>NW_017728923.1:18441921-18515626 GCF_001723895.1 Crocodylus porosus | reverse complement strand
TATGGTGCTGGTTCTTCCTCCCCAGGTGCATCACCTTGCACTTGTCAGTGTTGAATCCCATCCTATTCTTGTCCGCCCACCCCTGTAACCTGTCTAGGTCTGATTGCAGCCTATTCCTCCCTTCTAACATGCCCACATCCTCACACATCTTAGTGTCATCAGCAAATTTGAACAGGGCGCTTTTTACCCCCTCGTCCAAGTCACTGATGAAGATGTTGAACAGTGCAGGCCTGAGGACCGAGCCCTGCGAAACCCCACTGCCTACATCCCTCCAGGTCGAAAGTCACCCATCTACTACCACTCTCTGGGTGCGGTTCTCCAGCCAGTTGGCAACCCATTTGACTGTATAGGTGTTGACACCACAATCCCCCAGTTTCGTAATGAGAATGGGGTGAGAGACAGTGTCAAAGGCCTTCAGAAAGTCCAGGAAGACTATGTCCACTGCTACCCCTGCATCTAAGGATTTAGTGACATGGTTGTAGAAGGCCACCAGGTTGGTCTGATGGGATCTGCCTCTAAGGAACCCGTTTTGTTTGCCCCTAAGCATAACCTCCCCTGGTGGCCCCTCGTGGACATGTGCCAGAATAATTCTCTCAAAAAGCTTACCCAGGATCGAGGTAAGACTAACTGGCCTATAGTTCCCTGGGTCCTCCTTCCTCCCTTTTTTGAAGATGGGAACCACATTGGCCCTCTTCCAGTCCTCTGGCACCACACCAGAGCACCGCGAGTGCTTGTAAAGCCATGCCAGGGGTCCCACAATGACCTCAGCTAATTTCCTCAGCACTCAGGGGTGGAGATCGTCTTGACCAGCTGATTTAAATACATCCAGTCCATCCAGAATTTCCCTGACTAGATCCTCCCTGACCCTTGGCCTACGTGCACCTCCCCTGGGGCCTGAGGGGGGCTCAGTGGGGGGGGCTGATCTGGTCTCTGTTCAGGAAAATGGAGGCAAAGAAGTCGTTAAATAGGTTAGCTTTTTGAGCATAAGTGCAGGCTCTTAATAAGTGATTAGTGAGTTGATGATTAAACAACTTGGTTCTGAAATGTGGAAATTTTGGCCTGATTTGTTTACCCTTGCAGTAACCCACATTGGTAGCATCACTGAATTAACATGTTTGCATATGGCACCACAACAAATGCAGCAATTATGGGATTTAAATAGTTTTTCAGAGAGTCATTAAGGGATGCAGTGCTGTAGAATTAGATGGATGAATAATTTATTTGTCCAACCCCCCCCTTTTAACTCTTCTAAACATTATGTTAAGGCTATTTTTTAATAGTAAAGTCACTTTGAAACTACTCATAGTTTTCAAAACTTTGAACTGAGTAGCCCCTGGTTTGTTTGGCTTTTTTTCCTGAAGGGATAAACTAATTAATGGTACTCAAGGCTAGAATCTTCTCTCTCTGCTTTCCAAATAACAATACTTTTCTTAGGACAGTGGTCTCTGACCTTTTTAAGTAGAAGATCACCTTTGGCATTTAAAAGCAACCCACGATCTACAGTATGCTGCTGCTTCTCCCCCTCCCCCCACTCAGCAGGTAAGTGTGTGGGGCCGAGGGGGGGCAGATTGAAGCAGAGGGAGAAAAAATTATTTTGTGGGCACACCTCCCCAGCAGGTAGGTCCCAGATGGCCAGGACCCCACTCAACTTATCTGCGCTCCTGCCTCTGCAGCAGTGTCCCTCACAGTGGGGGCCTTGATCTAGCCCCTGCCCCTTCTCTGCCCCATGGACTGACCTGCTAGGCTGAGGCATGCACACAGGCACTCAGCCTCCCATTCCAGTCTCAGATCAGCTCCAAGAGGCTCTGAGATCTTCTGCAAGAGGCTCTGAGAGCTACTGGTGGATCGAGATCCACTGGTTGGTGATCCCTCTCTTAGGCTATTGGCAGATGTTATTTTAATGGCACAGTAGAATCTGATCCCAATAATCATGCATCGTGTTATGCCACATGTGTGATGTTTGGGATGAGAGATAAAATTGGTCAGATCCTAATTGTGCAACTGCTAACACAGGGAGCCTGGCATCAGGGACTGGTTGTGATTGATATCCCAGGCTTCACACACACTGGCACATTTAAGGTGGCACATGAGGCAACTCTGCATGGGCTGCCCTGTACATAGGCTGACTGTTGCCAGGTGGAGGGACCCTGTGCATAGGTCAGTAGGGGCTGACAGGTGCTCCTATCAGCTCCCCTTACCCAGCACCTGTCATAGCACCCCTCAGACAGAGCAGGGTTAATGCATTAATCACACTGTAAATGTAATGTCTGCCAGGGCCTTAGTGTTCAGCAAGAAAGACCAGGGTGTTGATAAACAGCACTGAGTATTATATAAATAGAAATATAAGTGCAAGTTATTATTTAGAAGTAAAGACAAGTTAATTATATTATTTTAATTATCAATTATTTTAATTTTAGTCTGATATATAAATATGTATCAGTTTTATCAGACTAAAATTAAATTTATTTTAGTAAATACATGTATAAAGAGAGAGAGAGTGTAACATACAGTTTTTCTTCCAACTTTAAGACAAATTAAAAGCCAACCCTTTTATATAATGCTGCTACTAAGAAATTTTAATAAAAGCAGCACTGGGTACTGGGAAACCCCCGCCTCCCCTCAAAAGAACTTTATATTTGGAGTTCTGTAGTTAGCCTTGGATTATTTTCAAACCTTTAATTATTGTTCAAATAAAGTACACATTATACATTTTTTATTGTATTATTTATTGTAAAAATAAATTTTCTTTAACTCCTACAACTGTTGTTTTAAAGAACACATTAATTACAGACCCTTCATTCGCATGTTAGAGTAGAAAGACATGTTTGTTTCTGGTTTAGGTTACTATTTGTCTTCACAAAGTTTCATCCATATGTTCTTTAGGTTCCTGAATTCTTACTTGGCTTCTATGGGTGTGTCCAGATGAGCGTGGTTATGCAGCATGTGGTGCTGCAAGCATGCCGCATACCACACAGTCTGGAGTTCTCCGCATGCTTCCCAAGCGTGTGCTGCTCTGGTTTTTTTTTCTCTAGTTTGTTTTTTTGGTGGTGGTGGGGGGGGATACAGATAAAATCCCAAAGCAGTGCACAGTCAGGCAGCATGCACTGGTAAAAAGCAGAGCCAGGTCACTTGGAGCTGTGCTTTGGCTGCCAGATGGACTTTGGCTGGCAGGATCACTGTGGCTGCAGCTCTGGGAGGCCCCCAGGAACATAGGCAAGGCTACTGGGGCCAGCACAGTGCTGGCCCCAGCCTCCCCTATGCCACCTGGGGCGACTTGCCACATGCCAATGTACACGTGGCATGGGCATTCCCTGGGGACAAGAAGCGGTGGTGCAAGGTGCACCGCTGCTACTTGTCTCTGGGGAACCTTAACACCTGCACATGTCTGGATGTGCCCTACATGTTTAAAAGTCACTTCCTCGGTAGTAGCAGAAAACCTGTTTTATGCCTTATTCTAATGAAAGTCCAATGTAAAGTGTTTTGTTATATGTACTCCATGCACAAATTAAACTTTCTGTGATTCATGATAATTGTACCCCATACAAATGATAGAGTGCAACTTTGATTTTTACTTTTCAGTTATTACTTTCTGGGTAGAAAAGAAAAAAAAATATTTTTAATGCTCTGTGTTATTCTTACCCTTAGAGATAACATTTTAACTAGCCCTACCCGTGAATCTTCTAAAATTACTTGCACAGCTTGTTATGAATAGTTGTAAGTAATGAGTAATTTTTGTTAGTGAGATCAATAAATTTTATGCATAATGGTTTTTCATGCCAATTACAACTTGCTGGTTCTGTCTACAGATGGCTCTTTTAAGCGGGCTTAGCATAAAATCGCCATTTTTAAGGCACATTAAGGGTATGTGTCTACATGTGCATGCCCTTAATGTGCCTTAAAAATGGCAATTTAAGGCTATGTGAGCCTAAATTTGATACCTGCATAAAGCAGGTATCAAATTTAGGCACAATATCTAAGTCACATTAACGCACATTTAGACACGCTACTGTGCATTAACACGGTGTGTGTCAATGGATACACACTGCATTAATGAGCATTAGTGCATCTGCACATGTGCTAATGCGATTTAGCTATTTGTGCCTAAATGTAATGTGCTGTAATGTACATTAGTGTGTACACACATAGATATGAGCCTAAATCACCTTAAAGTGCCTTAAGTAAAGGCACATTAAGTTTAGGCGCATGTGAATACATGTGTACACATGCCCACTCTTGGAATTATTTATGTGAATGAAAGAAGCCTGGTTTTTTTTCTTCTCACTGTCTAATAGCAAAACAGTGAACGCTATTGGTACATCTTCAAGAGAGCTCAATAATGTGGTTTTTGTCCAGAAACAGTCTTTAGGATGGGCGAATAATGTCAGAAATAGAAAAGACCAAATTTTTTGACTAACAAAAGTATGTCTTAAGAACTATGTCTTGTGTGTATTGTTTCCTCTGAAACACTACATTCACAGTTGGTAATTTTTATCTATACTCGTTATGGTTTCCTTCAAATCACTGGCATGTTTTTATAATGCAGCAGTGCTCAAGAGGCTTAGAAATGTATACTTTTTGTTCACTTTTTATGTCCAAGTGTCAAGCTTTAAAAAGGGACAGAAGATAACTCCTTGTATTGATTGCTATACTTTCAGAGAGACTAGCACATCAAAATATAAAAAGCAAAAACTTTAGGAAGTTTTTCTTTTGACTATCTTGGCATGCTAAAAGTTTGAGGCCTCGGGGAAATTACAGATTGCCATCAAGGATGCTTAATTGGTTGATCATGTAGGATCCCTGCATTTTCTACAGTGGGAATTGCATTGCATGACCAAAGCCAAGTTTTTATAGGGAAACTGTAGCAGCCAGTTACCAGCTGTAATCTTTTTGTCCTTCCCTATGGCAGGAAACTTGGTGAGTGGAAGGTGCAGAAAGATGTATGAAAAGTTTGATTTCTGAAGTTTCCTTAGGTGAGCTGAAATGCATCTTGTGCTCAAAATGTCACAAAAAGCCTTGACCCTTTGAAAGAAAAAAGTTATTTGTTTAGAGTAAAGGTGCACTTACATCACAGTTAAGTATCATTTAGTCTGTACAGCCTCATTATAATGTATACGTTAATGTATACAATTTTAATTCAAACCTGTATATCCTCTACACTAGCCTGAGATAACAACTTTGTAGAGTTCTATATTTATCTTATTAATTTTGTGCCAAAACGTGTTCTGCTGATTACAGGGAATCTGATTCAGTGTTGACATTGCGAGAGAGAGTGTTTACTAGAGTACCAGACAGTAATGAAGAGACATGGATTGGGAGTGAACAATTAGGATAAATAAATGAGATCAATTCTGAGAGTCGTCTTGTGGCCATAAATAAACATTATTTTAGCCACTGCTAAATATAGAAATACATTTATAATTCTTGATCTCTGCCGCATGAGAAATTTACTTATAGTATTGTCAGTGTATTGAGAAGATGGAAAGTTACAGTTCCAAACTGAAACGTTGTTGAATATTAATAATAATTTAGGTCATTGACTATTTTCTCCGGAGTTCAAACTTCACAACGGGCACTCAGAAAATATGGCTAATATCAGAAAGGTTGTAAATTGGCTGTGGTGTTGAATTCTGAGCAAGAAAAGATATCAAAGGAGTTTTGGAACAAGATGAAATATGCAGATGTTATGATGAAAATGTACAGAAGTTGAAACTATGAATCTGGGGTGATGCTAATTATAGAAAAGTCTCACTGCTTTGCATTTTCTTGAAGTTAAGAGGAAGGCCAAGTCCTCCTTCAGTACATCTGATGATGAAATCTTGTGTATAGTGTTGTCAGAACTCAAGTGGGGAAGACACAATAGGAAAAGCACCTGATTATAAACAGTCATTAAGAAATGAACAAACATAAGCAAAAAAGTACTACATCTGTGACATGCAATAATTTGTTACACCAACTGGGAAACTTTGCTGGGGAGAGCAATGGAGAAAAAGTGACAAAAACCATTTACATAAAAATAGATAAGCCAGGTCTCAAAGTTATATTTATTGCATGGTAGGTGCTTAGAAAACATGCCACAACTGTAATCAAACACACGATCAGGGCACAGAGACCACTGTAAAAATGGTGGATCCTTCTGTAACATAACCTGGGTGGATCTGGTATCAGTTTTAGCTCTGTAAAGCCAGTGGTCTTAGTTCTGTAGAGCAGTGGTTCTCAATCTTTTTTGTACTGGGACCCATTTCTAAACATCAGTGTCCAGTCCTGACCCAGTGGCCCTCACTTCTTTCCTAATGCCCCTGCCTCCAGGCCCCAGCATCCAAGAGTGTTTGTGGGAGGGCATGGGGGCCCAAGCAGCCCCTTGCAGGCTGGAACTCTCGCCCCTCCTCGCAGTGTGGATCTCTAGCCCTGGCCAGAGCTCGACTTCTCTGCCCAAGCATCCGGCTAGCCCTGCTCTCAGGCTATCACTGAGAAGAATCAGTGAAGCCTGTGTTCCCACGCCTGCTCACATTCTACCTTCGGTTAGCATAGATCCCTCCACACAAAGAAAACTGTTTATTGCTGAATTTCTGTTATTGCATATTGTCATGGGTGCAGTTGAGCAAGTGCTGAATGTGCTGCAGTCCCAATTTCAGGCTGAAAGAAACCAGGGATTCCTCTGCTCATAGTTAAGTTGTCTTAAGAATTGATTCATCTGCACTGATTTTTGGCAATGGGTAAGCTCCCTAATGGAAGTAAAAAATATACTTGAACATGCCCAAAATGTACATCAGCACACCTACACATACTAATATGTAGCATCAGTATTTTCCAGCTTGGAGGAAACTGAATGCATGTGTAAAATGTAGACTATGATAAGGACTTATGCTGCCTGGCTATGTACAGACATTCAAAAAACCCCAACTGCCCCGGATTAAATTATGTGGTTTTCTGTAAATGGCATAGTTTGGATTGGTAGCAAACAGGACACATTTGCCCTTTCATGGGGAGGCAAATCTTAGACCAGGTTCTGCCATTTTTAAACCAGTCTGTGTATGCCAAACTTCTGTTCTGTTATGGGTATAAACTGATTTTGTGCCAAACTTTTGTTCTGTCATGGGTATTAGACTGGCTTCTGATCACTTACACTGGTAAAAGTGTAATAATGTCTATACCTGGCCCCTGTGCTCAATATGATATGCAGGACCCAGAAACCCATGAATCTAGCTCACAGACCCAAAACCTTAGAACTCTTGGATGCATTCAGTAGTTTATAAAGAAGTGGAGAGTGTTTCTCTGTTGTCACATCTTAAAGTGAATTCTAGTCATTCTGGTCACTCGAGTAATGGTTTGGAGCCATGTGCACTTGATAAAAAACTGGTTCAGACAGTTTCTTATAGAATTTGAAGTATGCGGCTGGGACACACACACACACACACACACACACACACACACCAACCAGCTTTTTTTGTCAAGCTTCCACATTGTTTGTTTATTAGTTACCATTTTACAGTTGTTGCTTTTCCTGGCTATATGAATAACGATGTCCAGTGGTCTTGCTAGATTTAATATAGAGTTCTTTCTAGACCCATTCAGAAATTAGAAGAAAAAAAACCAAAAAACCCATCTGGAACACTGCGGGCGCATCTACACATGATGCTATGTTGCTGTAGCAACATGGTCCCTCAGTATAGTACGCTGCTATGGGGATGTAGTGGCTAAAAATAACCATGTGCTGCTGGCATGGCACCGTACAGGCTGTTACTGCATCATCATAGTACTTCCTTTGGGAAGTACTAAATGATGGCACAGTAACAATGATGCCACAGAGACATGTGTAGATGCACCCAATGTCAACGATGTTCTTAGGAAATACCGCACATTCTTCAGTGGGAGGAGAGGAAACTCTTTCCTGGCCTTTCCAATCTGCTGCCTACAAAAGAAGCAGTGATTTTATTTTCCCTTCTGAACCCAGTAAATTCTCTAAAATCTGTACAGAATTTAGGATGCCAAGAGACAAACAGGATTACCCCTCTGAAGCCCTAGTGAGTGGAGGCAGTCTGGCTGGCTCATACTCCAGAAAGGTTGACATAGGATCACCAAGTACTTGGTACCATGTCAGAATTCCATCAGTTCTTTTTAATTGCCTAATTAGCTAGTATCCTAACATTAGCAGCCAGTAGAAGGAGGGGCGTGTCTTTAGGACAGGCAGTAGAGCCATGACGTATAGTGCCAGAAGAATATATTGTATATCAGGAATTTTTTCAAAGGTGTTAAAAGGCATTGTTTGTTTGCCCTAAGGGCCATAACATTGCCACTGTGTGTTTTCTGAAATGGTTTAATAAGTACTGTAGGGAATCCTGGGGTAGATCCGTTCTTCACTCACATGCAAGTTGGTGAAATATAGTAGTAATACTTAAATCTGAAATTGGGGTAATTTTCCCTTGATTTCAAGTGCAGCAGGATTGGTTCTTTGTACTGTACTGTTTAGTATATAAGGTACATCTCTAGCCTACCCCTGTTTTTGTCTCCAAGCAATGAATTAGAGAAATTGCCTGAGCTGGGGAAAATCCCACCCCCAGCTTCAGTATATTTCAATATAAATATAGGTATCACAATATAAATGTAGATGTCACAATTTCTGTATAAATAATGATGTCACTATATATAAATATAGATTTCAACATAATAATGTCAATAATATAAATAAAAATTGAAATCTATATATAAATATATTTTCAATAAATTGAGTTCAATAATATGAATATAGATTTAAGTGTAAATTTAGATGTTACAAACCTTGTGACATCTATATTTATATTGAAATGTCCTTAAAAGAGAGACTTCGTGTGGGGCACACTGGGAGGCATGTGAGAGCCCCTTCACCAGTTGGGCTTGGGCTGTGGAGGCAGGCTCTGAGCCCCTTGCCAACCCCGCAAGGACTAACTGTTCTACTTGCTCCCAACTTAGCCTTGAGAGCTTAGAGTAAAGCTAAAAAATTAGGTCAGTTCTGCCTCAGCCTTCTTTGAACAACTGTACTTAGCCATAATGATTGAGGTGAGCAGTCAACAGAATCTATCTACCTACTAGGCCTCTGCAAATAGGGAAGTATTTGATTTGGATTTGGCTGATTCAGAGGACAGCGATTCGATTTGGATCACTGTTCTGAATCGATTCGGCCGAATCCGTTTTGGAAGTTTCGGCGCTGATTCAGAGAGATTCAGTGATTTGGCCATAGACTACAATGCAGAGTCACAGAAATACCTATAGGCTGAAATACCTGTAACTCTGACATTTTTGGGCATATTTGGATGAAAACAGCAGGGACAGTAGGCCCTTCTGAGGGCATGAAGCCTGACAAGCTTCAGAGTGATAGGTGCAGGGGTTTCTGGGAAACTGCACCTCAAACTGCTGAAAACAAAACTCATGTCACTTATGTGTGTTAAGGCAGATTTGGATGGAAACAGCAGGAATGGTAGCCTGTAACTGTGGGCCTTCCCGGTGCCAATTAGATCTCTGCTCACCCACCTGTTTCTGTGCCAGCTGCCTGCCCCTCTTTTGCTCAGTCAGAAACAGCTCGCAAAAGGGACAGAAAGGCTGCAGACAGAGGCTTATATGGTGTTTCTATATCCCTTCCCCAGAGCACTGTGATTGGAAGGGGACTTGGGGAAATACCACAGTCACTGGCCAGCTACAGATGTCAGTCTTTCTGCCCCCCCCCACTCCTCCTCCTGCTTCTCAGTTTCTGTTCCCCTGAAAGACAGCCTTCCAGATCTCCAAAGCCTTTTCCAGGTCTTTTACTGAATCAATTCGGAGGCTCTGAATCAATTTGGAGGGTTTTTTGGTCTCCCGATTCAATTTGGATTCGGTGATTTAGCCTCTGAATCAGGCCGTATCTTCTCCAAATCGAATTAGCAGCCGAAGCTTCACACACCCCTACTACCTACCTAACTACTGGAAAATTGTGAGATTACAGATAGATAGGGTCCAGATAAAGATGGTTGATTTACAATTTAAAAAATAACAGGTACTGATTTGAGGGCTGAGCGACTTTTCCTTTTAGCTAGAACCTTTATCTTTATTCACAAACTCTGTATCTTCCTCATGTTCTGTTCACAAAGGAAACCTCAAAAGATGTTCACACTTCTGCTAATTGTCACTGTCAAGTCCTCCTTTGAGTTCTTTGTTGGTAACTGGAAAAAAAGGTTGTTGTTCTTTTTAAATTTGCCCATGAGGTTTCAACCTGGATATTTGTCAGTGTCCTCTGTTGTTGAGGTTTAATCTTACAATGTTAGTTTTGAAATTGTCAAAAGCCTTTGCAACAACATAATCAAACATACTCACTGCTTGTAGATGCTAAAAAAAGAAAAAGATAAAAAAGCACACTCCTGTGCCAAGCCTAGCACAAGCCCAGAAGAGGCAGCACCTTATTTGGACCCAGCTCACCCAATGTCTGTATAATTTGGCTATTTTAATGGGGCCTTTTTGGTACTAGTATAAAAAACTGACTGAATCAGCTTCATCTAAAAGTGCCAAAAAGCAGATGCTGCAAAACCAGGTCAAAGTAACATGTTGCTTCTTCCAGTAAAGCACTGTGTTTTGGTGCTTTTTTTAACTTCTGCAAGCAGCCACAATGCTTTGGTATCAGGAAGGTATCAGGACAGAAACATATATGTATTTTTACTTAGCTGCTTTCATTTCTATAGCTATATATTTTTCTCATACCAGACTAACTGGCCAGAACTTCTGATCTCCTGAATTGTCACCAGTTTCAAATCTGTTCACTTCTGTTATCTATTTTTTTGTAATAAGGTCAAAGCTGCCAGATATTTTCATGCTTTTCAGCAAGATTAAATGAATGCAAATGGCTTGCATTCAAAGTGCTTTAAGCAATTTATAAACAGAAACCAATTAGCACCACTTAACTGTACAAGTTAGTTTGAATTGGTTGATAGACAAGCTGGCAGTTGGGAAGTTCAGATTCTGGTGTTCAAATAATCAGGATCCAGAGGTATTAATTGCACAAACTCATTAATCATTGTGTGTTGTAGCGCTTGGGCAGATGCTTGTTTTTTTTATTTTTTTGGCAAACTTGAAAGTTACTTGTACTTTCAAAGGCATGCTTTAACAAAATTATTGTATATTTGGGATATGGCTGTCCGAAGACTTTGAAAGTTATGCAAAGAAAATTATGAATATACACAGAGCTTAGGGGTTTAGTCATCTGCATATCACATAATTATCAGCATTAGAAAACTGGGATGGACAGGAGCGTCTGTTTTGAAGATGATGGTACACTGGTCTTTGCTTTGCATATAATTCCCCTGAGGGCTTATTAATTGAGGGTTTAGTAAATGAGGTCATTTTAGAGTATGGTCTCGTTAAGAGTCATCTATGACCAGTAGTGCAGGAAGCCTTTGTCCAGCAGCAACCACTTGAATGCAGAGAGCTGGGCCAGGTAAGTTGCTGCTCCCCCTTCCTGCCTTCTCATTCTCCAGTGATCAGCATATTTCCATCCCCACTTCTTCCCTGGGCAATGAGGAGCTTGCTACACCTTTGGCTATGACCCAGTGACACAGTGTTAAACACAACTTGCCCCTGTGTACACTGATCTGAATACGTTTAGGAGTCATGTTAGCAAATACAGGGCTGAAGTTGATATTCTGACATGCCAATTTCTTGTGAAGACAAATACTGATCAGAAGAAGTATCATTGAATTGGATGGAGAAGAGAGGGGACATAAAAGCAGAACTTTGCTAAACCTGGTGTCAGCATAATGTATAACTGTCCTGTTCCTTCTGTTTTCACTGCCCCAAATACATTTCTTCCTAAATACAAACTCCTGGCAACAAATAAGTAAAATAAGTTGTGCAATAAATAAGTTGTGAAATATACCACTGGCACTGTGCAGTATTGTGACATGGAAATGAGCAAAAGAGAATGGGAAGAATTATAAATATCTTCAAACCTCAGATTTTTGAGAAGACAAGGGAGTCAAAAACAGCATGTTCCCTTCTTTTTCCAAAAGCTACAAACAACGTTTTCTGTGACGATGGAGGTGTGGGAAGGATAAATACTGGGACACAAAAGGGAATGGCAGTTCTGCATTTATGCTTGTTAAACCAACAGAAAAAAGCTAGGTGACTGTGGCAATGGTGCCTACATAGTCAAATGGATAGCAAATTAGTTCCGGGGTCGTACTCAGAGAGTGGTGGTGGACGGGTCATATTCGACCTGGAGGGATGTGAGCAGTGGAGTCCCCCAGGGCTCGGTCCTTGGGCCCGCATTGTTCAATTTCTTTATTAGTGACTTGGACAAGGGGGTGAAAAGCACCCTGTTTAAATTCATGGACGATACCAAGATTTGGGGCGAGGTGGGCATGCTAGAAGGGAGGGAAACAATACAGCTAGACCCGGACAGGTTACAGGGGTGGGCAAATGAGAATAGGATGGGATTCAATACTGCAGGGTGCTGCACTTAAACTGTAGGAACCAGCAGCATACCTATAGACTGGGGAACTCTCTTCTTGAAACCACTGTGGCAGAAAGAGATCTTGGAGTCATTATCGATTCCAAGGTGAACATGGGCCACCAATGTGAGGACATGGTCAGTAGGGCTAACCACACCTTGTTGTGCATCCACAGATGCATCACAAGCAGGGCCAAGGAGGTGATCCTCCCCCTCTATGCGACACTAGTCAGGCCACAGTTGGAGTACTGCATCCAGTTCTGGACACTGCACTTCAGGAGGGGTGTGGACAGCATTGAGAGGGTCCAAAGGAGGGCCACTCGCATGATCCGGGGGCAGCAGGGCAGGCCCTACGAGGAGAGGCTACCAGTCTTTAACCTGTTCAGCCTTCACAAGAGAAGGCTGAGAGGGGACCTGGTGGCCTTCTGTAAACTTACTAGGGGGGACCAGTGGGGAATGGGAGAGACCTTGTTCCCCTGAGCGCTTCACGGAGTAACAAGGAATAATGGCCATAAGTTGTTAGAGAGTAGCTTCAGGCTAGACATTAGAAGGCACTACTTCACAGTCAGGGCGTTTAGGCTCTGCAACCAACTTCCAAGGGAAGTAGTACTGCCTCCTACCTTGGGAGTCTTTAAGAGGAGGCTTGACGATTACCTGGTTGGGTTCATTTGAACCCAGTTTTCTCTCCTGCCCAGGGCAGGGGGTTGGACTAGAAGATCTACAAGGTCCCTTCTGACCCTACATCTATGAATCTATAAATCAATGATAAAGGCTGCTTGCAGACTTGGGAGGGGGGCGCGCTTTACTTTAACCTTTCCCACACTGAGCCTAGCACACGCCTGGAAAAGGTAGCATGTTAGTTCAACCCGGCTCTGCGGCCTCTGTATAGATCGGGTGCTTTAGTGGTGCTTTTTGGTGCTTTTGTCTAATAGCTGACTGAATCAGCTTGAGAGAAAAGCGCCAAAAAGCCCCGCTGAAGCACCTGATCTATGCAGGTACTGCAGAACTGTGTCAAAGTAATATGCTGCTTCATTTGGTAAAGAGTGGTTTTTTTGTTTGTTTTGTTTTTTTTTCCATGTCTGCAAGCAGCATTAGAGAACAGAAGTAACCAGTTCTGCCCCAGAGAAAGGCAAAATGGAGATTAGAAGGGTGCATGTCTAGTGGGAATTTTGTTATAAAATAAAAAATGTTTACAACTATAAACAAACTATTATGTCCTTTTAACACTAATATAACTGACTTTTTCAGAGCTTTTCTTTTTGTACTATGTTAAACATTTTGTTGTATTGGGGGTCTTACCAAAATTAAAGCCTTAGCTGTCCCCATTAAGAGCTTTCATGTTCTTCACTGGAGTGCAGCAGAAGAAAGGGAACTAATCTCCAAAACAAAAATTTCACATGTCCTTAAGCTAGGTAGGCAACTTCCTGTTGGGTGGCTCAATAAGATACTCTTAAAGGTTAGAAATAGCTAAGAGCAAGAAAGCCTGAAGGTATTCGGCAACTCTATCAGAATTGGATTTTTTTTTAGAATTTGAGTCCTGTATGTGTGGAAGGTTGGAAGCTTCATTATACTCATACAGTTTTGATTAACTGGTAGGGTTTACTTCCCATGACGTTTACAAATATAGAGATGCTGAAAACGTAATACATGCTCAAGGGGAGTTTATTGGAAGAAATAGGTGGGGAATCATGTCTGAAATATATCTATCAATTTTCTGCATATAATATTCCCTTTGAGATTAATAGGAATTGTATATCATATCAGGTGTTGAATAAGTTGTATTGCTCAGTTTCCCAAGTTGGTAGTCTATGGATATGATTAATGACTGATTGTTATGCTCTGATGTGGGAACAACTTTGGATTGTTATCAGGGGGTATAATGCCCCAACGTTTTTACACTGAAAGTCTTATTAGGAAGCGAAAGACAGAATCCATTTTATAAAAACGATTTGGGTTTTATATCTCACAAAGGTATTTTTAAAAGCTACTATTGATTGTTCTCCTGGCGTTTTTCATGTCATTCTCATGGAGGGGCTGGTTTTGAAGATGTAGCCTCTGAGACCTCTTTTACATGTTACACTTAAGCCGCTGAAGAACCCGGAATTTCTAAAATCAATTAGGGCCAAGGGTTGTTAGGCCTTCTCAAAGAAATGCAAGGTCCTGAAAGGAAATGGTGGGTTTAAAGGGTTAGAAACCTCTGGGCATTGCCCTTGGCTCCATCCAAGGTCTGATAATTAGTAATAAGACTCACGCGACACAAAGAAAGGGGTAAACAACGATATGTTGATAAACAATAACACAGCAAGAAGTAAACACCAACCAAGATCCAGTAACAACAAAGCAACAACCCTGAAACAATACAACATTAACCAACAGCAATTCTAAGCCCCAGCCCTGGGAGCAATCAGGTTCTGTGAGTCATACCACACAGTGACAGGCAACTCACAACATACCACACTCATAGACGGGATTGACCGCCCCAGTCTGCACCGGCTCTGGCACACGACACTTGACACTATGAGATATTGTCTTCCCAGGACCTCACCCAAACACAACACAATAACACTCAAACTATATGGACCATACTGACCGTCCTTGGTCACTCGGCTCCCAGTCTGTATGGTAACTCCAGTACACACTCCACAGTCTACCCACCAAGACTTCACTGTCCTCCGCTCCACCTCCCAATGTCGATCTCACACCTCATACACCCCCCCCCACTTCTGGCATGCACTCACCTTTTATAGCTCAAGATCACCCCACTCCTGTCAGTCATACCCTCACCCTGGCTAAGTACAGACAGTCAAAAAGCCCAAGGCTGAATCAATTCAGTCCTTGCAGGTTAGCCTAAACTGCAGAGATTAAATTGGGGAACAAGTGGTTACATTCACTTTTGATTCAGGAAATGCAGCCACATACTTGCAGTGGCTCAGGTCAGAAGCTGGCAGCACTACAACATGGCTCTCTGGCACATAGCCAGCATGGGCTGTGTATTCACTTCCTCTTCCTGCTGCCCCTGAGGTCTCTTGGAGTTGTGGTCCAGAATCACAGAAGCAGGACTCTGCAGGGTTGCTTATCACTTCCTTTTCCTGCTTTTAGGTGCCTCTGGGATTTGTAGTCCATAGTTGTAGCTAGCAGTAACTTTCAATAAGTTTAGCATTGGAGGGCAGTTCTGTACTCAGGGGAAGAGAGGTTTAGCCCCCCTCCCTGGTCCCAGCCCCCAGCCGGGGTTTGCCTGAGGGGATGGAGTCCCTGCCTCCCCTGCTCCCTCCCACCCCCCAACCCTTCTCTGCTGAAGCATACAGCCCAGCCCCGCCCAGGGCTTGAAAACATGCTGGGATGCTGGGGGATTGTGATTTAACCTAAACAAGGAAGGGGTCTGAGACAGAAGTTTCATAAACCGGTTTGACCCAGATCAGTTAAGTCTGATACTGCATTCAATGAGGTTTATCTTAAACCAGTTTCAGCCATTTTGAAACTGGTTTAATGTGCACTGAACTTCTGTTCTGTTGTAGGTTTAAAACAGTTTCTGACCACTTAAGCCAGTTTACATGAAACTTCTGTCCCTAGCCCCAATCACAAATCAAACTAAGCCATCAGTAATGTCAATCATAAACTGACCATACAGGAGCCTTCGTACCTCAGGTAAGGGTTGCTCCAATTCCTGCCAAGGTCATGTTATATAACACAGGGTGACTGCACTGCCTCTTATGAAAGTGGGTCATGACATCATTGAGGTTGTTTGGTCAAGGATTCTAGAACCTTTACACCTCCAGTCATGAGGTGCATGCATGCCAACTATGTCATGATGTCCTCGTAGGAGGCATGGCCAAGGAACCAGCGTTAACAGTGTGATTAGGTAATCACACGTTAAATTGTGACCCAGCTTACCCATTCAGCCAATTAATGGTATGATAAAACAAGCAATAAGGTACAAAGTTATTCTACGAAAATGTGTAGTAATTTTTTAGCTTGTTCAAATCACATCATTAATTGAACATGTAGCCAGTCCCTGTGGCTGGCAGCCCCATTAACTGAGGGGCTCCCAACCACAGGGAAGCATTGTTACTTGATTAGATCAAAATAAAGAGCAAGACCTTTGTAGGAGGGGCAAGGCAAGATGCTGATTAAGTCCTTAGTAGACAGATGCTCATACCCTGATTTCTGTTCTGCGATGTTATGCATCACCAGTCTCATTGGTGCTTGAGTCAACTTAGTGGCCAGCTAAGTTGATCACAAGTGTGAGCCAGGCTTCTGTTGGTCTGTTTTGTCAGGCAAACTGATGCTCCAGAATGTTATGCAGAACAAGACCCAAAATCGATACGTCTCGCCCCACCTTTTATAGTCTTATCAGTTCATTCAGTCCTCTGGGCTTTTGCTGTGTTATCACTATGTTGCTTGAAGGTCAGTTGATGTTGTTCTCTCACTGTTCTGGGGTGGATTCCTCTTGTTTTGGTCTTTTATCTGTCTGCATTCTTCAGCCAGTTGCCAACTGGTGTTTTTCTTTTCCAGAACCCCACTCTCACCCATTTCCTCACACATACAGTGTACAAAGGAGTGGAAGTTCAAGCACTTATGTCACGCTACAGAGCAATACAAAATGGATTTTCTTAAGGTAGTACAAAACTCAAGAAAATACACACACAAAAATTAAGATAATACACACGATTGAGGCAATAGGCAAATGTCTATCTCCATGTTATTTACCTAACTTAAAGCTGATATTTATGCCATTTGCATAACGGCGCCACCCACTGCCAGCCCTGCAGCTGACAAGGCTCGCAGTGGTGGCAGTGCTATTAGCTGCAGGGAAAATGCTGCCTCCACAGGAAACTCCTTGGCTGTGGGGTTTGCAGTGGGGGCTACACAGGGGAACACTGCTGTCACTGCCAGCCTCCTGAGCAGTGGGGCTTGCAGCAACAGCAGCGTTCCCCTGCATTGCCCCCACTGTGAGCCTTACAGCTGATGTAGCTGCATGGTTTGTAGTGGTGGCAGGAGGGAGAATGCTGTCACTCCTAAAAGTCCCCTGAAGGCAGGGCTCACAGCAGCACTGCAGCATTCCCTGGTCATGATTCCAGGCTCTCCCTGCACTAGAGATGAGGCGTGATGGGATCTAATGCATGATCTCACAATTGCACTTCTTGCCATGCATGTGTCACACGACAGGAAGCACAATTGTGTGGATCATGCATTAGATCCCACTATGCCTTTACCTGCACATGTAGAGGAGCCCTAAAGAGCAATGCTAAGGTACTCTGTGCATTTCATGGACCCTTTCAGTAGCAGAAAAGAGGTACCAGTTCCACTAATTTTTTTGCTTTGGTTCTGGAAGATGTGGCGGCATGATTGAAAACTGCTCCTAGGCTATGGCAGATTCTAGAATAGGTTTCTCCTTAAACTGTGCCATGTCTCATCTGTCCACTCTACTGACTTCTGGTAGGTTTCCTTTGTATTTAGCAGAAACACCTGAGAGCCAGAGGTTGCTTTTGCCCATTCATTGCGAACTAAAAGAAGTGGAGCTGCAGCTTGTCCATGCTGTTGCCATCAAAAACTTCAGCTAACTGGTTCTGTGACTGTGACTTTTGCAAGCCGATGCTAAGTGACAATCAGTGAGGAACTGAGTTCATTCAACCCAGTTTTAACAGTAGATTTTAATACTCAACTTAGTTGCTAATGAATGTATTATCCCATTCCTATTTAGCAATACTGCTTAGTGGGAAGAACATAAAACTCTGTTTCCTTGAGGGCAAGCCAAGGACTTAAGCAGCCATATTCTTTGCTTGCCTTTTCAGAAATCCTAAGTGGAAGCAACACAAAGGAAGTGCAAAAGCTGGCCCATATTTCATTGTACAGGATGTTCTTAGCTATGCTTTCAGTCATAAATAAAACCAACTTGCAATGAATTTGGGAAAGCATAGACTCAATGACCTGAGAAAAAGGGGATTGAAGATTCGTTCTGAGACCTATTGAGTTTCATTCTCATTAATTCCAAGTCTTCGGGGTTTCTGCCTAAATCCTAAGTCATTGAACCTCTTTAACCCTTTATACCCTGTCTTGAACAATCAGTTTACTTCTGTCATCAAGGAAGGATGGTAAACTAAGATTTTTTGCAGAGTTTTCTCTTATTAACCCATCTTCAAAAAAATTTCATTTCTTTTGTAAGGTAGTGTTCGATGTATTACATTAGCTAAAATAAATTATTCTTCTCAAACAAGAACCCTTGAAGTGTGTTTGGCTTAGTAATGAAACCAGTCACTAGTGCCTTTTGGATCACTAATGTCTTTGGGAAGAGTCCAAAGAATGAAAAGTGCCCTTAGAAAACTGTCTTTGGTGTTAAGAGTAGGTAATATTTTAAGAGGGATAATGACATGTTATTTTCCGTAACCAATCTCTGCACAAATATAAATGTAAGTCCAGTGAAAGAATAATGTCACTTCCCATCAAATATGCACCTGTTTGCTTTTAAAATCAAAGACTTTGTATTTCAAAATCCAACTAACTGAATATAAAATAATATGTTAACTTTTTAAATACTAGTACAGTTAGTCAGTTTTAAGAAGTGGCATATCTGAAGTTACTGTATATCTTTACACTTTAATAAACAAAATATTGATAAAATAAGGCAGATATATGTGTCAGTTGTTGAATTATTCTTTAATGTGGGAAAGTCTGAATTATCATGAGATACTTTAGGATAAAATGTGTGCATATATCAAAACAGGAATGTTTATTGTTCTCCATTGACTTAGCCATTAAGTTTGTATAATTATACCAAATGTGTAGCTGGCTCTGATAACATGCTAACCTATTTAACAAAAGAATTATTTATGTTCTGTGTTATTATCATCTCTGTTTTAAAGGTTAAAGACTCAGGAAATGGAGTCATTGACTTCAGACTTGGCAAGTTTTGTATTATATCAGCTATAAACATTACATGAAATATTTTTTATTTTATTCTAATTGTACTTGCTTTTTCTTTTATTGCTAGAACAGTTTCATAGTAATTGTAGTAGGTGGTCTGTCCCCTTCAGAGAGAACAGCCAGTCCTGTTGAGTAGGTACAGCTGTGGGAGGCTGCTGATGATGGAGGGGCTCATTGGGAGCTTAAAAACCCAGTGAAGAACTGAGAAGAGCAGCAGGGAACAGTTGCAAGCAAAAGACAAGTGGTACGCTGAGCCGCTTCCTGCACAGAGGGGCCAGATTGCTGTGCTAGGCCATAACCACAGGGGCCCCCTCCCAGCATGCAGGACAGAACAGAAAAATGTTTTATTAGCTTATTTTGTTCATTTAAACACTCTGTTTTGCTTGTGTGGACTGCCTGAAGAGCTCCTCATGGAGCAAAGCCCACAGGCAAGGTGACCCACTACAACAGTATACATGCTTTGGAGCCTTGTAGTCGTAAGAGGTACAGGACATGTATATTGAACTGTATCTTGAAATGTTGATGCTTTTGCATTGAGTGACACAGGTGGAGGAGATGACACCTCCATTAACTTTGGAACAGTACACAAGGTAGGAATCATAAGCTGGGCCTGCTTCCCATCAGAATATCATGAATTCAGCTACAGCATTTGTCTGCAGTTTTGCTTTTGTCCGTGCAGGGATTCTGTGATACTGTCAAAAAGGCAACAAAAGTGCCTCTCTTTGCTCTTTCTCTTCCTAAATATAGCAGGAGTGGGCATTCTGGAGGTAGTAGTGGAAGTATCAACAAATGGCAAGAGGCCCAAAAAGCAGCTCCAAGCTCCTTCTTTTCTGGTCATTTCCCAATTCCCACTGACATGTGCACCTCATTCTGGTCCACAGAAGAACCCTTTGTTATCTCAGCATCACAAATTTATAGCTCTGGTTCATAGGCAGTGGAAGGCCAGGGCTTACCCCCACCTCAACATGGGGCAGTGGTGTCAGCACAGAGGGCTGCAGGGCAGCCCAAGCACGGGCACCAGAAAGCTGCGGTGTGGGGCGGGGGGAGAGAGGGGCATGCACAAACTCAAGCACATAGCTGCAGCCTGCACGTAGCCAGGATTTTAGCCCAGCAGCTGTGGATAGGCAAGTCTGTGAAAGGGAAGGAGTGTGTGGGGGGAGAGATCAAAGTCCCCCCCCATGGTGAGGGAGGGAGTGGGGCAGAGGCAGGGGCTGGTGTCAATGGGGCCCTGGGGTGATTTGTGGGATGCTCAGAGCCTGAGTCACTTGTCCAGGGAAGTGGGGGGGGGGCTCCCGCCACTGCGTGCACCCCTGCGGGAGGCACAGGGGGCATGTGTCCCCCGGATTTGTGCATGGGGTGAAGGCAGGCTGCCTGCTGGGTGCTGGGCTCTGATCCCCACTGCTACTGCCTTGGGAGCTGCGTGATGATATGTGCCTGCCACCGCCAGGCTGCGCCATGCCCCAGCCTACTAACTCACTTTAAGCATTGTTTGAAACAGGCTAGCTATTGAAAATGAAGCATCTCAAATTAGGTTACTGTTCATGAGAGTTAAATTATAATGAGCCTTAAATATCTGGTTAAATATATTTCTCCCTCTCTTGTTTCACAGGCCTTGAGGGTCTATAACTACTTTAAGTGAGTGATTTGCAGAACTTATATTACCACAAGGAGGTGGAGAGTGATGCAGGACCTGATTGACACTTTCTGACTCTTAATTTTACGAGTTTGTCTTGAGTCCTAGTTTGTACTTTCCCTGTTGCTTCAAATTTCTTATTTCCTTGTATAGAGAGAGGTCTTTATTTCCTACTGTGAAGTTCTGTCCTTCCTTTCTCCTCTTTTTTGTTCTCTTCTTAACTATATGGTATTAGTTTCAAGGAGGGCTTTTGTTATTCTACTCTCTTGCTCTCTACTCTCTTGCATTTAATACAGAAACATAAGGATTTACTTAGTTTTAGGTATCTGTTCTTGTCTTTTCACCATTGATTCATCCTTTTAGTGGGCTGGACAACATCTCATTGAAATATATTTGATTTCCTATTGTGGCAGAGACAGCTCTTAGAATCTCTTTGAAGTTTTTTCTTTTCCTTTTTTTCAGTCAGTTTCTGAAATATCATGTCAATTTTGCAAATATTTGAAGAACCTTTGAGATGCCTATAAGATGTAGTGCTTTTAAAGTTAAGCAAATGCTTGTGACTTTTCTTTTTTAAGTAAATTGCATATAAATTAAAGAATTGTCTGAGGGATTTTTCTGAGCTATTGATGTTGATTTCATTAAAGTTCTAGAGGGCTAGTAGAAATGTTAATTTTATCATCATATTTATGAAGAGTAAATGGAATAGCTTGGATAACTAGAGGCCTGACATAAACCAGGAAAAATCATAGAAAAGCTGAAGCAGTATAAAAGTAATTACTTTAAAATGTAACAGAAATGAAGCCACTCAACATGTTTTTATGGAAAAGTAAACCTGTCAGAGAAAGTTGAAAAATTTGTTTTTAATGAGATTTTGGGTGGTAAAAGTGATGTAAAATAATGGACTTCTGTATGATTTTCACACTGTATGGCACGGCATTCTAATTTTAAAAATTGGCATTATGCAGAAACAATTCAGTATATGTAAATGGATTAAAAACTGCTAACTCAAAAGTAATCTTAAATGGGACTAAAAAAGTAATTATAAATTAAAAATCATCATTCAAAGGGTGTGTTTCTACTAGGTCCCTCAGGGAACTGTTCTTGGCCTGTTTATGTTCAATATGTGTTTCAGTGATATGGAAGAAATTATAAAATTGTTGTTAATACCAGAGGTACTGATGGGGCAGTACATTGTGATAATGTTGGGTTATTTATGTGGAGAAGTATAAATTGTATAAGGAAAATTCCTTTAAACGATGTGCATTTTGGTGTAGCTAGGAACAAATAATGCAAGCTGTTCCTAAATGATAGGCAACTGTTCCCTGCAAAGCAACAACTCAGAAAAAGGACTTTGGGGTTATGGTAGATAACCAACTGAAAATGAGCTACCAGTGCAAAGCAGTGGTTAAACAGCCCAATACAACCCATGTATGCATAATATAAATTAGGGAGTGGCTGTCATCTTCATGGCTAGGGGCAGACATTTCACAGAAACCAGTTTAAGTGATCATAAAGTGTTTTAAACCTTTAACAGAACAGATATTCAGGGCATATAACCCAGTTTGAAAATGGCTGAAACCAGTTTGAGATAAACCTGGTTGAGGGTGTGGAGAGCACCCTGTTCAAGTTTGCTGATGACACCAAGCTGTGGGGTAAAGTGAATACACCAGTAGGCAAGGACCGCATCCAGGCAGACCTGGATAGATTAGAGAAGTGGGCGGATCTGAACAGGATGCGGTTCAACGAGGACAAGTGCAGGGTGCTGCACCTGGGGAGAGGGAACCAGCATTATGGTTATAGATTAGGGACTGCCTCTCTCAGCAGCACAGAAGCAGAGGTGGATCTTGGAGTCAGGATTGACTCCAGGATGAATATGAGTCGCCAAAGTGATGAAGCAATAGGCAGAGCCAACCGCACCCTGTCATGCATCAACAGGGGCATCACTAACAGGTCCAGAGAGGTCTTGCTCCCGCTCTGTGTGGTGCTGGTCAGGCCGCAGCTGGAGTACTGTGTCCAGTTCTGGGCACCGCACTTCAAGAAGGACATGGAGAACCTGGAGAGGGTCCAAAGGAGGCCACTTGTATGGTTGAGGGCCTCCGTGGCCAGCCCTATGAGGGGAGGCTGAGGGACCTGAATCTCTTCAGTCTCCACAAGAGGAGACTGAGGGGGGACCTTGTGGCTGCCTACAGCTTTATCAGGGGCCACCAGCAGGGACTCGGGGAAAGTCTGTTCACCAGGGCCCCCCTTGGAGTCACCAGGAACAATGACCACAAGCTGAGGGGGGATAGGTTTAGGTTAGATATTAGGAAAAACTACTTCACTGTAAGGGTGGCCAGAGCCTGGAATGGGCTCCTCAGAGAGGTGGTGCTCTCACCTTCCCTGGAAATCTTCAAGAGGAGACTGGATAGGCACCTGGCTGAGGTCTTATGACCCCTGCCTCCCCCAGTGCTCCTTCCTGCCCATGGCAGGGCGTTGGACTAGATGATCTGTCTAGGTCCCTTCCGACTCATTGATTCTATGATTCTATGAGTGTAGTATCAGACTTAACTGATTTGGGCCAAACCGGTTTATGCGATGTCTGTCCTATACCCCTTGCTGGTTTAAGTTAAATCAGACTCTCCTAACATCCTGGCATGCTCTCTGGGCTGGGTGGGGCTCTCTGCTCCATAGGAGAGCTGGCCCCTACCCTCTGTTCCTTGGCTGGAGCTCTGGCAGAGACTGCAGGCATCTGCCTGACTTCTGCTCCTACCCCCTCCCCTCTAAGCAGGGATTCTGCTGTCTCATCTGCCTTACACACAGCGTTAGCTAGCAGACCACATGCTGGCTACGGTCTGTGCTGTGGCAGAGGGGACAATGGCAGAATCAACAGGTAGCTGGTAATGTCCCTTTGTTGTTTTCTTAATGAAGTGATAAATACTGAGTTAGAGGTGATGAACATGTTATCAATTCTCTGCTGGGCTGGTCAGGAGGGGGAGGGACTCCTCCCTAACGAGAGCATCCTGCTGCGCCCCGCCACCTCATCACTGTAGAAGGAAAGGGAGGGCTGCTCTAGCGCCCCCCCAGCTTCTAGCTTGAGCCACTGGAGGCATGTGTCTGCATTTTTAAGTCCAGAGGGGATGTCTGTACAGTTACAAACTGGTTTAGACTAGCCAGGTTCAACTAACCTGCAAATATTGAATCAATTCAGGCTCGGGCTTTTTGAATGTCTGTTCCTAGCCCATATGCAGCATTGATGAGGCCCCTATGTGATTACCCTATCTCATTCTGGTGATCGCAACTTTTAAAAGCTGAAAATTAGAAAACGTGTAGAAAAGAGCTATGAGAGTGATTCACTTCCTGGGATCCCTTTTCTCTAGTGAGTCACTCAAGAAACTGATCATATTTGATTTATCAAAGAGAAGGTTAAGAGGTTAATTGATTAGGTTTTCTATTTACTCACATGGGGAAAAGGCTTGTGATAGCAGTGGGCTTGTTAATCTAGCACACACATACATAGTAAGATCCAGTGACTGAAAGGTGAAGCTAACCAATTTGGATTAGAAGTAAGGTTTGTATTTTTAATTATTGGAGTAATTTGCCATATTATGTGGGTATATGTGTATGTGTATAGTCCATCTCTTGAAGTCTTCAACTGCTGATTTTTTTAAAGGATTTTAAAAGTCCAAATCTTCAGACATAACCAAAAACTGACTTAACTGATATTACCAAGGCAAGGTATGACATTGCAGAATTGGTATGGGCATAGGAGGATATAACCTGTTCAAGAAAGATAGGCAGAGAAAAAAGGGAAGAGGTGTTGAAATGTATACTGTATTAAAGTGTATATTTATATGCTCTGAAGTCTAGGAAGAGGTGAGAAGCAGGGTTGCTCAATATCCAGGGGTGAAAATAAAAGGGGGAGGGGAGAGAAATAGTGATGTTATGGCAAGAATGTATTATGCTCCATTTAGCATAGGAAGAGGAAAATGAATATTAGCAGATGCGCTCTAGGATGGGATGAGGTGGTAACTGGTAGATTTTATCTACCCAGAAACCCCTTAGAAAAATAATATGGTAATTTATTGTTTCAGAAAGTTAAAGTTACCAGATGGGGCAGTTAGTATTTTGGTTCCTCCTTACTCCTCAGAGCTGATTAATTCTGACTAGTAAGTGTCAAAGAAAAATCTTTGGTTTCAGATGCCGATGGCAAAAAAGTCAAAGGCTAACATAACATATTTCATCATTATAGTTCCGTATTCAACCCCCTGCAGCTTGAATGTAAAACACATGTGCAGTCAATCTCGCATGAAACCTAAGAACACACAGAATCTGTTCACAGTCATGATTGGCAGTCCTGTAATTATTCAAGCCTGGCGTGTTGTAATAGGCCACCCTGTAAACTATAACTTTGGAAAGATTTCCGCCTTCGGTGGAGACCTCCACACACGCCCAGGAGACACAGTCAGCGATTTGGCCAGTCGCTGACCTCTCCCCGCCGACAGTAAAAGTTTTTCAGGTGTATCCGTTTTTGCCGGCTCGTCTGTTCTCGACAAGAGCTCACGAAAGTCTTTAGACCGAAGTTACCTGTATACTTTGCTTAAAATCTGCACCATGCAGTTTGTAATCTGTGCAACAAAAATATCTGCATGCTGAACTAAATAAATCAACTTCTCTTTTTACACCACGCAACCACGACTTCCTTCCTACGTTGCATTCTTCTGTAGTGTAAGTAAAAATAAACTTTCTGTATAACTAAGACACGTTAAACTTCCTGACTCCTCTCACTTACCCACCTGTCCGACTACCTACTCAACCCGTGTCCAGCCGGTCGTGCCGACCCAGGCTCGCAGGTCAAGGGTACACCGGTCCTCAGATGCGACAGTAAGGAGGAACCAGTTAAGATTTGAAGGTGGAAGGCAATTTTGGGTGAAAGTAATCACAAAATAATGGAAATTATGATCTGAAAGAGGAATAGCAAAAGTACAGACTAAGGACAATGGACTTCTTAAAAAGCAGACTTCAGCAATTTGGGGATCTCATAAGTATAGTCTTTTAAGAACAAATTCTAAGGAGAGGAAGAAATGTTCAAGATCAGTGAGTTAATAAAATACATTATATTTAAGTTCCATGCAGATTATTCCAATGCAAAGCAAAGGTCAGATGTATAAGGGGAAATCAGTATGACTGCATAGGAATTTTCCGTGGCTTGAAAATCATACAAAGAATGGAAACAAAGACATTCAACTAAGGCAAAACGTATAGATTAAAAAAAGAAGCAACTGCATAAGTATAAAAATCAGCGAGGCTAAAGTGCAACAGTTGTTTTACCTAGTAAGAGACATAAAGTGTAATAAGCAGTAGGTCTATAATGTGTTCAAAGATGAAGACAAAGGAACTTAGGGATCCAGTACTTAAGAGAGAAAGACAGAACATAACAGATGACACAGAGAAGGCTGAAGTATTCAGTAACTTCCTTACTTTGGTCTTCACTGAAAAGGTTAATTGTGACAGTGGGTTTCTTAATTTTACCAAGGGAATCGGCATCCAGAACATTCAAAGAACAGATTAAAGGTTATTTAGGTAAGGTTGGATGTGAATTCAAGTCAGCATGGCCTGATGGAATTCACCCTAAAGTACTTCATGAATCAGTTGAAGCCATCACTGTTCATGCTCAAGAGTTTGTCAAGAGACAAGGTCCAGAGGTATGAAGAAAGACAAAGAGGATATCAGAGTATCAGTAAAAAAAAAAAAAGAAAGAAAAGGAAGGGCCTATCAAATGATTTACAGCCTAACCTTAATATCCTGAAATATACTAGAACAAATTATTAAACCAGGTATCAACACCTACTTGATAAGAAACAGTCAGCACGTATTTGTGAAAAAACAGTCAACATGGAATTTTGTCAAACAATTCTAATTTCTTTCTTTGATAAGGTAATTGGCCTAATAGACTGGAGAAGCTATAGATGAGATATATCTTGACACTTAGGGTGCTGACAGATGTGCAGCTCCCTGCTGTAATGTATAGTGCTTCACAGAAAGCACAATGAGTTACTGTGATCCCCAATCCAACAGACATTCATTGTTAGGTTGGGGGTGGAGGAGGGAATCAAGCTCCACTTTGGAGGCAATATAGGAGGAGCTGTATGTCTGCAGCCTCTCTCCCCAAGCCCTGCAACCTCCTCCCAGCTCTGGTGCTGTCTGCAGGATGGGGAGGGGGGAAAGGAACAGGAAGGAAGTCCAGGCTGGGGTTTGCCAAGTTGTGCTGGAGTGGGGGCAAGTGGAGTGGAGTCATCTTGGGGACTCTATCCGCCCGCCCCCTCTAGCACAGGCTGCGCAAACCCCAGCTTGGAGCTTGCTCCCCTCTTCTGCCTGCCTTCCATCCTGCAGACAGCACTGGGGGTGGGTCTGGGCTGATGCAACTCTGCCCCAAGCAGTCAGAAGTTAATGAAGGTGCTCTGCTTCAGAGCACTTTTATTTGAACCCTCATTACATAGGGTTAATTTGTCATCTGATCAGGCACTTTAAAGTGCTCTGCAGCTGTGCACTTCTGTCAGGTCATGACGGTGGAGTGCTTTCAAGGGACTGATCACGTGACAGATATCACTTCTGCCAGCACCCAAAGTAAAGCTTTTGACACTGTCCTTGCATGATAGTCTCATAAGCGAATAAGAGAAATGTGGTCTACATGGTATTACCATAAGACGAGTTGAAAATCACCGTAACTGGTTGAAAATCTTCACTCAAAGGACAGATATCAGTGGTGGAAGAACATTTTAAGTGAAGTCCTGCATAAATCTCTCTTGGTTTGGTTCTATGTAATATTTCACTAGTAGTTGGACAATAGACTATAGAGTTCACATACAGCAATTGCACTTTTGGAGGGCAGAACTGAATTAAAAATGATCTTGATAAATTATAGAAAAGGTCCAAAATTAAAAAGATAAAATGTAATAAGGAATAGTGTGGAGTGTCCAGAGTAGTGGAACAAGAAGAGGTTTAGAAAGCATGTACTAAAGAACAGTCTAAAGAATTGGGTTTGTTAAGCCTAGAAAATAGAAGGCAGAAAAGGTTGTTGTAAAAAAGATGGTGATCAGTTTTTCTCCATTTGGACGAGAAGTACTTTATTTTCTTGCATATATCATGCACCTCAATATAATGTGCCCTTTTAGAAGGCCCCAAGAAGTGGAAAAAAGCCCCTACCTTGCAGTATGGGTAAGTACCAGAGGCCTGGGGTCTCTGGACTGGGCGCTGTGCTCTGGGGTCCAACTTGGCACACAGCACCAGGGCTGTGTGGCTGGGTCTGATATAATGTGCACAGCACTGGGGCCACACAGTAGGGAGCTATCCAGAATAGGGTGCTGGAGCTGTGGCGCAGAGCCTGATTCGACACATTGGCTCTGGGGCTACGTGTTGGTTATGACCCTGTGCATTGCCTCTGGAACCACCTGCTGGATCCAGGGCCATGTCCTGGGTAGACCCAGCATGCCAGCTCTGGCTGTGGACCAACCCCATGTGCTTTCCTGATCTTCTGTGTGGTTGGAAAGGGGGGCTCCACACAGCTCTGGAAATTAGGCAGTGGGGGTGAGGAGGGAGGGAGGAAGCAGTGGTGAAGTTAGTTGCCCTAGCTCCCACAGTAACAGCAATTAATGCTGTCACCATTCTGCCCTCTACCTCACCCCAGATTTTCAGACCTGGGGTGATGCACAAGTGTGTGATGCACACACCGTATTTGCCTGAGCTGGAGAAATGGAGTGGGTTATATGTGACAAATGATGGTAATTCAAATACTTTACACTAAAGTACATCCAAAGGAGATGTAAGTTAGATAGTGGGGAAAAGTTTTCTTGGTCTTAGAGTAGCTTAGCACTGGAACAGGCTAGCAAAGGAGGCTGCGGAATCCCCTTCTTTTTAAGAACTGGTTCGATAAATGTGTATATGATGATCTAGTCATAATTAATATGCAACAGAGCAAAAATGTAGATTGGATGACCTCTGTAGATTCTTACTGACTTGCATTACTTTGACCAAAAATGCTTAGAGTTGATTCATCCGTGAATGAAATTCTCTTGTTCATTTTATGTAGGAAGTTAGATTTAGATAAGTCTCTTCTGGGGCACCAATTCTTTTGAGGCAAGGAGAGGAATGTTTTGGCTCAGAAATTTTATAAGGTTTCTAATAGCTTTCAAACAGGCTTTGCAATAGGCTGATGCATAATACTATCCTATAGAAGTACGGTAAATTTGTTACCAATGTTGTGGTGCACCCTTCTGGATTGGCTACCATTAAAAAACAAGCCACATATGCAAAAAGTACATACCTTGTATATAGACTAAAGGTCCTAACCCTAATAGTTTATAAATAAATGAGCTTTCATATTAGGCCCTTTCTTTTAAGTTAAGGGTTTTGTTGTTGTAATGCTGATCTGGCACAATCCTGTTTTAAGCAGTGTTTTACCTAATGAAACTACTCCTGATTTGTTATGTTACTGTGCAGCTCATTGCCCAACTGTGTTGTGAATCTCTTATCAAGATGTCTTGTCAGAGTTATTTCTACTACAGACTTATTCGTTGCTTATATTCATGGTGTACACTAATGCATACAAAATTTAGATCAGATTTTTTTTAATTTTTACATTTACATTTTACCTCTAGATGGTGATAGTTACCTTCAGTTTCTCTTTATATTCATGTAAAAGCAGATGATTGCAGTGGAATTATTTTCTTGTCATACCTCAGTAACAGAATATCTCATTAGCTACTACATACACATTTTCAATCCAGATTTCACTTTCCAACATATAGGACAACAGCTTTGATTATTGTCATACCTTTCTTTGCTGTAATTACCAATAACTGACACAAGAGTTAATGAAGCTAGTATTTCATAAATCTCATTTAAAATCAGGGCAGTATTTAAATGATTACATGAGGGTCCTTCTCCTTTATAAAATAATAATTTCTGAGCTATATAAAATAAAGTTGAAGGCCAAGGTTCTTATCTACCCAGAATACTATTACTAGCTTGAAAGCAGGGAACCCCTTGAAATTATTTATTTTCATTACTTTTTTTTCTGATTAGTATGCCTTGTCATACTATTGCTGCTTAAGAGGGATTAGACTTCATTCTGTCAATATATTTTTACTTATTTCTAATATTCTTCTCCTTCCTTTCCTTTGATGCCTTCCTTAGAACATATTTTTCAATGTATTCAGATTCAGAATTCTTTAAAAACTGATTCATGTGGGCTGGAGAAGGATATTCTACTAATATTCAACCCTGATGCTACTCAGGCTGAGAATAAGGTGTTTCTGATCAACGTAATTATAAAAATTATAATATAAACATTATTTTGTGCTAGTGTGGGTGGAGAACAGTTTAAAATACCTAAAATATAAGGATCTTTGATTGGGGGTTTGGATGATAAGCAGAACATTCCGCATTCTTTTTATTCTCATACAAAACAAAAAAACAGTTCATGGCTCAATTGTTTTACTCTCATGGGCTAGGGACAGAAGTTACACATAAACCTGTTTATGTGATCAGAAACTGGTTCAAACCTGTAACTGTAAGTTCAGTGCACATAAGCCAATTTAAAAATGGCTGAAACTGGTTTAAGATGAACCTGGTTGATTGTATTTAACTGATTTGGGTCAAACCAGTTTATGGAACTTTTGTGTCAGACCCCTTCCTGGTTTTAGTTAAATCAGAGTCCCCCAGCATCGCAGAATGCTTTTCAGCCCTGGGCTAGGCTGGGCTGTCTGGTCCAATGAGCAGGGTTGGCCCTGCCTCTCCCCTCCCTAGCTGGGGCTGCAGCTGGCTGAGAAAAAGAGGTGGGGGACTGCAGCATCTGCCAGGCTTCCCCTTCCTCCTTTTCCCCCTTGCTGTTCAAGCAGGGATGCCCCCTCCCACCCCTTTCCCATGGCAGGAACCCCAGTAGCACAGACCTCAGCCAGCGTCTGGTCATGCCCCCCCTCATGCTAGGTAATGCTGATAGGTGTCTGTATGCATGTGTCCACTGGAACAAAGGCAGACAGAACAGTGTCTGCTTAGGGCTAAAAGCCAGTGGCTTGCAAATGCAAATGCACCCTGCAGATAAGAGCTTGAAACTAATGAAAGAGATATGTTTGTTTTCTTTTGTAGGGCTTTACGGGGGCTGATAAGCTTTGTGTTATGATAAGCTTCCTGCTGGCTTGCTTGCTTCAGAGGTGGCAATCTGACAGTGTTCAACAGGGGACAGAGAGCGGTGTGAGAAATGACCTGGTTTGCAATGAATGCAGTGCCTATTGGTTTGCTGTAGACAGTATGAAGAAGCAGGGAGAAAGAGACTGAAAAACCTCAGTATCAGCAACAGATGCATGCAGTCTTCTCTCCCTGCCTCCCCTTGTCTCAAAGTGCTAACCGGGGGCCAGGGTCTGGCCAACACTCCCCACCCCTTGAGCAGCAAGTGGGAAAAGCCTGGTGAGGGCTGCTTTCTCCTCTCCCTCCAGGCACAGCCTGGCTGTGGGTTATGTGCAGGCCAGGGTGAGGGATTAAACCCCACCCTAATCATAACATCCTGCCAGGGCCTGGCCACACCCCTTCCCCAGTCAGCATTGTAGAAGGGAAGGGAGGGCTCACTCTAGCACTCCCCAGCTTTTAGCCTAAGCCACTCGAGGCATGTGCCTGCATTTCCTGATTCAAAAGTGAATGTCTGTCCACTTGCAAATCAGTTCCATCTCTGCAGGTTAGACTAACCTGAAAAGATTGAATCAATTCAGGCTCAGGCTTTTTGAATGTCTGTAGCCATGAAGCCATGTAGTCAAGCCTTTTGAGCCTTTTCTCTTCTCTCTTTTCAAGGTTAACTAGCAGGATCCCCTGCATTCCTCTTTAGGGAGTGAGACTTCAATGGCTTCATTTTTTACTTATGCTCAGGCCTTTTCTGCTTCTTTTTGCTTCTATCTGCTTGTTAATTTAAGAAATACCCAACTGTTGTTTCTCTCAAGTTGAGGGTCTGTACCATTTTTACATAGATTTGAAAAATCATTTAAGTTATTAATCATACCTCAGAAACTACATTTGTTTTACAGTAAACATGGAAGATAAGTTCTAGATGACAGTGAATATATTGCCTATGCTTTGAAGCCATATTGCATATCAGAAAATAATTAAATTTCAGAGGTGCTGGTGAAATGTGAAATACAAGCTCAGAAACAAGCTTTTTAAGTATGTGTGCTTTTAAGAGAGGCTTTGCATAGTGAAAGACAAGAAAAACGGAGGGGTTGATATAATTTAACTCAAGTACTACATAGATTTCTGAAACAAAAATTGATAAACTAAGACGACAAATTTACAATGGCCAAATTTAACATAGTTTGAAAGAATAATTGTAGATCAAGGAACTACAGAATAAATCCAGATATAAACACTCACCAGAGAGAGTGGAGGTGGTTACATGTAATGGGTTTCTTTTGAAAGAATATTTTGGCATGCTACTACGAAGTATGAGACCGGAAATTATGAGTATGCCACACTGGTAAACACAGAGCCTGAGATATATTATTCTGGCCTGACATTAATGTTGCCTTCTAATGTATAGATGAATCTTAGAATTCCAAAGCTACCAGTGTTCATAGCAGCATTAGGCTGCACATATTTTGCTAAAACATGTCATTTATAGGTCTACACAGACAATATAGTTCTTAGTTCAGATATTTGTGTCTTAATGATGTATACCTTTTGTGACAGTAGTGTTTTCTTACATCTGAGAAAAAGGAACAAAAAATATTTTGTAATGTGTTTGTAGGAGAGTGATGTTTGTGTTTAGTTTCAGTAATGACTTTTGCAGTAGATGGATAGGGAATGAATGGAAAATTGCAGATACAAGTAAACAATGGAAATGGGAGAGCTGGAATTGGTAACGTGAACAAAGTCAAAATGACAAAAAATATAAGGAAAATAAAAAGTGAATGTTTTAATTGACTTATGTGGAAATAGGTAAGGTGACACTGAAAACGTTACCTAAGAAAAGCTTGCCCTAAATTTCCACCAAGTCCAAAGCTACTTCTATAGCTAGTGACCTGTGTAACCACTGAGAAGCATCTCTGAACACGATTAATCATGACAAACCTTCTAGCAGCTGTGAGGGAAGTTAATGATGATTATGTTATTAAGCAAAGTTAGAGGAGAAGGAAGAAATATAGATCTGCATGTGTCAGAGATCCCAACCTAGGAGTGCTGAAGGTGAAGGGAGCAGAAATTGGCCCAGAACAGCTTGACAGAAGATCAGGCTATGTGCAGAAGTTCAGTTTCATAGGAAGTCATAGAATGATAGAAAATTAGGGTCAGAAGGACCTCTGAAGGTCATCCAGTCCAACCCCGTGCTCGAAGCAGGACCATCCCCAACTAGATCATTCCAGCTAAGACTTTGTCTAGCCGGGTCTTGAAAACCTCCAGGGATGGAGATTCCACCACTTCTCTGGGTAACCTGTTCCGGTATTTTATGACCCTCCTAGTGAGAAAATTCTTCCTAATATGTAACCTAAACTTCCCTTGCTGCAACTTGAGACCGTTGCTCCTTATTCTATCATGTTCCACCACTGAGAACAGTTCAACTCCATCCTCTTTCAAACTTCCCTTCAGGCAGTTGTAAGCTGCTGTTAAATTGCCTGTCAGTCTTCCTTTCTCCAAACTAAATAAGCCCAGTTTCCTCAGTCTTTCCTCATTAGTTATGTGTCCCAGCCCCCTCACCATTTTTGTTGCCCTCCACTGGACTCTCTCCAATTTGTCCATACTCTTTCTGTAGTGGGGGCCCCAAAACTGGACACAGTACTCCGTATGTGGCCTCTGCAGTGTTGAATAGAGGGGAAGAATCAGTTCACCTGACTTGTTGGCAACGCACCTACCAATGCAGCCCGGTATGCCATTAGCCTTCTTGGCAACAGGGGGAACACTGTTGGCTCATATTCAGCTTATTGGCCAGTGTAACCCCCAAGTCCTTTTCTGCAGAGCTGCTGCCCAGCCACTCAGCCCCCAGCCTATACGGGTGCATGGGATTTTTCCTTCCTAAGTGGAGGACTTTGCACTTGTCCTTGTTGAATCTCATGAGATTTCTTTTGGCTAGTCCTCCAGTTTTTAACAGAATTACTGTTCTCCCAGTAGGCACCACAAGTGTACCAATATTCAGACTTTTTCCTAGAGCAAAAATGGATGCTCTGGGAAAATAATAGCCCTGGAACAGCTAGGGTTAAGTCACCCTCAGGAGAGTTTCTTCCAGGAGATCGAATGTCTGTACACTCCCCTGGCTTAACTCGTGACCAGAAGGAGTGGAGCTGAGGGAAAGGCTCTCTGTTTTCCTGAGACCAGGGTCACCCTGATCTTGAGAAGGTGCTGTGGGCAGCTATTCCTACCCCTCTTGTAGACTGGAAGTTGGGGGGCGGAGGAGCCACCAGGTGTTCCCCACCACTTCTCACACTAGAGTTCCCAGTGTGAGAACCTGTGCTGCACCACTCCTTCCACTCAGTTGCCAGGCACCAGAGAAAGCAGTGTAGTCCCCTGTCTGCTTCTCACATCTGAGTCTCACAAGTGAGAAGTGGGTGGGGGTTTGCTCAGCTGTTCCTCCTGACTAGTCTAGGAGAGGAAGAGAGAGGCAAGGCATACCTCAGCCCCTTCCCCAAGCCAGGGAAGCAGCTAGCTTGGGAAATATTGGCTGGGAGTTGTGCCTTGCCACTCCCTTTCTGTTCTGGACTAGTTCAGGAATGGAGAGGAGCAGCCACCGCTGCTCCCTGCCTCTTTCCTGAGTGGGTTGCTACCCAGCTTGGGGTAGGGGCTGGGGGCTTTGCCTGAGTGCTCAATCCACTCCGCTCCTGGAGACAGGTTGTGGAATGGAAGACACTGCTCCCTGGAGTTTGGTCTGGAGCAGGTGCAAGTAGTCTTTCCCTGGTGGTCCACTGCATCCAGGCACTGCTTCTCTTGCCTTCCCTGAGATCATCGTGGTTTAGGGAGGAAGGCATGGTGAGCAGGAGAGAGTGGTGGGTGGCTGCAAACTGAATGTCTGTAGTGCCCCCTCTCCCTTAAGGCTTCTACCAGGGGCATATCTGTACACAGACTAAGAGGAAGACATGTTTTGTGGTACTCTGAAACAAAAAATGAGAATAGTACAGCAAGGGATTGAACATCCTAGAGCTTCCCTGGTGGGAGCTGAGTGTATCATAGCAGCAGGAGTGATAGAAAGAACAGTAAAACTTTGGAACAGATAAAGAAATCAGAGACGTAACAACTTACGGAAACTTTACAAAAAAATAAATCAAATTGTGAGTATAGGTCTAGTATCGGTCTAGAGTCCCTTGCCAGCTCTTGTAATTTTCCTCTTTCATGTATTTATCAGCATGTGCTGTACTCTTTTTATACTGTTTATTTTTTTTCTGAAGCAAACAGTTGCATTGGTGGAAACTTTTTATGTAGCCTTGAACAATTGATCCATGTGCAATGAAGGGATAACTAAAACTTTGTTTAATTTTCTCTTTTGATGAGAAATACCTGGAATGAAGATGATTTGTTTATGCATACTTGTGTACAATATTGAGACATCCTATTACTTACAGTACTTTAGTGTCTTTGTAGAAGAGGATTCTGCACTAATTATGAGACATAACAGCTAACAATTACCTAGTTTATCTACTGACAAATAAGATGCTTCCATGTTCAGAGCACCTAATTTTTGCTGAATGGGTAAAGCAGCTTGTTGTTATGATTGGGCCTGTATTTGGTTCTGCAGAGCATTCTTCTATTGTAACTTCTGTCATGTTTGTTAAAAATAACCATAAAAAGTGGTGTGCATCTATAAAATGATGCAAGTAGCAATAAATAAAATTATATATAAAAGACATTTATGCTTATTAATTGATAGGAAGGAGTTGGATAGTATAAAATGTAATAAAATACCTCTAGGTAAGGCACAGATATTATTTGTATTGAACACAGACTTGAAGGGTGTATTCAATACTTAAATGCAATAGTTAAACTAGAGACAGATGTATTGCTGTCAAGGAATAAGCTGTTACATGCTCTACATAATTCTGAAAATACAAGTGTAGCACCCTCTGATTTTGACTTTGAATGAAGCCAGGTCAAGTTAGGGCAGGTTAGCTAATTTTAGCTACAGATCAAAGGATATATCACAGGACAGGGAAGGAAAGAAGGTGGAGGTGTTCCCATATCAATAAAGGCTATGTACAGGTGTTTGGAGGTGAAGTATGAAGTGGAAGGTAGACCTGTTGAAAGCCTCTGGGTAAAGATCAGAGGGGAGAGCAGCAGGGGGTATGTCGTGGTGAGGATTTGCTGCAGGCTTTCAAAACAGAAAGATAAGGTGAACAAAGCCTTCTTTAAACAGCTTACGGACGTTTCCAAATCACAGGACCTAGTTCTCATAGGGGACTTTAAATATCAGGATATCTGTTGGGAGATAAACACAGCAGCTGCGTCCACATGAGTATGAATGTTTGGTTCCCTAGGCACAGCTAGCAGCGGGACCCCTTGTGCTGCTGCTAGTTATCCCTGGGGAACTCCTGTGCTATGAGTTCTCTGTTGCATGGCAAGTTACCCTAGGTGGGGTAGGGCAGGCTGGGGCCAGCACTGGGCTGACCCCAGCAGCCTTACCTGTGGTCTTGGGTGTCCTCCTGGGGCTGCAGCGGTGGCAATGTTGCCTCCGGCCAGCCAAGCTCTGTTTTGAGTAGTGTACACTGCCCCCACATGCACATTGCTCTGGATTTTTGTTTTTGGTTTTTTATTGCAGGTTTTTTTTGCAGCCCCCCTTCAACCCCTTTGCTGCTCCTTTGCAGTGTGGAGAATAACTGAATGCGGCAGACATGTCTGCAGCACCACGTACTGCATAGTCATGCTCGTCTGGATACAGCCAACAATGCACAAGCAGTCCAGCAACTTCCTGAGTTGTAACTTTTTGATTCAGATGCTAGAGAGGTCACTTAGGGGAACACTCTTCTTGACTTACTTCTCACAAACAGGGAAGAATTGATTGAGAAAGTGAAAGTGGAAGGTAACTTGCGTGACAGCGATTATGAAATGAAGAGTTTAGGATCCTAAGAGGAAGAAGGAAGGAGAGCACCAAAATAAGGACAGTGGACTTCAGAAAAGGAAACTTTTAGAAACTCAGAGACCTGGTGGGCTGAAACCTTTGAGAGGCAACTCTGAGGGGAAAAGGAGTCCAGGAAAACCGGCTGTACTTTAAGGAGGCCATCTTAAAAGCACAGGATCAAGCTAACCCAGTGCAGTGGAAGAGTGGGAAGTGCAACAGGAGACCAGTCTGACTAGAAAATGATCACTTCAAGGAGCTGAAACTCAAAAGGAAATCCTAGTACTAGGAAAGAGAACAAGGGTACTGTACAGGTATACAGGGAGAAAATTAGGAAGGCCAAGACACAATTTGAGATGCAGCTGGCAAAGGGCATAAAAGGCAACAAAAAAATTATTCTATAGGTATGTCAAAAGCAAAGAAAGACCAGAGATTCCATAGGCCCCTTACAGAATGCAGAAGGCAATTTAGTTATGGAAGATGCAGAGAAGGCTTAAGTTTTTAATACCTTTTTTATTTCAGTTTTCACAAATAGAGGCAGATACAAGATGATGAGAACAAAGACAGGGAAGGATACAAGTAGCCTAGAGTAATGGCAGAACAGGTTAGTGATTACTTAGAGAAGCTAGATGCATTCAGATTGGCAATGCCAAATAGGATATATTCAAGGGGACTGAAGGAATTGGCTGAGATAATTTCAGAGCTGTTAGCTATCCTCTTGAGAACTTGTGAAGTCCTGGATGACTGAAAAAGAGCAAATATAGTGCCCATCTTTAAGAAAGGGGAGATGGAACAATTGGGGAACTAGCCTGACCTCTATATGCGGGAAGCTCAAGGGGCAGGTCCTCATGATATCCACTGTGAAGCACGTAGAGAAGACCAAGGTCATCAGGAACAGCCAGCATAGATTGACTGAGAGCAAGTTATGCCTGATCAACCACATTTCTTTCTGTGGTAAGGTGACAGGCTCTGTGGATGAGGGGAGGGAAATGGATCTGAGATGCTTTGTTTTTAGCAAGGCTTTCTTGTAACATTCTTATTAACAAGGTGGGGGAATGCAGACCAGATGAAAGTACTGTAAGGATGAATATGTAACTGGTTGGATCATAATAGTCAATGAGTAATCATCAGTAGTTCGGTGTCCAGTTGGGAAAAGGTATGAAGTGAAATTTCCCAGGGTTCTGTCCTAGGTCTGATATTATAATATTGTAAAGGCCTTAATCTGTCTGTCTGTCCATAACACTTTATTCGCACTCTTATTGGCTGACCAAAACAACCAGTCCAAGTGCAAATACAGCATTGGGACAGGAGGTGGCGGTGCGGTGGAGCACCACCATGATGGCAGGGACAGAGGGGATGGAGGAGGAGGCAAGAGCAGCATAGCTGGCTTTACTTCCCCCCCCCCCACTTCCTAGAAGCTGGGGCAACAGAACAGACAGAATGGGGGGAGGGGACGAGGCCAGCAGTACTGGCCTCACTCCCCATGCCCTGCTCCCTGCAGGCGGTGACAATGAAGTGGGGTGTGGGGGGTGAGGCCACTAGAGCTGGCCTAATCCCCCCCTTGCTCCTTGGAGGTGGTGGCACGGGGTCCCCCTTGGAGGGGGAGCAGGGCTGGGATGCTGCGGGGAGACAAGGCCACTGGCACTAGTCTCGGCCAGCCCCTCTCCCCTTCCATTGTCGCCACCTGTGGGGCTGATGTGGTAGCAGTGTGGGGAGGAGCAGGCCCAACGTGGGGGGAGGAGGAGTGCGTGCACCACGGTGGTGGGGGGAAAGAGTGGGCCCAGGCTGATGCAGCAGCAGTGAGGGGAGGAAAGGAGTAGGCCTGGGCCCAATGAAAGGGGGGAGGAGTGTGCCCAAGGGTGGGAGAAGCTGGCCTGCTGCAGCAGTGGCAGGGGGGAACAGTAGGCCCAGCCTGACATGGCAGCAGCAGGGTAGAGGGGAGGAGCAGGCCTCCTTTCCACCTTGGGCAAAGGCCCACTCCTCCCCCACTGCCCCCTCCCCCTGTTGGCCCTGAGCCCACTCCTCCTGTCTCCCTGCTGCTGCTGTGTGGGCCCGGGCCTGCTGCTCCCCCCCACCACCACCGCGGCAGGCCATCTTCTCCCCACCATTGAGCCCTCTTCTCCCCCACGCCCCCCTCATTGGGCCCGGACACCAAGCAGCAGGAGGGAAGGGGGGAATGGGCCTGGATGGGGGCAGGACAGGAGACAGGGCTCCATCCCCATCTGTTCCCCACCCCTATCATTCTTGATGGGTAGTTGGCTAGTTATTTAATATTTTTATTAACATTTTGGACAGTGGGATTGAGTGCATGCTTAGCAAATATGTGGATGACACCAAGTTAAGTGCAACTGCAGATACTTTGGAGGGCCAGTGTGGGATCCAGAATGTCCTGTATAGACCGGAGGAATGGTCTGCAGTTATTTAGATGAAATTTAACAAACAAACCACCACTACCACCACCAGCAGTGTATTGGGACGTCACTTGCAAATCAAGCTTCTCCTCTATTCTACACCTGGCTTATGTCCAGTTTGGGGCCCCACAGTTCAGGAAGAACGTAGACAGATTGGAAAGAGTCTAGTGTAAAGGGAAAAGAAAAATTGGAGGCCTGGGAAGCGTGATTTATGCAGAAAGGCTGAAAGAACTAGGGTTATTTAGTCTAGAGAAGAGGGTGGATTTGATAACAGTCTTCAAATAATTGAATGGTGATTTACAGAGAAGATGGGGAAAGACTGTTTTCTGTGGACCTGGAGAACAGGACTAGGAGCAGTGCCCTAAAGCTGCAGCAGGGGAATATAGGTTGGAGATTAGGAGGAACTTTTTGGCTACAAGGCTGGTCAGGCATTGAAACAGGCTACCTGGAGAAACTGTAGAACCTCTATCCTTGGAAGTTTTCAAGAGCACATTAGACAGACACTTAGTTGAGATAATCCCCATCAGGGATGATCCTGCCTTGAGCGGGAGCCTGACTAGCTGACCTTGCGAGGTCCCTTCCAGCCCTACTTTCCTATGATCCTACAAGATAAAATTGACATTTCTCCATACATTAAATTACCACCTGAATGACATCTTATATATGTTAAGAATGTTAGAATGTATATCTACAAAGGAAGGGGAAAGCAATGATGTGGAAGAATGTTCAAAAGTTATTTTTTAAAATTATGCCATTCAAAGACTATGGGCCAGGTCCTGCATTCTACAGGAAGTCTTACTGACTTCAGCATGAGGTTTCTTAGATAACAGCTGCAGGAGAGGCCAATATTATCTTAGCTATCCAGTGTGCATGCATGTAAACAATGTTTTAGGTGTCACCCACCCACAATCCTCCTCTAATTGCTAGAATGAGGTTGTCACTCGTAGGTTGTCCTCATTTGTAGAATGAGGCTTAAGCTTGTGTGTACATTTCCTTACTATATTTGACATTGTGGGGAAGTCTGTATAGCATTATAGTATGTCATGCAGACATACCCTATGTGCTGGTTATTTTTATAAATTCTCTTGGTTTCCAAAATGTTGAAGTGGTAAATAAAGCATACAAATTAAAGCATATTATAATGTTTGTGGTCTCTATGTAAGTGAAAATATGGTTTTGTTGAGATAAAGATTGCTCCTTTTAATTACTAATATGTCCCTTCTAAATGAACATTGGAAAGAGACTCAAAAAGCTGCTCATATCACAGCTGAAATATTCCATTGTTCTGTGTGTTTTTCATTACTCTGAAATGATTACTGCAGAAATTCGTAAATTGGATGATTTTCAGAGGGAACTTAACAACCATAAATGCATTCTTGCAGCTGTGTCAAAATATAATTTGCATTCATTTTTATCTGTGACACTTTGGGGATAACATTAGAGAATTTACCTTGGATTTATGTTCTAAACAGAATTACATTGTCCACAAGGTGAGTTGAAAAATGCCTGCTCTGTTACTTCTTGCTATGTTTTTCTGCTTTATTTATACCTTTTTTCCAGTTGTTTTGATTATAGCTTTCTAAATAGATTGAAAATACATAGCTAGTTTTATGAAGAGTACACTGAGAAGGGGGGAGGAACATGGAGGGGTATACTTGCACCTGATGAAGAGAATCTGTTTTTGCAACTTCCATGCAACATCTTAATTAATGTACCTTCTGATTATAGTATAGCACCAAACTCAGCTGCTACTCATTTTAAAAACTTTTATAAGCTACAGGAACTGAGTGGTACCCAAGTAACTTAGAATAGTTTATCAACACCTTAAATTATTTATTTTATAATATGTTTTTCATTATATTGTTAAACCTATATTCTCTTTGCATACAGTATGAGGAATATGTTGTGGATATGAATCTACATTACCTATACCAAAAATCATAATTTATAAAACTATTTTAAACACACCATTTATAATTATCATTGAATTGTATCAATAAAATCATATAAATCAAAAGCAGAGAGATGCAATAAGAGAGAAACACTAACGTCTGTATATACACCAAATCATTCTTGAAGTGCTAATATAACCTGTTGCTTGAATAACGCTTCTTGAAGTCTTGCTTTACTTAATTTTGCTACATTTTTATGAAAATTATCAAAGAAGGAAAGAAAAACATCAGTTTGGAGTCAATAACCTGATGTTTCCTTTTAATTTTTGAGAATATGATGATAAAAAATACTGATTTAGTGACATACAATAGCTACAAGTTTGTTAGTTCACCCAGCTGATTGGAAGGCCAAGTCTGTAGATTAATCATTTTATTAAATGTCATGGTAATACAACTGTTACTTGAAAATGATGCTGTATTATGTATTAGTTTATTGCTTCATTGACCCTGTACTGCAGTTTATATGCAACTCACTACCCTATTATTCAATATTTTGAGATTTTTTTTTCTTTTTCTCTCTGCTGTTGGTCTTTGCTGTTAGACCTTTAAAACAGATTTGGCCTCCTACGAATTCATCAGGAGTTGCCTTCAGTTACTGATCTGTCAAAGAGCAAGTTCAAACTGAAGAACATCCATATGAGGAGAAATGAAAATCTGTGTTTCTGTTAGAACTGGCATAAAAAAAGAGAAACATTCCTGAGCCATTTTAGCTTTGCTAATGCATAAGATAAACCATGAAGAAATGCCTTCCTGCAGCCACAGGTTTAATATTTAATGTTCAAATTGTGGATACTATTCATCTGCTTTCTCATGATAGATTAACAAGAATTGATTTCAGCGTTACTTTGCTAGCTTGAATCATACTTCACTGCAGTTTTCCCCAGGCTATTGAAGCTTGCTTTTGCTTTTCCAGTTTCAGCTGGTGCAGTCAGCTGGGTTTTTTAGCATAAACCAACTTCTTGGAGCTCTACAACTGGTCTCTAAAGAAGCAATGTTAGAAATTAAATATATTGCTGGGGAAAGAAACATTTAAAATTTAATAAAAAACAAAAGTACTAGTTTAGGCCAGATTTTGTTGAAGTGAGTGAATGCACTTTTATATTTCCCTTTGTAAGGAAGTCCTATATTATCATTATTCACTCTTTCTACAGCAGAAGGCCATGTAACTATCATAGGCTGTGTACTGCATAAATAGTGATTGCATATTTTTTTTATTGTAAAATATTGGGTTAAAATAATAATTGGAATTTATAATCCAGAGGATTGTCTCTATTAAGTACTGTACTAATTTTTGGACTGGTACAATTCTTATGCAGTGCATGTGTTATTTCAAACAAATCGTATTGCTTTTGCTGTTTCATCATTGTATGATGAGATGTCAGGTGTTGTAGACAACTTCACGCACCAAGTATCTTTCACTTTGTAACCTATATTTCTTCAGTTTAGTGTTAAAATAGAGGAACAGTGCTTGTGTTGGAATGATACTGAGTAAATACGAACCCATTCATCAGTCCAAAACATAGGAAGGGAGAACCTTCCTAATCTCTTGCAAATTTAAGATCATGGCGGGTTCACTAGACAGTACTTTGTATCATTGTATGATTTTTATTTCAGTGCCTGCTCTTCAAATTAAGCCTGGGGTAAAAGGATGACTTTCACCCTTTAATGTGCTTAAAGAAATATTTCAGGTTTTCAGCATCTCATCTCTGTAACTCCAGATTGTGCAGTTTGTTAAACAAAAACAGAAAAGTAATAGAATCCTTGACACTTGTAGAAAAGAAATATACTGTTTTTAGTACAGCATAGCAAGACACACAGAGTGGGTTTATCATTAAAGTAAATGCTTTCAGAAAATATTAGAAATCTATACATTCATTCAGTTGTTGCCTAGCAGCAAAAGTAATCAAGTGTTACTTCCTTTAAGAAGGGCAATTGAAGCCCCAGCCAGATGTGGTCTATAGTACAAGGCAGAGCTGTACAGATAACTGAGCTAGTTCTGCCTATGTCACCACATTTACTTAAATCTAAGAAAAGTCTAACAGTCTAACATGGAGGGGGAAAAGTCCCTTATCTTGGATTAGAGTACAAGGTGGTGGGTGGTGGGGGCAGAGCAGATGACTGCTCTGCAGGTCTCACTGTGGTCCCTATCCAGGCTTGGCCTTGGAGCCCTTGCTTCTTCCCCCTTACTGCCGCCTCCCCCCAGTTGCCACTTACCCTTCAGCAGCAGCCCCACTCTTGCCCAGGGTGTGGAGCACTTGGTTGCTCTGGTCCTGTCCCAGCCATACAGCAGCAGCGGCTGCTGCATGGCTGGAGCTGCAGCAACCATGTGCTCTGTGCCCTGGGCTGGAGCAGGGCTAGAGCCAGGACCTGGGCCAGAGGATAAGTGGCAGTGGGGTGGGGGGGAGCAGAGGCAAAGGAGAAGTGGAGGCTGAGACAGGTCAGGTGGCAAGGGAAGGAGAGGCAGCAGCAGAGACAATGGAGAGGCAAGTTGGATGGGGGAAAGGGGGGCAGATGCCGGAGGGGCAGGAACCATGAGGAGGGGCAGGAGTGGGGGGGAACAGGCACTGGTGGGAGGAGACAGGAGGGGAGCAAATAGAGAGTGGGGAGACTGGTGTCTTGTGTGGGGCAGGGACAGGCATGGGAGGGAACTGTGCCCTGGGGCTACAGTGGAGCAGGAGCTCTGCCTGTGCTGTGCTGCAGTTGGGCAGCCAGGGCTGTAGTGAGTAGTGTGGAGAAGTGGTGGCAGCAGCTGGGTTCTGCCTGCCTGCCTCCAACCCAAGCTGGGTCATTGTGTGCTCCCTCCCGCACTGCCCCTCCCAGCTGTAAAACGTTGCTGATCCCTGGCCTAGTTCATTATACACACCAGTGTCACCCTAGTACCAGTCCTTTCCTTCTGCCCCCCAAAATCACCTCTGTGCCATTCCCTCCCATTTCAGAAGCCCCTTGGGCCCTTCCATCTCTTCCGTAATGGTAGGGCTTCTCTATGCTCCTTTATTGTTCTCCTTTCCTCCCATTCCTTGCCTTCCTGCTCAGGCTCTCTGTCCCACACATTCCTGTTCCCTTATTATTCCCTTCCACCCTCATACCTCAGCTCCTCATTTCCACCACATCATACCAAGAATTGGTTTCTTTTTTTTAATACCTTTATATTTTTTTCCTGTTTGGAAATTAAATTGTGCAAGTTCTCAACTTCTTAAAATGCATTTGATCTCTGGACAGGGCTGAAATGGAGTGCGTCTCTGGCTGATAGTTGATTAAACAGCTGATTGAAGCTTTAGGATCAACTAACCATATTGAGGGTTTCATGTGTCCATCCTGTCCTTCCAGTTTCAGGATTGCCACCAAAATCAATAGTGTTCTGTCTCCTGATCCCTAGGACCTTCTCTGAATTTTTGGAATCAATCATATGCAGCACTGACAAAAAGATGAGAAATCCGATCAAGCTGAGAGCAGGATATCACTTCTCTCGCTTATTCTATCTTTACTGTTCCAATAAGCCTATATATTTTGGAGACTGTTCTTAGAGATTCTCTGTGATTTATGAACCTCAAATAATAATGAAAAAAATCTTTCTAAAAATAAATCTTAATGTTAAAATATTAAAGCCACTTTTTCCTTGTCTGCAAGTGGTATGATTCTTACAAGTGGTATAGCCCTCCCTATGACTAGTTCCTCCTGATCAAACCCTGTTTAGATGTGAAGTGCCATTGGACTAGAAATTTGGAGACCTGGTTTTAGTTTTGTCCTGGACTTCCTGAGTGAATTACTTTCTTTTTGTCTCAGGCTGTAAAGGGCAGACAAAGTTTTCATCATAGAATCATAGAAAATTAGGATTGGAAAGGACCTGAAGAGGTCATCTAGTCCAAACCTCTGCTTTCCTAGAGAGAAAGCTTTTCCTAATATTTAACCTAAACTTCCCTTGCTGCAACTTGAGACCATTGCTCCTTGTTCTGTCATCTGCCACCATGGAGAACAGTCTAGCTTCAGGTTTTCTCTTCTCCAGACTAAATAAGCCCAGTTCCCTCAGTCTCTCCTTAGAAGTTGTGTGCCCCCTAACCACTTTTGCTGCCCTACTTCACAAGGGTGCTTGTGTAATGCTCAGATAGCATAATAACAAACTCAGTATCTGGTCCTATCCCATTGTCTTGGATGCACACCTTAAGGATCTAGAGCAGGGATTCCTACAACTGCAAACAGTCCTAAAATGTGCAGCCATTCAGACCAACAGAGCCAGATTGAGACCCTGCTTCAACCTGCTATGATACCAACCCTGAGACAAGGAGAACAGCCTTTGGTTGTCATCTGTGGCCCCCAGCTTGAACACCTCAGATGCATTGTTAATGAACTACAACTCCTGGAAAATGAGAACCATCTCAAGCTAGCCAGGGGAGGGAGTGACAAACTTGTCATAGCTCACAGGCTACCCCAACCTTAAATGGTGTCTCTCCAGCAGCACACTATTCTCACCAATGCACCAGATTTTGCTTTGGACCCAGATACCAACTGTGTACTCCCTCATCAACACAGACCACATCATTACTGGACCAAATAACAATTTATAAGATCCAAGATTAATTTAGCTGCACCTCTACCAATATATACACTGTCACCTGCTTACAATGCCCCTCTGCTGTCTACATTGGACAGATAGGGCAATTCCATATATGTAAGAATGAATGAACACTGACTTGGCAACACTACCAGAAAGACCTACAAGCCTAGTGGCAGAGGATTTTAACCTCCCTGGACACTGCATCACTGATCTCAAAATGGTGGTTCTTAGATGACAAAATTTTGAAAACAAACTTGAATGGGAAATTGTGGAACAAGATATCACCAACTAGATTGTGTTCAAGTATATTGTAAATTGAGACTACGGATTCTTATCCCATTACCTGGATTAGCTTTTATAAATCCAAAATCCCTCAATGGATTAGCTGCTTTATTTTTTTTTTCTCTTTTACCCACCTTACCTCTCAGCAGCACCCCCTTGTTTCTCCCCTCCTCCTTACCCTTGGTCCTCTAATCACTGCTTTCTATTTAGCAGGTCTGCTTCTAACCCCTTTGTTTATGAAAGCTTATGATATACATCTCTGATTGAGTTAGTCTGTAAAGGTACAGATCTACCCTGCCTTCTGCCTGACTTCAGACTAACATGGCTAATTACCCGTCCCAGTATATTCTATGTACACAAATGGAGGCAAGGTTTTTTTAGGGAGATCCATAGGTGATCCATAGGTAAGCACTAAAAAAGTAATGTTATTCTTCTTAAGATATTGGTTTTTAGTGGTTTATGTTCTACTCTGTTAAGGGTTATTAAGAGCTGATCATCTCTCACTTTCTCCTATATTTTAATTTGGTTCAAGTGACTTTACGTATATTTTATTATTTGAAATATTCATCTTTGATTAATTAATATTCGAAGATATTGGAATCCCTCCTACTATACTCATGACTTGAGATTCACTAATTCATTATAGCTTTCATCTTAGATTTGTTGATTTGGTAATGACAGATTTAGCTGAGTCCCTTTATTAAAGGCCACACAGGAAATTATGGTCCCATTAAAGTCAATGACAGGCTCTTACTGATTTAATAGGGTCAAGTTTTCAACTGTGCTTCGAGTTGCTTGATTTGGGGTATATAATAGAACATCACCTACGAAGACAGACATTTTGTTCTTCACTTTTTCTGTGTTTGTTCTGTTATCTGTGTTTCATTCCTACAAGAGTAGCTGTTTATGTTTTTATATGACTAAACTAAACCAGGATTATCCGACCTTTTTAACATTTAGGATAGGACTTATTTTGTTTGATTTCCCCAGTGAGTTGGGATTAACTGTCTTGAAATATCTTGGCTTGTTAATAGTATTCCCTGTTGAGATGATAAAGCTTTAAATGCTCGTACCAAAGCAGAAACTTTAATATGCCCTTTCAGACTCTATTATATGATTGTCAATAAATTCAGTATGGCACAGAGCTCTTGGTTCTTCACACTTTACAATCTCAAAGAAATCAATAACTATGTACTTAAAAGAACAGCAAGAAATCCTTTAGCAATTTATAAAAGAAGTGAATCTATGTTTTTGCAATGTTTAAAAATTTCAATTACAGTGTATTAGACTCCTTAATTACTTAACTACAGGTTACAGCTTAATAGGTAACATTGAACTGCATGATTCACCAAATTACAATTTTCTCTGTACTTGAGTAGTGAAATTAGGATTTCCATATTAAATAACTACATTAAAATAATTTAAACATTTTTTGTTTTATCAGAATCCTGGAAAATATGAATTGTAGTTACATGTTGAACTAATATGCTTTTAAGCACAACATATTACTTGGAGGATGGATAAGCAGTAAAAAGTATTTAAAAAAAAATACTTTGCATAATGTGTCAAATGTCTCATTGTCTTCAGGGGAACAGTTTAATTATCTGGTTGAACTGAGGCCTAAACCGGTATAGTTCCATCACTTAATATAAAACCAAGTATTCTTGTATTATCATCATATTTAATGTGGCTGTTTGTGATTACTTACATATGATATCTCATAGGTCCTCCCTCTCCCCAAATTTAGGCATCTAAATAATCAGTGCTCAATATTGCTCAGCAACATTGAAAATCCAGTCACTTAAATAGGTACCTCAGTATGGATTTGAAAATGTATTTTAGGCAACCAGGTTTCAATATTTGGGCTTTGGCCTTTTTCCTGCTTATTTTCATTTTGGGGTGGTATTTCTTTTTTGTTCATTCTTTGTTTTATAGGACCATTAGTACTGCTTTTGTTTTTTCACATTATCATCCTTTTGGTAATCTGGAAACTCTTTAAAAATTGGGTTTAGTCAAAGAAGACTTGTGTCATCAGTCCTAACCTGCCCCAGCATATAATTTAAAAGACCCATGTTTATTAACATTAGAAAATTTGGGGTAAAAATAAGAAGGCATAGATGCTGCAGAAAGAAAGCCACTGGTAAAACTGTTCCTGAACTGCTGGGACTGGAATAATACAAAGGGCTGGACAAAAGTACATTTTAGCTGCTGGAAGGGAAGGGAAGGGAAGGGAAACTTTCTTCAGGAGCACATTTCAGCTGTTATAAAACTGCTTATGCTATAGCTGTGCAGGTAGCTCTGACACCAGATGAGCTGGTTGAAGTTGAAGGAATTTTGCTACATCAGTATCACTATAGAATGAGGCAGATGTAGCACTTCCGTTATAACAACTTATTTTGGTGTTGTTTATTAGCTATGCAGTTGTTACACTTGCCTATCCCCGAAGTCAGACAATAGAAGATAGTGGTTCTCATCTGAATGTTGTGTCAAGCTCTGAGTTCACTGTGGTGTTTCTGGGTTTTGGAGCCAGGAATTGTCTATCCCACCTGTAAAGGTACAAGCCTTCTTTCCTAAATGAGAAATTATTCCAGAATCATTAATGAAATCTAGGATTTCTTATGATTTTTTTTGTTTGCTGTGGGCTTTTCATCTCCAAGAGAAATGCCATGACATAGTACATTATTGTAGTACTTCTATGAAAAACAAAACCAAACAAAACCAAAAAAGAAAAAAAAATACATTAAATTACATGTCAGTTGTACTTTACATTATCTACAAGAGGAGAGGTTTTTTGTTGTTTTGCAAATAATACTTTATTTCTAATTTACTGTGATGTCTTTAAAAAAGACAGTTGTTTTGCAAAGAATGTGTGGCTTCTGTTAGTATAAGTATAATGAATAAAGTTAGTAATGTAGTAGCAATAACTACCAGTCCTTACATGAAGTTGGAACACTATACTAACTAGATAGAAGTCAGACTTTTCCCCTTATTTTTTCCTTTATGCACTGGCCAGGAGAACCTTCTGAGAACCATGGAAACAGAAAGCATTAATAGTTATCTTATCACAAAATTACACTCAAAATGTATTGCGATAATGAATAAGTTAGAATGTCATTACCATAGGTATGGATTCTTATTTTTGCAAGTGGGGGGAGCTAAAATGATGCCCACCCCTCCCACCAGCAGCCTGGCTGGAGCTGAGCTGAGCAGAGCCAGTGGGGGTGGATGTGGGCTTCCCACTGTGAGCTCAGGGCCCCCCACCCTGCTGCCCTCCTTCTGGGAGCCCTGCACTGGCTGTGCCACCATAGCAAGGCACCCTCTGCCCACCCAGCAGTAGCAGGGGACACAGCTCCATGCTACTGTGCCTGCTGGTGCTGGGTGGGCAACAAGGAACAGCCCCAGGCCCCCACACCCTGGACAAGCTGTTCATGGTTCTGTCCCACTCCCCACCCTGACCCTGGGCCCCATGCACTGCTCTGGCTAGACAGTGCCCCCAGCCCCTGCCCCACTTCCCCCCTCACCATGGGGGCCTAAATCTGCCCCCCTCAATTTACCTGCAGGTAGCTGGGGAGGCTGCTCTCCACTGCTGCCTGGGGCTGTTTTCCTGGTCTTGTGCATGTGTATATGCGCATAACTTCATGTGACACCCCCTGCGTCCCACTCCCAGCAGTCCCTAGCAGGCTGGAACTCTGACAGCCTGCAAGGAGAAATCTGCCATTTCTCACATTTTTCTGCGGTAAACAAAAACCTGGATCCCTGCACGGTACTGGGAATCCAGGACAAATGATGTCCTGGAGTCTTGCAACACAGGACTGGGACTTGATGTTCCCATGTCAGGACTGGATTGTCCTGCCCAATTAAAGGTGGGTGGTTGCCCTACCCTCTTCCCAAGGGTGATCAGGGCCCTTAGCCCCCCCATGTACTCGGCACCTAAAGTCATCACTGATTTTAATAAAATAGAATTAGATTGATGACCTGTAAAACAAAACCAGCAAATGTAATGACTGTATTCAGAAAAAATATATATATTTGTGGATCTAAAATTCAACAACTTCCAGTATGAGCCATCAGTGTGCCCATGTTTCCAAGAAGGCTAGCAGCATACTAGGTGCATTAGTATTCCATTCTATTCTGCACTGGTGAGGCCATGTCTGGAGTACCGTGTCCAGTTTTGGGCCCCCTACTATAGAAAGGATGTGGACAAATTGGAGAGAGTCCAGTAGAGAGCAATGAAAATGGTTCGGGGGCTGGGGCACACAACTTATGAAAAGAGGCTGAGGGAACTGGGTTTATTTAGTCTGCTGAAGAGAAGACTGAGTGGGGATTTGATAGCTGCATTTAACTACCTGAAGGGTAGTTCCAAAGAGGATGTAACTAGACTATTCTCAGTGGTGACAGATGACAGAACAAGGAGCAATGGTCTCAAGTTGCAACAAGGGAGGTTTAATAAAATATTAAGAAAAAATTTCTCACTAGGAGGGTGGTGAAGCACTGGAATAGGTTACCTAGAGAGCTGGTGGAATCTCCATGCTTGGGGGTATTGAAGAGCCAACTAGACAAAGCCCTGTCTAGAACAATTTAGTTGGGGATGGTCCTGCTTTGAGGAGGGGGTTGGACTACATGATGTCCTGAGGTCCCTTTGAACCCTAATTTTCTATGATTCTATCATTATGACACAAATGTGAAAATTGTGTGTGTGTATATGTGTACGTCATTTAATAAAATAGTGACAAAAAGAATGTAGTGGTTGAATTTAAAACATCTTTTGTTATCTTTCTGGCAGGTATATATCAGGATAAAAGATGATGAATGGAATGTGTATCGAAGATATGCAGAATTCAGAAGCTTACATCACAAATTACAGAATAAATACCACCAAGTGAGGACTTTTAACTTCCCACCAAAAAAGGCAATTGGAAACAAGGTACTTGAAAAGGAAATCGCAATCTCAAGATTTGTTATTGTGAAAATTTCCTGAATGCATTAGAATGAAAAATGTAATTGGAAATTTAACCTTATCTTCCAAAATATAACATGAGCACAGGTAAGTTATTTTACTTAATGAAGGTATAGATTGTGTTCTGTACTTCATGAGAAAACATTTTTTTTCCAATTAAAGGACAAATAATATGTTGAAGGGCATAGAGAATGATTGTCTGATATGTTTGTCTCTTGGTGGTCCAGTTACTCAACCTACCAAAAAAATCTCACCCAAAACTTATTTTTATATGAAGTAATTCAAATGATGCTTCATAAGTATCCTTTAATAGATTTCTCGTAACAAGAATTAGAGTGTCTGTTTAGAAGAAACAAACAACGGTTTAGATTGCTTTACAGACATGTAGGGATCATAGGTTAGATTTTCAGAGACCTATATCTAAGGTGTTATGGGCCTATTGTTATATGCAGTGTAAGTAAATATTTCAGTTTAAAAATGAAGCAATTATGGATCTTCAATTTATCTTACTACTGAGATTGATATGTAAATATTATAGGAAAATACAAACTTAATACTGGTCACTTTTCATTTAGGATTTTCCCTTAACACATATATTTGTAATAGAACTCAAGCTAGCCAGTTTCTCAGTATTATCAGGGATCATACTAGGTAAATTAATTACAGGTTGAAAATTCAGATTGTCCCATGAGGGCTTTTTTTTAATATTCAAATTTCCGAATTGGATTGAAGGTCCAAGCTGCAGGTTTTATTGAAATACCTCAATCTCCAGTTATGTGCACTATGCAATAATCCATATAGTCCTAATAAGTATAAGCTTCAGGAAAACCTATCAGGTAACTAGGACAATGACAAGATGCTCATCACTATCACTAGTATGGGCTTTTGTCCTTATTTTTTAGGATATAAAACTATTCCTGAATCATCAATGTAAATTACAAATGTTCTCCATACTATAAATGATTATGCACTTTCTACATATTTTGTGTGACTTTAAAAGGTAACTTTGTCTCTGTAAAGCCGCTATCTACACACTTAAAAAAAGCAGGGCCTATAGTGTCTAGTTTTGCGTCTGGTATAGCTTTACATGAGAGCGGTTTTGCAAGAGTAAGTGAAATAAGGGCTTTCAGATGTATAGATACTGTGAGAGCGAGGCCATGTAAGTATCTTAGATATTTCCTTCCACTTCCTCTTCAAGGCATTCTTGCAAGTGTTACAGTCTGAGTAGGTCTAGCCGTTTATTTTGGAAACTCTTTGTTTTGGAAACCGTAAAGTTTTTCATTTCACCATTAGTACATTCTGCATCCAAGAGGCTTTCTTAATGAATTATCCTTCAGATCGGAAGTACTATTTCATATATACAAGCCGCATCTACAATTGCACTTTACTGTGGAGTTGACCAAGCTCTGCAGTAAAGCATCACCGTTTACATGTTTGGCGCTATTAGGTCATAGTGTACTAATTAGCTCCACTGTAGTCTAGTACTGCACAACAGTTATTTATTGTGCTGCAATGCATGTGTAGACAGTGACCAGGGCTGGCTGGGTCACAAGGGGACTACAGTGCGGGGGCTACCTGTAGCACTATCTTGTAGCCTCTCTGCAGCACATTAAGCCAGGTTGGAGCAGCCCTGAGTTGGCAAGCTGGCCCCATGGTCCCCTTGCCAACTGATGCTGCACTGCCCTAGCTCAATATGTGGTGGTCCTGGGCACATATGGATATACTGCTCCTGGGAGCAATAAACTCCAGTGCAAACGGTGCTGGAGTTTATTTAGGCACACTAATTTCATGTGTAGGTGTGCCTAGTGCGGCCTATTAAACTATATCTGCGCACTGTAATAGTAATTTTTAAAAGAGCTTACTTGTTCTGGTTGCATCACAATATTAACTCTCACTAGAATGCATATTTGGAACTTCATGTGCTCTCCTTAATTTTGTGGTTACCAATGGCTTGTACATTCCCATTTACACAATTAATCTAATATATAGTGTAACTTGGTAGCTTCTTTTAGTTATTAAAGAATTAAATATTTTTATGCAACTGTTGTCTTTTTAAGAATAACGGAAGAGTGCTACTATTGGTAAAGCTGTCACAGACTTTAATGTTAATTGTTTTTTGATCCTGTTTCTTTCTTATATAGCATTACTTTTGTATAATGCTTTGGCTTTTGTCCAGAGGAAATTTGGGGAATTCTTGACTTTACATTATTATTAAGGAGAGGTTGAATATTACCTTCTGTGTCCTGTGCAGGCTCAGGGGATGAAGGACATATTTTTGATTCTGTAATTTATGGATGCAAAATAATTTAAGTAGCTAATATACCAGTGCACAGTCTTCCCCTTTGATCCCAATTTATAATGTTTAACTCTGTAAAATTGAAGAGTAAAACATACTAATTAGGGGATAAAAAAGTGTATTTCGTTTTTGCTTTGGGGTTAAGAAATACTAAGCCTGAAAAGCTTTTTGAATGGCAGCTTTAGTAGAGCTGAAGGGAAGAACACTTCATTTTTCTCTTGAGTACTGATTAAGCAATTAACATCTTTACCAAAAATATTTTGATCTTAAACCATTAAATACTTTTGCTTAAACTCTACAATACACAAAATGAGTTCAGGAGTCAGTAACCAGAATAACCTGTCTTATCTATAACAGCAATAAACAATACAGTTTCCTTACTTTCATGTTAGCATCATTTCTCCAGTAACTGACCGGCTTTGTGGGGAAGAATTGTTTTCCTCTTCATGTGTAAAAAGCTGAAAGAGCTAAACCCAGTCAAAATACTAGTGGTTTACATCACTTCTGTAATCTTAAAAAGAGCTGTAACAGATCATTGAAAATTGAAATCATCAACCTGAGACTCAACAAGATTCATTTCCTTTTAATTTATGGATTTTGTTCTTCTTTGGATTCGAGTACATATATTCTACCGTAAGCCTATTTTGAATATTTAAAATGAAAAGTTAAACCTATCACAGAACACAAACCAAACTGAGCAAAGCATGCCAAAGGACATTTATGCCTTTATATATGTTTCTCCTTCTAACACTATCTTGATACAGACATATTTATCAGTGATGATGTCTGTTGTTATAGCTACGAAAAGACAATATCATAACCACAGATTCATTATATTAAGTCATTTAAAGCTAGTAAAAGCTCGTTTTTTGCAGATGTTTGCAGACTTTGTAGATAGTGCTAAGATCTCAGTGGGTTTGGAGTCCCAAAAATTTAAAAATGCAGCTCCAGCTTGGGACCAGATAATGTCCCTACCGTTCCACTCTAAGACCGAGTAGCTGGGTTTACCAGCAGACAAAAAATGAGAAGTTATGCATGTAGACAGAATGAGAAGTGACAGCAATGGTTTTCCTCAGCTGACACAGCAAAGACTGGCCGACCCCAGCTATCTGCTTCTGGGGCTCAGGCCTCTTAGGCTAACATTGGATTCAGTAGCTTTGCCTTGCTCTTGCTTGCTTTTGCTGTAATCCAAACTCTGCCTTGCCCATATCCCTGCATTTGTTCTCTAGATCCTGCCTCTCCATGCCAGTAGTAAAAAATATGACTGAGTCTGGGCTCTGCCATGGAAGAGTTAAGATTATCTCCTTTGTAAGAGATCAGTGAAAACAGAATGTATGAAGTTTAGTAGTGCTAATTTACAGACTTGTTTAATTGTTTGTCTTCACAGCAGTTTTATAAAATTAGCTGGGAGAGGGAACACACAGGGTTTTATACCTAGGTGATTTGTTTAGCACCTACAAACGCATTTTGAGATTAAAGTCTTGCATCTAGGAGATGAAAAGCAATTGAGAGCAATTATAAGCACATTTGGTTACTTCATAAATTGGTATGCCAAATGAGAATATTCTCAAAATAAAATTAATTTGTAACATGCTTAATTAATAGCAAGGGATAGCTACAGCTTTTGTAATGCCAGGAGAATGTTTAAAGTTTAAAGGGGCACAGTTGGGCACTTTAAGACAACAACACCTTAATCATTAGATAGTTGCAGGGATGTTGAGTTGTTTCCAAGAATCTTCAAGTGAGAAGCTTCTAATTAGGAGAGATTACACTAGTATGGCACAGTATCTGTAATGTGTATATACTGCATTTTCTTAACAATTGAACATGTGGATCCATTTGCTTGCCCAGATAAAGACATGAGTTAGAGTTACAGCTTCACCGTGTGTGGACTATTTCAAAGCAAGTCCATCTGGCTACTTTCTCTTTCAGAGAATAAGGAGAAAGTGCACTAAACATATCTGGAACGATCGTCTAATAGTTAAATTTGTAGAAGAAATGATGCATTTTAAATTATGGTGAGTTTCTTTGGGGATTTGTTATTCATGCATTCTTAATTAGTGTATACAAACAATAGTTCTGTAGTGTAAACAGGGCCTTGTTACACATTGTACTTTGAGCCACACCAATGTTGATCAACTTAGTGCTAGCTTCGACTTTGGAGCAGTCACACCTAAGTCTAGAAGCCTTCTCCCATCTGCACAGATGTAACTTGCCACTAGGGGCCTGGTGAGCAGAGGGGTCCTTTCCAGCCCTACTTGTCTGTGATTCTGTGTGCTTCACCAGTCCCTCACCCACCACATCAGCAGCAGACTGTGGGGAGGAGAGGGAAGGGGAGGGAGTTGGCGGCAGGGTTGCTCAAGAGCGAGGCTGAGGGAGTCGGTGGAGGGCTGCACAGGGAGCTGGCTACTCACCTGGATCCTGGAATTCACGTGCTCTAGGCTCACTGTCACACACATTTAGGCGTGTCTTTCAGCTGTGCACATACATCAGGCTGTTCCCAGGGCCCAGGCAACTTCAGCCTGAGGGGGGCTCTCCCCCCACTTCCCACCCATTCCTCTCACCTGTCTCCTGCATCCACCCTGGCCCCCATCCCTCTTTGGTGCCCCCAGGCCCACTGGAGACAGCCCAGCAGTGTCTGGGGAAAATGCATACACACCCTGGGGCCCTGGGGCAGGAGGAGAACCAGGTAGTGGCTCCAGAAAGCTGGTGGCAGCAGCAGAGGCAGCCAGGGGCTGAGGCAGCGGTGACTGGTGCAGCCAGGTCCTTCCCATGTTCACTTCACTCTGCAGCTAGGAATGGAGTCTGGCAACAGCTGGCTCCTGGGCTGTCCAGAGTGGGCACAGGCAGCTCCACGTGAGCTGCAAGCAGCTGCAGTGCGAGGCACCAGGCGTGGGCGGGGGGGACCGCTTCCCCACCCCACTCTCCTTCCCTGCCTGTGGTGTCCCCCCCCACTTACCTGAGCTTCCCGTGCCGGGGCAGCCACGTGCTCCCAGCCCAGAAACCCTGGCTGGGGCTTCCAGATGGGGGGGCGGGGCCAGGTGGGCTTCCCCTGGGTCCTACTGTCATTTTTGACAGGAATCAAGGGCAGGGAAATATCAATTTTCTACATCTTTTTAGGGGCTCCATGAACCGGATAGACTGGCCTCAGAGGCCGGATTCAGCCCACGGGCTGGATTTTGCCCACCCCGTTCTAGAAGAACTATTAAATTTACAGCCATTTGAAGAGTCTGTTGAACATATGTGGGAGAGAAGCCACAGACTCTACTATTTAGATAGTACAAGTGTGGAGCTTAGAAAAAGAAATAGTTCTTATCATCTTTTTGAAATTGTATCTCATAATTTTATAAAGATAATGTGAATTCACATAAACAATTAAAACAATTTATTTTCCTCCCTGAATATTTAATAGATGACAAGTATCAGCAAAAAATGCTTGTATGGTGTGTAACATTTATGAGAGAGTATTTTTTTCCTGTCAGAAGGGAAATGCTTTACAGCCATTTTCAACAGGATTTTCTTCTCTGATCCTCCTGAAATTGTTGGGCTATTACTATGTTTTCTGGTTAGTTGTTTCTTACAGATTAATAGAAACTCCAGAGCACTTAGGGTCTGCTTTCTTCAAAGAGGACAATGCTAACTATTCTTTCATATAGGTCCAAAACTCCCAATGCGAGTCATAAGATATGGTCTAGTATGTTTCTTTACAGAATACAGGAGGAAAAAGAACGTGACAAGATGACAGTTAAGTAGAAAAGGACAGGGGGCTGTTCACTTTTCCTCCTGTTGTAATGGGATGAATGATACAAATGTGAATGATACAAATACAGATTCAAATGCAGACAGCCCCAAACATTTGTCATAAAGAAAATTGGGGAGGGGGGGAGTGGGAAGTAATGTTCCAACTATGTAAAAATAGAGAAAAATTCCAGGAAATCAGGCATCTGTAACCTCACAACAAGTTCGAAAGGGTGCAGAGAAGGGCCACCACGTGATCAAGGGCCTGGGGGACAGGCCCTATGAGGAGAGACTTTGGGATCTGGGTTTATTCACTCGGAGCAAAAGAAGGCTGAGAGGTGACTTGATAGCTGCCTACAAATATGTCAAGAGAGAACACCAGGATCTAGGAGAACAACTTTCCAGAAAAGCCCTCCCCTTCCCCTCCTCCTCCCCTCTCCCCCCCCCGGGAAGATGCTGGAAACAAGCTAGTTATGGAAAAGTTTCAGCTGGATATAAGGAAAAACTTCTTTTCCATATAGGTAACTAGAATCTAGAACAAACTTCCAGCAGAGGTGGTGCAATCACCGTCTCTGGCAGCCTTTAAAGGGAGGCTGGACACATACCTCACTGAGCTCGTTTGAGCCCAGTTACTTCCTGCCCATGGCAGGGGACCAGACTTCATGATCTTAGAGGTCCCTTCCAGTCCTTCTTTCTGTGATTGTAGTTGAGAAGCAAACATACTTATCATTTGTAAAACAGTAAGATTCAGAATATGGCGTTCTGTTTGGTATGGTTATTATGTTTTCTATATACTTATTCCTTCCATTTTTTTCATTTCAAATGGGATAAAATTTTATTTTGATCCGAATTCATGATTTCTGCACAACTCATGTTTAAGATTAGAATTTAGCTTTAACATCATGCTGCTCTTTAGTTTATCATGCTATAACCAAAATATGCCAGTTGGAATTAGGACAAAAATATGAAGTTCACATAGTCAGAAAGTAACATGGAGAGGTAAATAGAGAGAAGAGAAAAGAAGATACCTTATGGACAAATAGACTTGTTTTTTCATTATGTACAGCAGTGTATACACATTTAAACACTGTCCAACTTCTAAGCTCCCTACCTCCACACCTCTCCATTGCAGTGTGCGCCCTCATGGGCACCCACGATACCACTGCACAGGGCCTCTCCTCACAATTGCACCATGTGGGCGCAGTCCCTCTCCAAGCATGGCCCCATACTTGCCCTCAACTCCCTATGGTGCCTGTTGCACTTCTCCCCATGGCGGAGAAGCAAGAAGAGGCAGCCTGAGATGGGAGGATGAGCCCAGAGACTCTAGCTGTTGTAGGGTGGGAAGCGGCAGCTGGGCAGGAACCCAGGGATTGCAGCTTAATTCTTCATTGGCCACCGGTCGGACAGTCCTGATTTAAAAACCTAACAGCTAAATAGGTCTGTCCCACTTGCAAGGGCAGATTATAGTTCCCCAATGAAGGACATATCAAAATAAAAACCACTCTGTTTTCCACTGGTGATGAAATTCAACGATTGCCTGAATGTGTGGAAACCGAGTAAGGTGCTTTCATACTGAATGCTGACTTAACTACATGGTATCCGCTACTCTGCTGTTACCTAATCTGTAAAGAATACACAGCATTTCTTTAAGATTGATAGAGAATGACTTTGCCTTGACTCTCCAAGTAGCTGGAAAGAACACTATCAAGATCTAAGATAACTTTACTATTCAAGAGCAAATGTAAAATTCAGTACTCATCCATCAATTTTACTCCATGTAATCAAGATCTATTCACCTTTTCTCCGGCCTATTCTCACTATAGTGATATACCCCACTGCAGCACCCCCGCCTCCACTACAGCAGCTTATTCTGTAGTCACTTATTGGAGAGATCCCTGAAACTAGATTTTAACTAATTGTTAAGCTAGCAGTTATTCACTGGTCTGCATGTCTGTAAGACAGTTTATTTGAATTACATTAGTGACCACCAGCTGCTTGACACACCTGAAGCTCATTCTTGTTCCCATTAAAGTCAAAGGTAACCATACGACTGTAGGATTGGTACAGAACAACCTCCAATTTATTGCAGTATTTTTATATCCCTATAAATATTGCTATCTTTAATCAGTGTCTGGGGGGTTGTTTTTTAAAAGCCTAAAAAGTTAGGTTATTTTAGATGTCCTTTTAGGATAAAATACCTGGAAGTACCAGTTCCTCAGCACAACATTCTTTGGAACTGAACATAGAGAACAAAGCTTTTAATTGTAAGTATATGAAAATGACAGCATACAGGTTAAATGTGTTTTATATTGTTTGTTTTGTTTTGCTTTCTTAATCAGCAAATGGAAAGTTGTTTGGCAGCATGTAAATGAAATCATTTGAAAACAGAATTAAGGTTATAAGGGAGTGATGTTACACTGCATTACTGATGTACATGTATTTGAGTTCTTTATTGTAACCTTATATGGTTTGCCCACTTTAGGATCAGTGGTCTTGGAGCAAGCCAGCCCAGCTCCCAGGGAACAGATGTTTGGACCTGGTTGAGGGGCTATTGGAAAATGCTGTAAAAGCGGTGTGGAGGGGGAGAGCTGGTGATATGAGGCTGTGCTTATTTGTGGCCGTTCTTGGATTATATGAAGTGGTGTAAAAACAAAGGCCCCTAAGCCCCTGCAGTCTGTTTTGATTGAGAAGGAGCAACCTTCCTCAGCCGTTGGTATAATTCTCCAGTAATTAATTACTTTTACAAAATCTTGGGTGCATCTACATTTGCTATTAGCGTGGAGCAATGAACTCCAGTGCATATTGTTCCAGAGTTTATTGCTTCCAGGCAGAGGCTACCCGAGCAGGATGTGGGGCCTGGGGCAAATCAGCCTGTGCAGGGCCCCCAGATATGAAACCGGTGGCAGAGGGGGTGCCAAGTGCCCAGAGGCATCTGATTCAGCGGCAGATTCAGTGGTGGGGTGCTGAGCGGGCAGATGTGAAGCTGGGAGCAGTGCAGAGTTGCCACAGCCACCCCGCCTGGCTCCACAGGGCCTCCCAAAACGTGGGAATCGGGGCGGTCGCCCTGATTTGCCTCCCTCCTTGCCCCCCAGGCTCCTAGGTGCCACATTTGGACATGTGCCTGGGACTGCAGCACGTTGAGTCAGGTCAGAGCAGCCCTGGGTGGCAGGGGGCAGTCTGCCTGCCAGCCTGGAGCTGTTCTGACTCAGCTCAGTGTGCTGTGGAGGGACTGGCTGGCATATGAGGATGCTCCAGTGTGGGGCTAGCTGGCAATCAACCCCCACACTGAAGCACCTTGTGCCCCAGCCATCTCTGTCAGGGTCTACACGTGCATTGGTGCAATTCAAAGAACTGTACCGCAGGATGGTACTTGTATTTACAAGTACTAACCTGCAGTGGAGTTGATTAGTTTCCTGTGGCTTAATAGGGCCATACATGTAGACATTGAGACTTTCTTGTGAAGCTGTTTAGGCAGCTCCACAGTAAACATCTCATGTAGATGTGCCCCTTATTTATAGTCTGCACTGATCTAGTTTTACTTGCAACACTTGGAGCTTGTTGGCATACCCTTTTCTGTCAAAACAAAGCCTTTTACCAAAGTTTTGCTCCCTTTTTAGGTAATTGAAGACTGTGATTGAGTCACCCTTCACACTTCTTTCGATAAGTTAAATGAAATGTTTTCCTTAAATCTTTATATGGAATATTCTCATTCTTGTGGCTCTTATCTGAACCTCCCACAATGTCCTCCTTGAATTCTGGATATCAGAATCAAACGTAGTATTTCAGTTGTGGACACATCAATTAAGGGCCAATTCTGAAAATTTTGGTTTGAGATGTGGTTAAAACTACATGAGCCTATAACATTATTAGGGATAAGACCTCGTTATTTTGGATTCCAGTCCAGTGCCTTCACCATGACATCATCCCTTCTCTTTCTGCTGCCCACCTTCTTTTTTCACTATCCCTTACAGCTCCTGCAGTACATAGAGCTTCTGTCATTCGTTCAAGTTTCCTTCATTCACTGTATGCCCCACACATGCGATTTCAAACAGAGGAAAAAAGCATTAGGAGTAAAAAAAAAAATTAAAAGTTCATAAATAGGCTATAATGCTCCATCCTTACATGGATTAGTGTTCACACCCTTGTCACCCAAACTTGAAAAAAAAACCAAAAACAAAATAAAGGAGGCTCATACATGGATGAATATGTAGAAGCACATAAAAAATTCCATCTGAGATCAGATTGAAAAGACTATGTCTACTTAATTTAGAGGAGATTCAAATAGGAAAGGGTATAAGATTTTATAAAATATACACACACAGGAAAAAAAATTATAGGCATTGGAAAGGTAAATCATGGGTTTCTATATTTACTAGAGGTGCACTGATACATTGGTCCCATACCAAATTGGCACCCATATGAGGAAAATTGAGGGTATTGGCAGTTGGCTTTTTTTTGTCTGATGCGACTGATAAATGCTGTGTGCATGCATGCAGCCACAATACAGCACACAGGTGGCCAGGAGTGCAGCCCGGCAGCATGGAGAACAGCTGGGTCCAGCTGGTAAGTCTGTGGGGGAAGGGTCATGGGGGAGGCAGATTGAGGCCCCCATGGTGAGGGAGGGAGTGAGAGTGGGCCTGGGGCAGGGGTAGGCACTACCCAGCTGGGATGCGGCACAAGACAGAGCCATGGCTTGTCAGGGGTGGGGGGACACTTGCCGTGGTTTGAACCCTGTGCCCCTGGATCTCTGCTCATGGTGTGGGATGGGTTGCCGCTGTGGGCTGGAGCCAGGGCTGTGCCAAGCTTTTCCCAGTGGGGGGCTTGTCCGGGCTGCACTCAGGGTGGACAGTGGTGACACTGGGAGCAGGGTTCGGGGAGGCTGCACCCACCCCAAAATTTACCCTAGCCCCAATTGCCAGTGCCACTGCCACCCGCCCTGAGCACAGCCCAGCCCAACCCCATGCCAGGATGAGCCCAACACAGCCCTGGCCTCAGCCTGCAGTGTTAGCCCACCCCAACCTGTGTGCAGATCCAGGGATACATGCCTCCTATGACCTCCTGGGATGTTCTTAGTGGCAGGAATCACCTCTGCCTGCCCCGCCCCCCAGACAAGCTGCAGCTGTGTCCCATGCCCCGCCCCACCCTGACTGGGCAGCACCTGCCCCAGCTCCAGCACCAGTCTCACACCCTCCCTTACAGTGGGGGCCTCAGTCTGCCACCCCACACCCCTTCCCCCACAATAGACTTACCAGTCAGATGCCACTTTCTACACTGGGGCTGGATATCAGAATCAGATTTGTATCAGCCAATATGGTTCATTAAAAATTGGCTATTGGTATTGGCCCAAAAAATCTCCATCAGCACACCCCTAATATTTACCAATTTTCCTAATACAGAAACTTCCCAGTGGGCAAGATACTCCAACACTATCCAGTGTGCAACAAACAATTCTTGTTTTACTAAGGAAATCCTTGCACATACGTTATTTATTAGTCATATTTGCTAAAATGACTAATCTGTTAAATATTTAAAATTTGATACGTACTCTTGTATGCTCCGTGCATTTTTAATATACATTGCTTTCTTCTAATATGGTACAGCAAAAACTGTAGGAAGCTTATTGGGTTATTGTGAAACTGTTCATTCATTACAGTAAATCCAGACTGACATGAAAAATAATTGACATGATTTAAATATGTTAATTTTACAGTTTATATATTGTCATAGCTGTTTTCATGAGTTGCATACACATGACTTCCATGTTGAAGATACTGCTCTTATAGCAAATGTGTTTTAAATAGTAAATACACCTACAATGTTTGCGTGAAATACTTGCACAAAAATGAATCATACAAATTCTGCATGACTGGTAAATGGATAATACTAGCATAAATGTTGGAAGGGCATGTTTAAAAGAGGATGCTTACTCATAATGTTACAAAAAGAACGTTCTACTGTTGTAGTGTAGGATAGGAAGTCCTGGCATTAGTAAAGTTGGAAGCTCTTGCATCCTTAATCAGCAAAGGGTGTAACAATATCCTTTTCTCTAAGTATGTGCTTAATTCATATTCAGATTGAAAGTACGTAAACACGTGCTTGCATGGTGAGTTGAATTGGGAATTTAGCTCCTTGTAGCAACTGCTTCTCATTGGATTAGTCTGTTAGTGTTGTGTAATGCAGAAGTAAGCTGTGTTTTAAAAAGAAAAACTTTTAGCTGCCTCTTGCCAAAATGTATGACTTCATTACTGTTCTTCATTACATCTACCTTGGCTATTCCATAGATAGCTTTCCTTATAGCAAGTTTTGTTGGCTTGTTGCTTCACAGGAGGCTACTAGAAAATTATATTTCTGTGTCTTCATCTAACATTTTTTTAATTAGCATAGCATACATTTAGTAAAGGAAAAAGGTTTTGAAATATAATTCCCTAAAATAAACTAAATAATCATTAACTTCAGATTGTTTTCATTATTATTCGTTTAATTTGGTTTTGGTATGATGTAAAATTTAAATTTGAATTCTGTGTTATTCTTAGATTTTGGAGCCAGTAGATTCTAACATTTTATACTTACTTGCTATTAGACTGGATACTATAGCAATGGGAATTTATATGCTGTTATTTTTATACTACTTACTGCAGAGATAGTAGTATAAAATTGCCAAAACTTATGAAGTCTGTTAAGATTTGTAATAATTTTGATTTCTAATATATTAAAGAACTCAAAGCCAGTCAGATAGATCTTACAATTTCTTAGCTATATATTTTCACTCCATATTCACTTTCTTTTACATCATTATAAAGCCATCAGAAGAACATTTCCTTGAAGTTGGCTGCACAAATCTAGAGAATTAATCCATATAAATGAATCAGATATTGAAACGGCTAACCAACCTACCTCAAGAAGTCCAACCAACAAATCTGTAAATCAGTTAAATTTACAAAACGGACAGAAGCAAAATAGAGCTAACTCTTGCCATAACTTCTTTGCTAAATTCTTATCTACTGGATCCTCCTCAGTTTTTACTGCAAGTAGATGGGGCTTGAACTGTGCCCTGAACATCAATCAATGTAAACTATTTCAGATCCAGAGCCTGATACAGAGTGAATTGCGAAGTCTGGAACTTTACAGAAAAGTTTTTCATCCTTAACGCAGGGCATTGTCAGCTCAAGAATGTCTGCTGTTTGGAAGTGAGATGGGAACAGGAAGCACTTTCTCACAGAGTTAGGTACTAGGTCAGGATTTCACAGGTTAATATTCCACAGCCCCCAAGGTTTGGAATAGACTGTCGCCAGACGTGGTTCAAGCACCTACTTTGAATGCCTTCAAGAGACATTTGGATGTTTATCTTGCTAGGATCCTATGACCCCAGCTGACTTCCTGCCCCTGGGGCAGGGGACTGGACTCAAAGATCTTCCAAGGTCCCTTCCAGCCCTGATGTCTGTGAAATCTATGAAAATATAAGCTTCTTTGGAACTAAGAGGAATGCTGTGTAAAGTATGAAGCATTGGTACAATGTGCTCTTGGCTCCAGATGACAGCAGAATTACATTGTACACAAACATATGTTGTTGTGATCAGAATATTATACTTAAAAAAAATCTCACAGCTATAAAGATACCTATTAAATCTGCCTTAATAGAACCAGAGATGGCAAGTTAAAACACTACCTCTGTATGAATTGTTCTTTCTGCTTTTGCCTATGCCACAAAGTCTTTCTTTACATGTGCTGGTAAAGGTGACATAGGAACTAGCATGTAATCCACACAATCGCACCTCCTGCCATACATGTGCACATGTGCATGGCAGGAGGCATGATTATGGGATCATAAGATTGTATCATGCCTTATTGCTGGTACAGGGGGAGCCCAGGATCACCATCCTGGTCTCCCTTATTGGGCTCACAACCCTGGCTATGACCCGCATGCAGCTGGATCTGAGTCCTGCAGCTGCTAGGACTTGCAGTCCTGGCTGCACCCCATACATGCGTGGAGCCCCCAACCACTGGGAGATAGCAGCCGCACCCCGCAGCTTCCAGGTGCTGCTAGGGCTGAGAGTCCCCTCAGAGTCCCTCCAGTTGGGTCTGGTGCACCCCTGCAGCTGGGAGTCTGGTCAGCTGATGGGGCTCCCAGCTCCAGAAGAGACACTGCTACATATGCAAATTAAAGCTGAATAGCAACCCAGTGTAAAGTTAGTGCACATTTTCAAGGTCTAACTTTAGAGCTGGTTGGCACAGGCAGAGGGAGAAAGTATTATTTGAGGGGGCTGAGCACATGTGCACATGCACCCCCCCCAGGAGGTAAGGCTGTGGAGGGGAAGGGGTTTTGGGGGCAGATTGAGGCCTCATAGTGAGGGAGGGAATGGGACAGAGATAGGGGTAGGGGCTGGGGTGAATGGGGCTCCAGGTCCGGGGCAAGTCATGGGACTATCGGAGCCCAGGGCACTATGTGCACTCTGGGGGAGGCACAAGGGGGGCATATGCACCCTGGATTTGAGCACAGGGCAGAGGCAAGCTGCTGCTGTGTACTGGGCTCTGCACTCCACTGCCTCAGGAGCTGTGCAGTGCCACGTATCTGCCATCCCCAGGCTGTGCTGCGTCCCCTGCCCATCCAGCAGCAGCAGGCACGTGGTGTCGCACAACTTCCACAGAAGCAGCAAAAGCAGCAGGGCGCAGAGCCCCAGCCTGCAGCAGCAGCCCACCTCCACCCTGCGCATAAATTTGGGGGGCACATGCCCCCTGTGCCTTCCCCAGGGTGCATGCAGTGGCAGGAGCCCCCCCTGCAGCCCTGAATGAACTGCCATATTCCCACAACCTGCCCTGGGAGCCCATTCAATCCTGCCTCTGCCCCTGCCTCTGCCTCTGTCCCACTCTTTCCCTCACTGTGGGGGCCTCAATCTGCGCCCCCCTTCCCCTTCACAGACAAGAGATTTGCCTGCCGTGCTGGGCAGTGAGCCACACACTGGGCTGCGAGTGTCTGTTCCTCCCCACCCCCCCGGAGCCTGGAGCCTTGCAACCATGCATACTGCTTCAAGTCTGGAAGTGGGGGCTAAGCCTCGTTAGCGCCAGCCTTCCACTGTCTATGTGAATTGGACCCTTTTATGGTGTGATAAGTACTTTGCACATGTAGCTGATCTTAGTTTAATTGTGCCATTAACCAGTTAATTGCATAATATCTGTAACATGTAGGGGGGGTCTAATTCTCAACTATTCATATATATGTTCACAATTTTCATGTGTGTTATTTTTTGGGGCATAACTGAATGTGTACTGTAAACAAAATCAAACTGCTAGAAGTTTTCAGCATTTTGAAATGGCAACATGCCTTTATGGCATTTAGATTTAAAAATTACAGTAATGCTATCAATTCAGTTTAAACTTGTGAGATAGTACTAGTGCAGAGAATACAGTGACACAGACAAAACTGATTCTCAAAGGAGTGGCTTTTGACAGAGATGTCAACTAAACTTTGAAAGCAGGAGAAAAGCAATTCCCATTTCCAATGAATGGATGCTGCACATACAAAGCACTAAAAGGGAAAGTTCTCTCAGTGGATCTCTTGTTATTTGATTTCCTGTTTAAAATGAAAACAGGGTGTTGTCATGTGTGGAAAGCTTCACTACGTGATAACAAAGTGGAGGAGTTAAGTTGATACAAAACAGTTTATTTGCACATTACAATACTTTACGTGAAAAGCTTGTGATGTAAAATAAATGAGTTAGTCCAAAAATGAAGGAAGGAGTAAGAACACAAGATAGGGAAATGGAAGGAGAGCCAAATGGACATTGTATTGGTTTGGATTGGTGGAGGAGCCGTTGGTTTTACTCATGTAAAATACAGCTGAAGCTTGATAAGTGCACTTGAAAAATGTGGTTTTAAACTGAAATAAATAAGGTTTTAACTGGTTTTAAATGGAAATAAAGGGGGCACCTCTTGCCCTCCCTACCTCCCCTCCCCCTGCCCTTTCCTTGCCCTGCTGCCTTGTCCTTGGTGCCTGCCCTCTCCACTCCTTGCTGCCCCGTTTCTAGGCCGTACTCCCTGCTTCATATTTTCACCCCACCCCTGAGTTCCTGCCCCCCACCGTATGCCCCCCCGCCTCAAATCTGTGCCTGCCTTCCTGCTCCTTGCTACTGGGGCCAAAGCCAGAGCTGAGCTGCCATCTGCCCCAAGCCAGTATGCAGATTTAAGACAAGGCTTATGGTAAATATAGTATTTTGAAACAGGTTTGACAAGCTTAACGTTTTGAAAGATGTTTGCTTTTCGCTCTACGTGGAGGCTATATGCAGACTTTGGGGCTGAAGTAACATAACGGTCTGTTAAAGCAAATCCTCCACTATTTTCAAAAATCTGCTTTTTGTCTCTGTATTTTTATGGGGAATAGATGTTACAATAGGTAGCAATATAGGTGATGATCCATCCAGAATTTCCTATAATTTGTGTTACTCTTATCCCCCTAGTCATATTCTGAAATGTTCCATTGAGAATTACGTCTATTAAAAAAAATTGTAGCACAAATAAGATCATTAGCAACTTGAACTTCTGCAGGTTGCCAAGATGCTGTTTTGTGCCTATGGAGGCAGTACTAGCATGGTGCTCAGTTTGACAGCTTGACTTAATGGATTTAGATTCCACTAACTGCTGTGATTGGCAGGTGCCACGGTGTTTGAGGATGATGAATTCAAAGGCCATCTTTTTGTTGACTCAATGAGTGTTTTTTCCAGTCTCCTCCTCCTTTCTTGGGATTAATTGCTATGGGTGTTGACTGTTTTTTGTCTGTGTGTAATTAGCTAGCAGAAAGGTTGGCAGTTTATAGCCCCTGGGCCAAATTTGGCCTGTGGAGATCTAATCCGGCATGGAAGATTACTCTCACAGAGCTGCCCTGTGCCAGCCCTCCTCTCCAGCGTGCTCTCTGCTGTGGAGCCTGCTACTCCGCAGTGCCTGAGCTTCCCCTTGCTGCAGAGGGACTGTGAATTTACATGCCAGCCACTTGGTGGGGGGGAAGGGGAAGAGACTTCTGGCCTGTAGCGACAGCCAGGTCATAAGCTCTGGCCCGTGCCAGCAAAAGGCTGCTGACCCTTGGGCTAGGTGATGTTGAAGCAATGCTGTGTGCGGCAGCTATGCTGTTCTTTTTTTCTGCTTCAGAAATGGCTGCTACATATTTATAAAAAAAAAAAGAAAAAGGAACAAATAAAAACAAAGACCTTTAGCCTTTCTAATTAAGTTCATTTGTCCTACTCTCTGCATCTCTGTTTAAAAATCGTATCTCCTTTACAATTCTTGGGGCATTCTTTGAATCATATTCATTATATGCAGTCCCTCAAAGGCTGATCCTTACTGGGCATTGTCACTGCTGGCCATCGACTGCAAGCTCAGGAAGTAATTTTCTTCCTGTAATGATACTGTATTTTAGCTTGACTGTAGTCTCAGAACCATAATGCCAGATATGGTTGGAGTAGTTTGAGGAGAGTTTAAAGCCACTTTCCAACACCCTGAGTTTCAGGAGCCTCTAGATAAAGTCCCTTTGAGGTTTTTTCATTTAGGCAGCAGCCAGTTCGGTCTGTTCCAGATCCTCATTTCCCTTAAATATTCAGGTTTCAGTTGGAGGGTACCCTGATAATTGACTGTAAACATTGAAAGAGCTGCTGCCTAGAGTTTCTGTGTAGGAGACATGTTTGTCATTAGGGAAGGCAGTAGCTTAGTTGCGGGGGGCATTGGCAACCCCCTGAGATTGGCCATACACCCCCTGGAAGCGCTACTTCTGGTTTTGCTGCTGGCTTGGTGATCGGCTGCTAGGGGACCCCCCCATGGCAATCTGGTGCCCTCCCCAGACTCAGGAGGCACCAGTCACCCGTATGGGGGGGGGAGATGTAAGTGGGGCACCAGCCCTAGGTGCTAAGTTGCAGGGGGAGGGGCACATAGTAGTAATCATTGTACTGCCAGCTTGGTCACTACTGCTGGCCACCCTACCACTGCTTCTACCCCATGTGCCACCACTTCTCAGGGTGCAGAAGTGCCCAAGTACCTCTCTGTGGGAAGCAGCTGTTGTACATGATTCTTATCCCAGAAGAGAGAGAGGTGCCATCTGAACCCCCCCACCCCACCCCTCACACACCGCCTTTTTTATCTTTCCCTAAGCAAATAGTCAATGGAATTAAAGATTCCTTGTGTAGAGGCTGCAGTCCTCTGCATTGTTTACAGTATTTTATATCATCAGCTAAAACCCAAGGTCAAGTGGAAAGCACAGATTTGAATAGAGATGCTAAACAAGTGCAGTTGAGTTTTCATCTGGACAAAGCTAAGTACAAAGCAGAGTTTTGAGACGCCACCCACTAACATGGCTGGTTTCTTCCATTTAAAAGAGCAGGAGGAAATCTTGTGCTAAAGGGGTCCTATGTCATTGAGAGATTGTGACATAAAATATTCAAGAAGACAGCTTAGGCCTACAAAAATTGGCCTGGAGAGAACTATGAGGGATTTACATTATTGGATAAAGTTTAACAATTTACTTCTGAAGTACCAAGTTTAAATGTTCTGCCTAGAGGCATTTGAGATAGAGATTAATGTGGGGTGAGTTCCTTTGTATGGATTGGGGGACCTGGAATTTGTTGATATTCCGTATTATCAATAATCCTCAAATGTTACCTTAATATAAATGGAATTCAGATCAAGAAGGGGAGCAGTATTAAAATGTCATCTGTGGATACAATTTGAGTTATGTGCAGATCCTGTGGAGAGAACAGTTCTATGGTATCGTGCATAAAAATGCCGTTAGAAACAAGGCTGTCTTCTCTGCTGATATGGCAGAAATGTTTGCCTTTGGGGGGACATAGTCCTACTGATGTATTTGAAAATAAAATTGATGTGTTCAGTTTTTCCTCTTTCCATAAAAACAAACCACAAAGGCAAATGCAGCTTTTATAGAAGGCTATGCCAGGGGGAATAAATCAAAGGCTCTAGCTTCCATATTTTAACCAGACAGAAGGACCCTATTTTAACTGCTGATTATTTGAAATGGTTCTACACACCCTTGCAATTCCTGATAACAAATAATTACATAATTCTGGTGAAAGTAGAGGAAATCCAAAGTCTTTAGTATGAAAATGTGTTTTTGAAGAAGACTCTTTGCATTGAAGCATTTCTGATTGAGTATACTTAAACTGATTAACCTGAAACATCTTTGTATTCCATTGACATACCAGGTATGAGAGGTAGGCGCCAAGGTTAAGCCCTCAATATGCAACTAATTTCAAGTTGGCTGTCTAATTTGTATTACAAAAAGGCCTTTCAAAGCATAGGGATTAAAATTCTTCTACCAGGCAAGATTTTGCTATTAGCAGGTGGAATATCAGAGTTCAGCAGATTGCCTGCTAGAAGTAATACTCTGTCTGGCCCTTCATTTGCTTCAGAACTGTAACTGTACCGTGTTTCAGTTGTATGACCTTCACGTATCTGTAGCATTTCCAAGTTTCCTTGTGATTTGTCCTTATGGTTGGAGACCTTCAGAACTTTTTAACTGCTGATCAAGTTTTGTAGTCAATAGTGTTTTTCTGATTGATCAAACCGGTCATTTTCTATGAAGTGTAACATTTTGGTACAGGACGTTGACTTTTTGCACTGAATAATTCCAGTGGCTGTTGTGATAGGGGAAAAAAAAGATATTTTCTTTTCTATTCTAACTATTCCAGAATTTCTGAGATTACAAGGTATTTGTAGCTGCCTTGTTGCACTTTATATCTCATGCCACTGTGGCTCCTTCAGGGTTTGCTTTTAAAAAAAATCTGATGTTGCTGGTGTTGAGAATACTGTATTTGCTCAAATCGAAGATGAGGTTCCCCTCTCCTCCAGTCAGCTTGGGGGCACCTAGTCTTAGACTTGAAGGGCTGGGCTATGCTATGATTGCTGCTGAGTGCCGCAGCGGAGCAGAGCTGCAGTAGAAGGTAGGGGGAAGGGGGTTGGGGGGCGATCAGTGAGGGGGGCAGGTTGCAGAGAGGAAGGACAAATTTTAAGATGACTTTCCACTAATTATCTTACAATTTGTACTTTTCTAGGTATAGAATTTAATGATTGGGGTGTTATCTTAATCTTGGAGAGGTTTTGAATTTAGGTAAATATGGGATGTGTAAGGCAATTCTAAGTGACCCATTAGTAAATTATGACCTGACTGTTTCTATTTGTAGGCAAAAGATCTAGCATAATAATTGGTCTCTTGTAAATTGTTAATCGAAATAGTTGGGAGCGATTTTATGAATTAAAGAAAATTCAGAGGAAGTAACATCACAGTACATCCTTTTCAGAATTGTGTGGCTTTGGAATTGTATCCTTATTCTCTGGTTAAACTACAGATACTTTGTGACAGGGTGAGATTCCAGTCTAGTGTAACTAATTCACTATATTTTTAAGGAAAGTCTCCCTTCAGTGCACATGTAATAACAAAATATGTGCATGTAATGCCTGCTCATTTCACCATATTCAAGAAAACAAAGTTGTGCCCTTATTGATGACATAGGCCTGGCAAATGACAGCAGATACAGTATGGGTAAAGTGTTAAAAATGTATGGGTTTTATAACATTTAACCGTTTTCTGCATCTAATTTTCTATTTGTTAATTTATAAATTGCAACTATAGTATATGATATTAAGTAATTTTAGAAGTATTTTTTTTCCATTTATTGTTAATGCAATTACAGATTGCAGATGTAGTGATGATATTTCAAAGCTCCTTTCATTATAAAGCATCATGGTACAGTGTAGATAACACTGTTCTGAGAAAAATATTTGTGATAGCAGTAAACTTGGGGTGCTTTCTACCGTATGTGCTGTTATTTTTTATTCTCCACATAAAGGAAATTGGCATAAGTTATTAGAATGTTTACTGAGTCATCCTCTGTAAAACAATGAGCAGGGAAAGGATCTGAAAGCAATAGATAATAAAACGAATAAGGTTTCAGCACAATGCTTAACAAAGATAGCAAAGAAATGTAAATTAATTGAAAAGATTCCAGCAGTGCTTAAGGTACCTAGTGTGATCACAAATAGGATACTGTGTGCTTTTCTGATCACCTTATATGAACAAGAGAATGTACAGCAAAGGACAGACTGAAAGACACAGATAATTAAGGATATAAAAGGTCACAGAAGTCTCTGGTGGTTGGAAGTTTAAGAAAGATGCTACTGGGAAAAGCTTGAAGGGCGGCAGAGTGTGAGGGTATTGGATATGCTTGTATATACACACACTCTACAGTACATACATAAATAAAGTTGGGATTTTAAATTAAGTTGTGTACTAACTTTCTTCCCTCACTAGTTTGAGTGTACAAATATATTTGTCATGGTAATTATAATTAAGTGGACTGATACATAATGGTTAGCTGCTTAGTAATAATTTCATAGATTTCATAGACATTAGGGCTGGAAGAGACCTTGGAAGATCATCAAGTCCAGCCCCCTGCTCCAGGGGCAGGAAGTCAGCAGGGATCATAGGATGACAGCAAGAAAAACATCCAGGTTTTTCTTGAAGGTGTTCAAAGTAGGTGCTTGAACCACCTCCAGCAGCAGGCTATTCCAGACCTTGGGGGCTCGGACAGTAAAGAAGTTTTTCCTTATGTCCATGTCACGGAGTGGGGACCCAGGAGCGGCCGTGATCTCTCCTGGTGCCCCTACCGTGCCCATCTAATACCCTCGTTCTCGCCCGCCACGACTTTGATGGTTTTATAGTATTAAAGGGAGGCTGCTATTACTTGACCCCTTGGACCCGGTGCTCTTACCCTTCTGGTCCTGGCTCTATACAAATAGATTCCGGTGCCCCAACCCTATAGGCATCGCGTGGCTCCTTCCACCCCTAATACCACGCCCCAAGCCTCTCAGGTGTTCTGGACGTTATCGTGTCTATCCTCTTTCCTTAGTGGCCCCTTTCAGGGTGGCTTGCTCGTATGCTCGCCCTCACCGGACATCTTATATCTACACTCGCCCTCACCGGGCTCTCTAATCTCATATGCGCCCTCTCCAGGGGCTTCGCAATAGGCTTGCCCCCTTCTGGGGCTTCACAATAGGCTGGGGTCAGGACACCCCACTAGCTCCTCCCAATGTCATCCACACTGGGCTGGGGTCAGGACACCCCAGAACGCAGCGCCACTCTCCCGTGCACAAACTGCTGTGCCTTCAATGGCACCAGGAACCCCCACACTACTGGGGAGCTCCCCTGAGGCCTCCTCCACCCCTACAGCCTCACCCAGTCCTCCCGTGTAACTCAAACAACCAAACAGAAACACAAAGCCATGAGCCAACTGCCTATAACACAAAATAAGCCTCGTGGCTATAACATGCCACCCTGGCCCTTTTTCAATACCTCCCTGTCAGGGTTCTCTCCACCCCGTACCAACATGCAGGCGGTCAGGCTGCTCTGCTCTGCAGCAGAGCTTCCTGCTGCTCAGGCTGCCAGAGGGGAACTGCCTGCTAGGCTTCAGCCTGGGCTGTTTA
>NW_017728923.1:18405246-18441476 GCF_001723895.1 Crocodylus porosus | reverse complement strand
TCGCTTTACTAGCTGCAGCATCACATTGAAGGTTCATGTTCATCTTGTGGTCAATCCTGACCCCAAAGTCCCTCTCATCCGTAGTGCTAGTCAGCGTAGTACTGCCAAGCCTATAGACATGCTGCAGGTTTTTCCTCCCAAGGTGGAGAACCTTGCATTTTTTGGTGGACCCAAACATCATTAGGTTCTTGTCCACCCATTTCCTGAGTCTGTCGTGGTCAGCCGAGATTACCTCTCTGTCCTCAGGTGTGGATACTTTACCCTAAAGTTTGGTATCATCGGCGAACTTGGTCAGTCTGTTTCTGACACCAATGTCCACGTTATCAATTAAGAGGTTAAACAAAATAGGTCCAAGGGCAGAGCCTTGGGGGACCCCACTGGTCACAGGGCACCATGACGATTGATTTCTGTCAACCATCACCCTCTAGGTCCGACAATGGAACCAGTTCCCCAGCCTGTGGATCATGGAGGACCCAAGGCTGCAGCTGGCCAGTTTTGCCAAAATGTGATCATGGGATACCATATCGAAGGCTTTTTTAAAGTCAAGATATATGACATCGATCTCTTCCCCCTTGTCCAGGTGATAGATCAGCTGGTCGTAAAAGGAAATTAGATTGGTCAAGCACGACCTACCTGCAACAAACCCGTGCTAGCTATCCTTCAGGGTGTTGCCATCGGCCAGTCCATTAAGAATGGCATCTTTGATGATCTTTTCTAAGACCTTCCCCAAGATAGATGTCAGGCTGATGGGCCTGTGGTTTGCCAGATCTACTTTCCTCCCTTTCTTGAAGAGAGGCACCACATTGGCTTTCTTCCAGTCATGAGGCACTACACCAGAGCTCCAGAAGCACTCCAAGGTCTTTACCAGGGGCTGAGCTATGATGCTAGCCAGCTCCTTGGGTACTCTGGGGTGTAAATTGTCAAGGCTGGCTAACTTGGAAGTGTCCAGCCTCTCAAGGTGTTCCTTCACGGGGTCAGCATTGATGGAGGGCAGGGATCCACCCTCACTCAGGCGTCCCTGTCCTGTAATTATATTAGTTGGCATGTATTTTGATTGGTAGTAAGAAGTTGTATATCAAAGGCCAAAATTACTATAATAAAGATTGTTTAAAATGAATTAGATGACTATTTATTGAAGGAATCATAGGTTACAAATTCCTTTTTTTCAAATAAAAATGTCTAATTTGCTTTATAGAAACTCAGTCTGTATAGTGTCATTTTTGCTCAGTATATTTAACAGTTTATTTTCTAAACTGTGTGGAATTAAGTTTGTTCAGGCTTAACACTTTTTATACCTCTGTGCTCTAATTAACACCTTTACATTTGATAGCAAGTTTGTGAAGCATATGGAAGCATAATGTTTTATATCACCATCCATATTGATAAAAAATATTAAGTAGTGTTGGACCAAGAACATAAGTAAAATAGTTCTCAGAGATGGCTGAATTTATTAGCTGTAAATTTGAGGGGAAAAAACTTGAGTCAAATAATCAGCATGGAATTTTTTTTGTCCAAATTGTTCAAGTTTTGGAATGTTATAATCAACTGAAAACAAGTTTTAAAATAGGAAGCTCTGGGCAACCTTAACAAGGCATGGCACTACATATTTACTGTACCTATCTGTAAACCTATACATAACATTTGAAAATAAGTGAATTGTTGCATTGTATCACAAGTATATGCAACCTTCCTAGGTTATAGGAGGGCAGTTCCTAAGATTAATGAAACCGCAGAACTTGAGAGGTTTCTGGCATTTATAGCTGTGGAATGCAGGTATATTCTTTGTCTTGAAAACTAAGTGTTGTCTTTCCCTTGTCCATTCTTCAGATCTGTTGGTTTAAGGGTTATTATTTTTCTTCCACTGGACCCAGATATTGCTGGATTTTTTAAAGAGAAAAACTACACCATTTGTTTTATATAAACATTAACTTAGACCACGTATAGGTATTATACTTGTGGCGGGAGAAAAGCCTCCCAGCCTCCTGACTTTCACTGCTGCCCCCATGCTTAGCTGAGTCTTTCAAAGCCTCTCAAAGTCCATGGAACTGGAATGAGGGCCAGGGAAACTCCCCCTGCCCTGGTTCCCAGCTTGTGGACTTTAAATGCTGCCCGTGCTACCTAGCTGGGTGGTGGGAGTGGTGATTGCAAAGCCCACGGGACCCAGATGAGGGGCAGAGAGGTTGTCCCTAAAGCTGGCTGCTGGCCCCTTCTGGCTTTCCCATGTTACCACCACCACTGAACGGGGTGGCGTTAGTGGAAGATTGCAAAACCTTGAGGGCCAGAAACTATGCCTACCCTGGTTCCTGGCCCCCCAGGCTTTAAATGCCATCCCTCATCCCAGTTCATGGCTCCCTGGGTTTCAAATGCTACTTGTGCTGCCTAGACAAAACGTGAACTGTCTGTCCTTGGACATTGTGAAAAGCAGGATGGTTTAGTCAGGAACAATCCTACCTTAAGTGGGGAGTTGGACTCAACAATCACATGAGGTCCCTTCCAGCCTATCTTCCTATGATCTTATATTTATTTTTACTGTTATTTTTTATTTTGTTCTCTGTCATGTTCTGACATATACATGAAATATTTACATAACTAAAAAAATCCAAATTAAGAAAATTGAGGTATTTCTAGGGTTGGGTTTTTTTTGAAATGTGGGGGACATTCTAATATTACAAGATTGTTTTAGTTTGCAGGAAACTCTCAAGAGAGCCATGCTGATTAGAGCAATTAATTCAAGCCTTGCTTTGTTGTGGTCATGTAAAATTTGATTTGACATATTCCGATTTTATGTATAATTTTATTTTATCCCTCAGACATTCCTCAGCTCAGACAATAAGATATTGTATTTCCTAGCATGTTATAAACATAGCGAAAGGCTTGCCTATCTATAACTTAGGTTTATAGATATTGTACTTTATAGTATAGAAAAGTGTTAACAAAGTTTGCCTCTACCACTTTTTATGCATTCTGCTTTTAATGTACAAAGAAGAATGAATAAGATGCACGTGGTTCACAGGACCGTTGTTTCCATCATTATTTGTGATGTCTTTTACTGTGATAAATCTGGAAGTCTTCATGATTTAGTATGTGTGGCCTGTCAAAGCAGACAAAGAATACAGCAGTTTGGCATCCTTTCACAGCAAAGCTGGTGTGACATCAATTTTTACTTACTTAATAGAACTCCTGTTGTTGATAAAGTAATCTGCCATAGGAGGATGGTAGGACAACTTCTCTTACTGTAGGGCACACAGCTAAGTCGTATGCCTCTTAAAAAAAAGAAAAAAGTAATATAGTAAATCTGTATGAGCTGTTTAGGTGATGAAGATGGCATTTTCTTTCATGTTTAAGTTGCTCTGTCTATTTCACATTTACAGCATATGAGTTCATATGAAATCCTCAGTTTTCATTTCTTGTTTCTTCAATTGGAAATCAACTTTGAAATAGGCTGTGAAAATAATATTGATGTTCAGATCTGGGTGTGAAGAGCAGAGGGATGAGAACTCAGTAGACTAAACAAAGGAAGTCTGACCTTGGGGATCAAAATGAAAGAAGATGGAAGTTCAGACCAGAAAGAGACAGAGGTCTTTCAAAATGGAGGAGACTAGGAGTGAGTTGGGAATGGGAATGGGAATGGAGCAGTTGAGAAGAGAATGTAAAGCCTTGAAGGATGTTTGAGTATGATGCTGTGTAAGACAGAGGAAGACAGGGAGGCCAAAGAGTGGGGGGATGATGCAAGGGTCAGCAGCAGCAAGGGAAGGAACTTTATCAGCAGCAGTTCAGCAGACTGGATGGAGGAAGTTGGTGGGGGGGAGAGGGAAGGGGGCAAGCGAGAGAAAAGTAGGTTGCACAGATCAAAGTGAGAAATGATCAAAACACAGGAATAGTGTTAGCAGAGGAATGGATTTTGGTTGTGATATGTGGGAAGAACAATGGGATTTAGCAATAGTTTTTTAAAACAAAAATGGAGAGGCAGAGGGCTTGAAGATGATGTTGACTCCATGTTATGCAGCAGTTGTGGTTTGTAAGGAATTGCTGGAAATTTGCCCAGAAGGGAGAGGTCTCACATTTCACTTACCTGGAGGGTGTCAGTACCTTCCAAAATACCCTTCTAATCAGTTTCCATATCCCACCTATGGAAACTAAATTATTCCATGTCAACCATATTAAAATATCCTACAGTACATGCACCAGAGTTAATATGCACTATAGAAGAGCATCAATCAATATAATTTTTACAGGGGAAGAAGGGGGAATACCTGGAGCTCTGTTTGCTGACACATAATCTAAAAAAGGGTATCTCAACAACCTTGTGACTCAATGCACTAAATGCCATTAGTTCTGTGGCAGTTTGTAGTCCAATGTTAGCTGATAACCCCCCATTATGGATTGCCAGAATCATCCAAAACAAGAAACATGAGGCACTATCTAAGAAAACAATCTGTTAAATGGTAATGTTAGTGAACTGTGGCTTCCTAGGGACATTTGAGAGTTATTTATGTAGCTTGCTGAGTGGGGAAGAGAAATTGTAGCTTATGGTGAACCTGCAGTTTTTTTTAAGGGGAGGATAATATGGGAGGTTAATTTCAATAGTGTACTTGGTGCTTATATATGCTGTGTCATCCCATATCTGTGCTCTTTTATTACTCATCAAGGGACTTCCAGACTCACTGCGAGAGAAAGCTGCGGCATTGTTGGGCATGGGCAATACAGAGACAGAGTACCACTATTGTAGCCAGTGGTTGCTGCTCTAACTTACTGTACCAAATTATTTTTGCCAACTTCATGAACCAAGTTTTATCTATAAGATTTCTGAGTCCAATATGTTCTGGACTAAGTTTTTAACAGGATGCCAGATCTGGCCCATAGTGCCATGTCATCCAGCCCAGACGGCTTCTCCTGGGTCTGGAAATTTGGCAGTGGAGGAGCAGTAGTACCACTACCCAGCTGTCAAGTTTCTAGACCTATAGGAAGCCCTGGGCCTTGAGTGCTGGATTGGGTGCCCAATCCTAGGGCAGGGGTGGCACCCAGGAATGGGAGGAGGCAGTACCAGGCTCCCAGGGCCTAATTTCAGTGGGAGGGTTGTACTGGGCTCCTGGCTCAATGCCAGCATGCAGAATTCCATCTAGCCTATGGACTGGCCATGCACTTCTTATCTGGCCTTGAGCACCCATGTTTTAGAATATTCTCCCAAGTCACCACAAAAGATAGGTTGTGGAATAGTTGTAAGAAAAGGAGATACTTAAAGGCCTCAATCCTGTACTGTAGTTTAGAAGAAAATAACTCTTTTTAATAAAATAAGGAAATTGTATTCCCATGGTCTTCCTGCACAAAGCATGGGAAGACTGCACCATGGTGGATAGTGAGGGGGGCAGGGGCATGCTGGGGAAACCAGTCAGTTTGCTCCTTCCCCTCCCCCGGCCACTTGCTTCCCCCTCTCCCCACTCTGCTGCTTACCTTCAACTCTGGTCCAGCTCCAGCCCCTCTGGCCCCAACACAGCCATGCTGGAGCTGCTGCTGCTGCTGCTTCCTGGCTAGGCCAGGGTTAGGGCCACTGCTGCTGCCGGCTGCCCTGAAGCCAGATCTGCCACCCAGAAGGGAAAGGGTTTGGGGTGTGGGACTTGAGGGAGGTGTAGTAAGCAGTGGGGTTGTAGGGACAGGCATGTGGAGGAACAGGGGCAAGGGGACCAGGCAGCAGGGAGACAGGCACAGGAGTGGACAAAGGGGGGGGGGCACAAGGAGTGAGGGTCTGGCCCCTCACCTCCTGCCACTGCTGAGAGAGGACAAATCTAATCCAATAATTATATACATAGAAAATTATAACAAATTTATAAATTCTCCATATATGGAGTCTAATTATTAGGGGGGTTATCTTAGAGTTGTTTTGGATTTGGGTAAATTCAGTAATTCTATACGGTGGTCCTCAAAATCAGTACATTCTCAGTAGCTTGTTAAAGAAGAAAAAGGTCTGCCAGTATATTAGGTTTTATTAACTATACTGTTATGGCAGTGATCTTAGGCAGTGCTACTACAAGTAGTTTTCCAGGATGTTTTTCTTATCACGTGAACAAATTTAGATTCTTGGGAAGGCATGCTGTGCTGGTATTTGGAGACGTGCCAAGTTCTGGAGAAGGAGCAGAGTGAACAGCAAGAGAGTTTTCTCTCTGATTACAGTTGCTTCTTTAAGTTTAGTTGTTCCCTAAGAAACAGGCATTAGGGCCTCTTCAGAACCTGAGCTTTCTGGAAGATAAGATTGTCATGGATGCTGTTGATCATCTTATCGAAGGCCATTATTATATTTCCAAACGAGGCAAGTTAGACTTAGAAAATATCTGTGCTTCATGTAATTGATTTTTCCTGCTGAAGATCACCCAGCAAGAACATAACCATTGCTATGACTTGTTAGACAGTTTATGTTGCTGTCAGAATGGGAAAATAGTGATCACAGAAGGAAAAAGGAAAACAAGATTTTCTACCGTGGAACACTCAAGAAAGTAAAATCGATCATTAAACAAGAGTGATTCTTGTCTGAATTTGCTGACAACATTTAATGGGTGTTGAGGGCACACAGCACATTGAGTGCTAGGGTGTTTTCTCACATAATTATCTATGGCCATTAACTGAACTGTTGTAATACTCAAAATTGGAAAAAAGGTGTATTGCCTGTGATTTGTAGAATACCTACAGACATTTAGGCAGCCTCTTTGGGAAGCACTGTAACTCACAGGGGCAGGCGGAGCTTGAGCCTGCCTGCACCGGCCCTGGCCAGCAGGTGGGGGTGCTCCAGGAGCCTCCCAGGAGGCTTCCAAATTGCTCTTTTCCCCCCTCCCCCCCAGCTTCTGGATGCAGCAAAGCAGAAGCAGCAGCTGTCAAGAGGCTTGGGCAGAGGGTTGGGGAAGGGAGACCCCCCCCCCATCTCATGGGGCTTTCCAGCTGCCCTGGTTGGGGTACTGGGGGAGCCAAGACCAGCCTGCAAAACAGGGGGGGGAGGAGTGAATGGAGCCCCTTCACTATGCAGACCAGGCCAGCTCTCCCTAAGACTCCAGCAGGGATACCAGTATGAGAACCAGCCCTGCAAAGGTGCATGTGAAAAATTAACTCTTGCAGGGAACCTGAACAGAAGTAACCTAAGGCACTGTGCTCTAGAGGACCTTCAGCTAATAGCTGATTTATCGAGGATTAAATTTTTGCACAATTGACCATTTTAAAAGCAGTCTGTAGCTGTGAATCTGTGTTACATCATGTCTGTAGAGTGCTTTCAGGGGCCAGATTTCAGGAAAAATTTAACTTGTATAAGTGCCCATAGGGTCTAGAACAGGTAGGAAATTATTTTGGCTGGAAGGCCACTTAATGAGTTTTGATTAGCTGTCGAGGGCTGCAAGCCCCATCCCTTGACCAGTGCTCCACCCCCCAGGTTGCCACCGGAAATCCCTCCCTTTGCCCCATGGAAGTACTCCTTTTGAGGGGGGAGAGTTGCCATCTTGTAACCAGAAAAAAACAAATCATACACTAAAAGTCAAGCATCTACCATAACATATTTCAATTTTATTACAAAAATATTTTTGTCATTATTTGTATTTTCATAGTGTGTATAAAGGTGTATGTGTAGTGTGTAAAAAGACGATTTCTTAATATCTCAAAAATAAAGTCTTACTCTTGTATATTGTGTGTAGGGGTGTGGTTGGGATAGATGGGTGTGTATGGTGGACTTTGGGGTCTGTGAATGGAGGGGTTTGTGAGGGGTGTGGCTGTGAATGTGGGGAGCAATAGGGTATGTTGGAGATGTGTATATGTGGGGGAGTTGTGGGAGGCAGAGTGTGGGTGTGTGGCATTTGTGGAGTGTAAAAGAGAGTGGGAGGGGGTGTGGGGCACAGCCCCCCATGATGCAGAGAGCCACTTGGTGCACAGCTGTTGTGTGCACAGGGCATACAGTATGAATTAAAAACAAGCCGGAATTTTATCAGGGGATAAGGCACAAGGCCGTGTTTATTGGAACATAAAACATGAAACATGAAAAGAATAAAGAACAATAAGGTTATTTGCTTCACTCATTCCCATGCATACTCATTCATTCATCCATGCATTTAAAAGAGAAAAGCATGCACACATAGAAGTTAAACAGTCCTGAAAACGTTAAAGTGTTACCAAGTTATAAGTCACTCGGGTCAGTCTGGTGGCCGACCAGGCTAACCATGAGGGCTGGAGTCAGGTCTTGTTGGACACGCCCAAAACTCCTTCTTGCAGGTGGAAAAAGACCCAAAGCCTTGTCTTTGTGTTCATTCTTTATAGTGATAGCTGTTCATACAAGCCTGTGGGTTCTGCTGTGTCAGACGTGGAGGTCATCCCCCTTGTCCTGTTGAGAGGCTGGGATTGGTAGGACATGATCTCTTCTGGCTTTGTGGTCTGCAGTCTTCAGGGGAGCCGTCACTTGAAGTCTTCAGCCATCAGGGTGAAGCATGATTTAGTATTTGGTAATCTTTAACTGCTGACTCAACGTTGCTGCAGCCTTTAACCATTAAACCACAGAAGGCTATTTTCACCTGCTTCAAGAGGGCTGTCTTCCTTCATGTTGTCACATACATACATCATTCACTCTTTCATTACCTCTTTCCACATACACCAGACATGCCACAAACCTTGCATAAGCATTTTCCTTATACTAAATTTAAGTTCTAAAATCATGAGACCAATATGTCTTAATATATTTAAGCAAAGCAATAAGAAATTTAAAATAGATGGTTAATTCCAGAACACTAATAATGACCGATCAAATTATTATAAAAAGTAAATCATAGCAAGATTAACTTTATTTTAATGGTTACATATTTCATTTTATAAAAAGAAAAATAACAATATAAGCAGTTAAAGCAATTATAGTCACTGCAGTACTACACAGCCACTGCCTCTGGTGGCAGCAGCAGCATGCAGAGGGTGTTCAAGGTGCTCATGGCCTGCTCAGGTTCTGCCACTTGGCAGCACACAGCTCCAGCCAGTGCTGCATAGGCGGCCCACCTCTATTGCATGGGGGTCCATGGAGTGCACATGCAGCTCCTGGCACTTGCGCGCCACCGGGGGAAGCCCCATGCTATGGAGCTGGTGGTCTTTCCTGCCCCATGCCGTGCAGGTCCTGGGTGGGGCCAGTAGCCCCAGCCACGTGCACCACACTGCTGCCCAGCTTCAGACCCCGTATCCCCCTCCCCCACTCCTGCCGCTTCCCTACCTGGTGCCTGGAGTGAATGAGCTATGGCAGCAGGAGCCCTGCCTGGAAGCTGCAGGCCCTTCTGCCCATGGGGGTGGGAGTGAGGCACTCAGGCTGGGTAGGATACAATTAGTTCGTGGGTGCCTGCAAGCCAGATGAAATTGTCTGGAGTGCCAGATCCAACTCGTGCCATATTTTGCCTGTCCTGGTCTAGCATGTAGATTTTTTTTCCCAATCTGGCACCTCTTGATCATTGGTTTATGATTATATAAGTAGTAGAAATGTAAAATTAACTTCTAAGATAATAGCAAAATTGTATTTCATTGAACTGTTCCTTCTCTTGGCAAGTGAAAACATTTCTATTCATGGAAAACGAATCCCTAGTGCTCAGTCTTGAGAATTCCATTACTTTTTGTTCATTTTATGCAGCGTGCTCATTATTTTCAAACTTTACTTGGGAAAAATATAGGAAGGAAAACAAATACAGAGTTTCAGGCAGTCTTTTGTAAAACTTAGCATTGCAGTAAGGCAAAGAAATCCTTTCTGCCTCCTTTTTCCCCTCCTATTCATTTGTAAACAGCCTGGAAGAATATCTCCATAGTATATAATCAACACACAAGGTCTCCCAAAGAGTTGTAGTGTCTTAGAAGTGTCTTACATGTCCAGCTGTTTTTAAACACTCATGGCATCAAATTGAGTGTTTACTTTGCTTTTGCTGAGAGAAGTAGCAAAATGTACAAAATCTTCAATGAAGAGTCCCTGGGTTGGTAGGATTTCTGTTGTAGAAAATATACTTTTAGCTTTTACACAGTTAGGTTTTCAAGAGAGCTAATTCATGTGAGTGGAGTGCCACACTAAGCTTCAGGTGCATGAGTACATGTATCCTTGAGCTTGGGTATTTCTATGGTAGTGCATTGTGCCATATTATTGTGTCATAGGTGTCAAATCTTGCAATCCCATAAGAGTAATTGATCGTGTAGGTTAAGAAAACTTCCTTTTTAAAATAAGTTCTTGAACAATTTCGCAAGCTGCGGACCACACACTGTATTTTACTTTTTTATTTTGTTTTATGATTCATGTTTAATAAGGAAATAATACCTGAGGGACATGTAAAAGCATTTATATGTTCAACTGAAGGTTGAAATGGCATCCTGGTGTGCTGTTCACATCCTCATTCTTGCTGCAAGAGAAACTGTAGGTAGATAAAGACATCAAATCAAAATAATTATTTCTGTTGTGAATACATTCTGTCCTGATAGCTTTGAAGTAACTTTTCACTATCAAGATGGAAAATTCCTAAGAGAAGCTGTCTGAATTACCACCTGGCTACTAAATGTAAAGATTAATGTTCACTGCCTTGTTTGCAAGATGATGGTAACATCTGCTCTTAAGCACAGATCCGCATTTCTGTTGGCTGCAGAAACATGTGGATTGTCTTTAATGGAGAAAAATGCAGATATTCTCCTTTAAACCACAGCTTTCCCCTTGTAGGCTGGCAGCGTTCCAGCCTATATGAGGCTGCTTGGAGCTGGGGGAGGTGGGATACGGGGCCATCATGTATATGTGCATGCACACACATATATGTGGTAGCCAGACAGGGTGGTGGAGAGCAGTTCCCGCATGTCCCTCCAGGTAAGTCTATTGGGAAGGCAGGGGGCACAGGCAACACCTTGAATAGGTGGGGGAGAACAGGTGACAAGGTGGAGAGGGGGGGCACTTACCCCATGAGATTTCTGCACTCAGTGGGGTGTGGGGCTGCAGCTGGGTCAGACGAGCTCTGGGGAGGAGCTGCCTGTGTGACCCAGTGAGCAGGACCTGGAATTGTGCCTCCACTGCCAACTGGCATGCAGGGGGCACCTCACCTTTGCCATGGCAGCACAGGTCAGTGGGAGGTCAGTGGCCAGGACCTGGAGGTCAGTGGGAGGTAGCACTGTGCTGCCATGGCAAAGGTGAGCTGGTCCAGCCTGACTGCAGCCCTGTGTCCTGCCATGAATGCAGAAATCTTGGGGGGCATGTGCCCCCCTGCCCCTCCCATGCATCACCCTGTGCCCTCCCCATCCCATCCACATTGCCTGTGCCTGCATGTCTGCCCACTATTCATCATCTGTACACACACACCCACTTTGCTTCTCACACACCAGGAGGTGGGGGGCTGTGGGCTGGGAGCAAGGGGCACCAGCAGGGGTGGGGGTGCTATGTGTCAGTAGTGTGGGGCAATGCATGGGTAGTGGCAGGGCGCCAGCATATAAGTGGGGAGGGGCAGGGGGACATTTTTTTTAATCAGAGAATATGTGATTTTTAAATAGAGGAGTTGTCCAGTTTATTTTGTAGATAGATGAATGTTGAGTGACTGTTGCATAGGGGCCTTTTTCAGTTAGTTACTTTTATAGAACTTTGGCGTCAAATAGTCTGTAAATTTGTAATATAATTTAATGTCAAAACCTTTTAAAACAGAAAAGCTTTGTCACTTTTTTCAAAAGGAATCTCCTCTTTTTCATATTTCCAGATATTTTAATATCTCCATTAAGTTGATTCTCATAAATGATACTATCGTAATAATTATCCTCTCAGTAGTTTATATGTCTTATTATTTTGTCAAATAAGTTAGCATCATTCAGATAATATATATATTATAAAACTATATTTACTCGTTAGCACCATAGTGTTAGTGTTACATTATATTTCTCTAACACTTTTAGTCCAGGAAGCTGTAAAAGTGCTTGATTCATTTTATATAGAGAGATCACAGTATTTTCTGCTGGAAATACTGTAAAGCAGCTATTTCTAAGGATAGAAAAACAGCAGCCATTTTTACAGAATAACAGTTAAAAACTATAGAATTTTTTTTCTAAGGAAAGAAATAGGGCTGCTTTAAAAATTGAAATGTCATTTTTTTCCCTATAAGCTTTTCATCTACTGTATTTAATCAAATATAAGACAACCCCGATTATTAGATGACCTCCAATAATTAGATTCTGTATATGGAACATGTATTTATTATAATTTTGTAGGTATGGAACCTAATTATTGAAGGTATGTCCTGAATTTGTCCTCCTCCCACTTCTACAGCAGGGAAAATAAATCTGGGGTTCAGGTGGCCCCTTTGCCCTCTGCCTTCCTACCCCCCCACCCCCCAGCTTCTTTTCCCGGCAGCCTCTTCTTGTGCCTCTTACTATCAGACCCTGCTTTCCCTGAGCACATGGAAGTGAAGAGCCAATTTGAAAAAAACTAAAATATAGCAATTTGCATATAGTACTCATAGACTTAGTTCATCCAGAACTGATGCAGTTTATCTTTTTTTGAAACTGCTGCAAGTTTTGGCACAGGTACTCCATAAAAGCACTTTTAAGGAACACTTTTGTACCTACTTATATATAGTACAAACTATGCATGATATTAGTCCAAAGCCAAAAGAGCCCCACCAGTCAACAGGGTTCAAGCCATAGTGACCTCATAGCTCAGCATGGCATGTGTACTAGAAATATCTACCACTCATGACTGGAACCAGGTGCTTTTGTCATGGGTCCTGGGATCCTCTAAAATTTTATATGCAGATGAGCCATAGGGCTTCCTGGTCCATCTCCCTCTCATGGAGAGCATGGCCACACTAATCATATGCAACAGGCTGAGAGAGAGGGTGAGAGAAGGATTTGGTTGAACTGTTTTGGGGCCCCACTTGGTCATGGTAGCCAGACATGGCTTCTTCAGGCTGGTGAGGAAACAAGAATAATTGGAAATGGGAAAGAAAGGCCCAGCTCAGCTAGGGGAGTGAAGAGGAAGTTGAAAAATACAGTGTAGTGGCTCACTATGACTTGAAAAAGAGTTGGTGCTAAGGGGGAATTTACTCAATGGGCACTACCATATGTCTTATTTAGATGGGTTGTGCTAACCTAATGTTATGGTAGGTTCCCCATGGCTTCTTGTCGGTTAAGATCATGTGTAGTTACTACATTGGTCTGATACCTGAGCTGAAATGGATTTAGAATCATAGAAACATAGAACTGGAAGGGACCTGTAAGATCATCAAGTCCAGTGCCCTGCTATGGGCAGGAAGTTATTGGGCTCAGATGAGCTGACAGGAAGTCTGTTCAGCCTCTTCTTGAACACCTCCAAGGAGGGTGACTGCACCACCTCTGCTGGGAGTGTGTTTCAGACTCTGGTGACCCTTATAGAGAAAAAGGTTTTCCTTATGTCTAGCCTGAATTTACTCTCTATTAGTTTATGCTCATTGGTCTTCATCCACCTTGGAGGTGCCCTCCCGAAGAGTTGTTTTCCTAGTTTTTGATGCTCCCCACTGATGTTCTTGTTGGTGGGCCATCAAGTCACTTCTCAGCCTTCTCTTACTCAGAGAAGGCTGAGCAGTGACTTCATAGCATTTACATTGGATTGTGTAGTGGAGGGTGCATCCTTGTCCAAATGTGGACAGGACTCCCTAAGAGAGCCTTGTAATTAGCTCCCCACTGGCCAGCTTCCAGTAGAAGGATCTTGGCTACACGCCTACTTTATGGAAAGGGGGAACTCCTTTGTAGCTTGCTCCTGCAGGCATTGGCTGAGGGCAAGCGAGACTCGGGGGCATCCAAGCCCCAAGCCTCTGGGCTTGGGCCTGCATGTAGGATGTCTGTCAATGGATTTGGAAGTATCTGAAGCCTAAAACTAAAAAGTTGGGTGGGGGATACTAGCTGCTTGCAGCACCACATATGGTATTTGAACAATTGAGTTTTGCTCAGTCAAAAGGGTTCGGAACTGATCTAGCTAATTTGATCTGGAACACAACATTTTTTCCAAAATAATAATTTTTAAAAAGGTTCCCATCAGTATGTCCAATATTGGCCATGTACTTTATAGTCATGGGCAGTGTTGGCTGTATTTAAGCAACTTCCTAGTTGGTTTTCATTACTTAGCACATGCTGCTTTTAGCTCCAGTTCAAAACTTCAGTGCATTTGATGAGGTTTATTTGTATGTGGATGTAAGATGAGGGGCTTTTTTCCCCATGCCTACTGAGGGAAAAAACTCCTCATCTTTTATTTGAGTAAATATGGTACTTTCAATGCCTGTTTCCAAATACTTGTGTATCGTCTTTCCTTGTGTTGCTGTTTGTAACAGGTCTAGTCACTTAATTATGGAAATGTATATTTTGAGTAGAGCAGGCATTTTGAGTCGATACATGATGATTATGAGCTGCTGAGTGTTTAGTTATCCAGAAATGCATGGTCCTCCACTAATATTAAAAGTCCTGCCTACTTCCATAAAATTATCTCATGATGCAGCAGGTACTAGAACAAGTCTCCAGAGTTTAATTTTGTGTGTAATCAAAACATCTTCCAGGTTTATAATCTGCTTGAAGGTGCGTGGTAACACAGTTGTAGCAACTGGATAGTTATTTTGTAATTAGTATTTCAGTCAAACTATAGTTTGACATTGGCTCAACAGTCTGATGTCTAATTAGTTCCCATATGTGTCTCTGACTGCCAGCCTTACTCTGAGGATACTGCTTTGGTGCCATGCAAGTGAAAAGACAATTTTTGAATGTGATCATTCAGTTAAGACTGACTAACAAAAAGATGACTTGTTAGAAGACTGTAAAGGCAAATTAAAATAATCTGAGATTATTTCTGTATTGAGTTGACAGATTAATCTTTGCATAAAGCCAGTGTCATTTGTAGCTGAGGAAGGATGTGTTGCTGGTGTTCCTGTTAAGGTTAAACAGTTTTTCTATTAACTTTAATTTGAATTGGATTGGATCCTGGGTTGATTTTTAGCATTAACAGTAAGAGGTTAAATGAGACACTGTTAAAACATCAAAAGCGTGTGTTTTATGCTGAATACAGTAGCACTGAACACTGAGTAGCTTGTTAAATGATAATTGTACTACATTAAATAGCCTGTGAAAAAATATTTGGAACGTTTAAGGAGCTGTTCCATTAATAATTGAAAAACGCCAGTGTTAACCATCTGTTAGGCAATAACAATGTATATTAAAGACCAGTGATGGTCAGAAACAACTCAAGCTGCAAGTTAAAACTACTGTTCCTGTGATGAAAAACTGCAAAACAGGACCATACAAAATATTTTGGCATGTTAAACTATGCAGTTCAGTTATAGTTTAACATTGTCTGCTAATACAGGTGTAGCTAGGAGTCTATCAAGATTATTTTATATATCCTTATTTTTAGTGGGTTGTAACTTGGCATTAACATTTTGCTGTGGGCAGAAACTCGGCATGCAAGCTCAGTCAAAGAGAGTGTTTCATAAAATATTTTGGAAGACAATAACTTAATTTTTAAGTAATGGGGAGTGAAATATTTTCCCCAGGTGCATTTTGGTGCTTCGACAATCAAAAACAATTTTTCTAGTTAAACTGAACTTTTTCTGGCTGTTAATTAGGAGTGTAGATTCTTGGCCTGTGGTTTAGGAAAATTATTTTAAAATGAGCTCATTTTTAATGTTGTTAATAATCATGTGTAGTAACTTTATTTTAAGAAAAGTTTCATAAGACATTTGATACAACTTTTTTTTTAGCTCAAAATTAACAGTTTTTGTATTATTGTTTTACCTTGCATATGTTGGTTCCAAATGTGTCAGAGGCAGCTTAAAATGTATGGGAAGGTCTCCTTAATCTTTTTTATAATGTAGTTAGTTAGTCCTATAAGGCAAGGAGGCTTATTGATGGGTTAACGCTATGGAAACAAACATGTTCAGAATTCTGATTAGAGGCTAAGGTTGCCTTTGGACCTGCTTCCTTTCTTCCTCCCCTGCTCAGAATACGTTTCAGGGATTGTGTGTTGTACAGGGCCGAGTAGATAGAGTGTTGAAGGTTGAGTGTATCTGCACTTTATAGACTAACTAAATTAGAGCATAAACATAACATACAATGTAAGTTTTTGTGTGCTGGAGCTCATGTAATTAGATGCAGTGAAAAGATATGCACAGAGCAATGAATAGAATGAGTAAACTGAATACAAAAGGTAAGGAAGAAAGGGGAGGAGCAGTGCTGCAAAAGGCAAACAAGCAAAGAACCCATGGGAACAAAGGGGTCACAAAAGCTAATCCAGGTAATGCGATAGGAGTCCAGAGTCCCTGTGTAAACCATATTTCACACAATCCAGTATGTGCATAATTTCTTGTTTCATAGTTCTCTTTTCAAATTGACTTTGAGTGATTTGCTGCCTAAGAACAGCTACCCTGAAGTCAGTGATAAAGTGTCCAGGGAGGTTAAAATGTTCTGCCACAGGCCTTTGTGTCTTTCTGGAGTTGATGTCAGGTCAGTCTTCACATTCTTACATGAAGGCATCACTCTGTCTGTTCATTGTAGACAGCAGACCAGCAGTGTAAGTAGGTGATGGCATACATGAAAGAGTTGCAGCTGATTGAACCTTGAATGTTACAATCTGTGTATTTTGGCTCATTGATGATGTGGTCTGTATTGATGTTGCGCCCAGCAAGCGTCTGGGTCTGTTGCAAAGCCTTGGTAAGAATTAGGTAGGCTGTTGCTTGCGAGATGCTATTTGAGGTTGGAGGGCTGCCTGTAAGCCAGAATAAGTTTGTCCCCCATGACTGCTTTGAGATGATCTTCCTTTTCCAGGATGTCCTGGAGGTCATTTATAATGTGTCTAAGGTGTCCAAGCTGCAGGCTGTAGGTGATAAACAGAGGGACTCTGTTGTCTTTGTTCCAGGGTTGGTATTGTAAAAGTTGTCACAAAGTCTGAGTCGGGCTTTGTTTATTTGAATGGCTACAGTTTTTTAATTGTATTGTAACTGTAGGAATCCCTATTTCAGAGTCTTAAAATGGGCATTATAGTCAGTGAGATCAGAGCAGATATGGTTGTATGCAGAGTTTGGGTTTAGGCAATGGATGTAGTGGTGTGCTTAGGTGAAAGCTTGTGGTGTGACAGTAGCTGTGGCAGTCATTTGTTTTGTGATGTAGCATGGTGGCGATGCACTGAAGTGTCTAGGAAATGAATTTTTAGGTGGAGTTTTCCAGAGTTACCATATTTACTAAAATATAAGATGACCCTATTTGTAAGACAACCCCCCCCCCCAGTAAGTAGATTTTATATATACAACACTTATACATTTCTTAAAATTGGCTAAGTATAGAATCTAATTATCAGAGGATTGTCTTGAATGTGTCCCCTTCCCACTGCTACATCAAGGAAAATAAATCTTTGGGGTCAGGTAGCCCCCTTGCCCTCTTCCTCCCCCCCCCAGTTTCTCCTGCAGCCTTTTCCCTTGTTCCTCACCGTCAGACCCTGCTCTTCCAGCACATGGAAGTGAGAAGCAAATTTGAAAACACTGACCTTGAAATTAAACATAGCTGTAGTAATTTGCATATAGTACCCATAGATTTAGTCTGTCCAGAACTGATATATGTTACCTTTTTAGAAACTGCTACAAGTTTTAGCACAGGTACTTTATAAACACATTTTTAATGAGCGCTTTGGCACCCACTTATATGTAGTACAATCTATGCATGATATTAATCCAAAGCCAAAAGACTCATGATTTACCATCTAGTTCATTGGGCTGGGCCCCACCAGTCAATAGCGTTTCAAGCCATAGTGTCCCCACAGATCAGCTTGGCTCAATATGTGTATGTAACCTAGGGACCACCCCTCTCCCTGACAAAGGATCCATGTGCTAATTAGACCTCCGTTTATGACTGGTTTCGAGCATTCTTGTTATGAGTTCTGGGATGCTCAAAACATTTATACGCAGATGAAGCATAGGGTAACCTGGTCCAATTTCATCTCATGAAGGGTGCGACCACACTGATCTTATGTGACAGATGAGAGAGATTCTAGGTCAGGGTAGGCAACGTTTTTTGGCCAGAGAGCTGAAAAAACCCACAATGCCTACCTTGGAAGGTGCCAGAGTGCTGGCATGCCAGAAAAACAAAATGAGGGCAGGGGGTACATGGCAGGATGCCCTGCTTGTGCCTCTTGCCCCCCACCCAAAGCCATTGCCCCCCACCCATGCCACCCCTTGACCCCACCCAAAGGCCCTGCCTCTCAGCCCTGCTTCCCCTTGCCTCCCACTCAAAACCCCTGCCCCCCAGCCCGGGCTCTGTGGCTAGCCACCTGCAAACATCTGCCTCTGCACCCTGGCCCCGGCCCTGGCCCCAGCTGCCTCCCAGACGCCGCTCCGGGTAGGCAGCACATACTGGCAGTGCTCCCCACTATGCTGCCCTTGTCGCCACTTCTGCAGAGCAGCATTGGAACCCGGCATGGCAGGGCACAGCAGGGGCCGCAGAAGGCTGCCTGCGCTGAGTTCCCTGTTGCCCTGTCACACTTTCCCTGTGTGCACGGGAGCAGTATGGGCAGCAGTGCAGGGTTGTGCCCCTTGCTGCTGCCCCTGCCTGCAGGGGAAGTGTGGCAGGGCAGCGGGGATCTGGGAGTAGGCAGCTTTCTGTGTCCCTCACGTGCCATGCTGGGCACATGTGCTGGGGGTTGCCAACCCCTGTTCTAGGTGAACTGGTGGGGGCCCCATTTGTTGATGTTCGCCAGACATTTATGAATGGTGAAGAAACAGGAATCATTAATGGTAAAGAAAGGCATAGCTTAGCTGTGGAACATAAAAATGTCTGTAATAAGAGGAAGTCTATAATACAGTGGCTCACCATGACATCAAAAACAGTCAGCGCTGAGGAGGGCTGAACTTAATGGACACTACTATTTTGTTCGGATGGGTGGCAGTACCCTAACCTTGTGGTAGGTTCCATCAGTGTTTGCTCAATATGGCCATATATTTTATAGTCATGTTCAGTGTTGCCTACATGTAAGCTCCTTTGTAATTAGTTACCATTACTGACCACATGCTGCTTTTAGCCACAGGTCAAAGATAGACGGTGCGTTTAATGAGATTTCCTTGTGTGTGAATGTAAGATGAGGAGCCTTTTTTCCCCCCCCCATGCTAAGTGAAGAAAAAACTCATCTTGAATTCAAGTAAATATGGTGGGGTGGAAGTTGTTAAAGTCCCGGTGAAATGTTTCTAGATTCCTTCCCATGTTTCTGTACAGTGAAGATGTCACTGATGTATCTTAGGTATATCAGGGGATGAAAGAGCATCTGTGGATGAAACAAGCTTCAAGGTCTCATAAATATGTTGGCGTATCAGGGGCTTGCTTGTGCCCACAGCAGTGCCATTTCTCTGTAGATATAGGGAATCCCCAAACTTGAGGAAATGTATGAGGAAATTTGTAGAATAAGAAATCATCCGCCGACTGGATTGTGTTTATGGGTTCCTTGCTTGTTTGCCTCTTGCAGTACTGCCTCCTCCCTTCCTTTTGTATTCAAATCACTTTCTCCATTCTGTACACTGTTGTGTGCACATCCTTTCCCAGCATCTGACAAAGTGAGCTCTAGCTCACAGAAACTTTATATCTCTCATGTTAGTTTACCATTAGTAAATCTACCCTGCCTTCTGCTTGACTTCAATGCAGCTAACTACATCTTTCTGAAGATGGAGTGTGTTACCTTTGGGTACTTTGGAAAAAGCCAGTGGAAAAAAAACCAAATTGGTTGTAGCAATCAGTGGGACCAAAGGCATAAGCACTCCTTGGCATACTTTACCTTTTTTTAAAGTAATACTACCTGGTAAAGGTACACATACTGATATATATGTTTGATTGCAAGTCACATCACCAAAATGGTATATTTTAATGTTTAATTAATTTAATACTAATTAAAATATACCATCTTGGTGTGATGTGGCTTGAATCAGAAGTGGAGCACTAGCAGTTTTTCAAAGCATTCTTGCTTTCTTTCCAGTGTATTAAGAAAGACGGAATATAGTTTAGTCACTGAATTTTACTACATGCGTCTAACTTTAAAAGAAAAAAAAAGTGTAACCTGTACAGAAGCCATATTTTGGCAAAACTGTATATATTTACATATATGAGATTTTTGCGGAATAGTAATATAAGCAAAAGTAATTAAAGAAGAGGTGAAGTCATATTTAGAAAGGGGTAAGTTAATTATTGGATACCACTGCCTGAAATTTGCCCCATAAACAAATTATCAAAGTTCATGCAGTTTTATGTGGCTTTCCTTCTCTGCATACGAGACCAAAGAGCACTAAAATTAATGGTGTTATTCTAGAAAGGAATTTGTTTCCAGGAATACTCTTGACATTGTATTTTCACCGTATATTAGAGAGAACGCATAATATTCTATTGAAATTTATATTGTTTTACATAATTGTGTGAAGTATCCTAATCCCAGATTTCATGATTTTTGGTTTTTTTGGTGCGTTCAGCTAGAACTTGGACCAAAATATTACCTCCTCCACTGATTTGCTGGTAGAGGGCTCTTGAGTGGATGGCAGTAAGTACAGCAGATCATAGGGAAATGTATGAGAGAGCGTCTTACTGAACAGGGGCCACAGTGGTCCTTCTTAGCCCTCCCCCTTCTCCCCCTTCCTGGCCATTCCTGAGGTCCTTGACCTCTCTATTGATGTACAATTAAGAAATAGCAGGATCTTATAAAAAGCCTTTTCAAGTGTTTATTGTAGGTGTTCCCATGAGGGATTAGTCAGTGATCTCAAGTTTCTGAAAGAGAGCAAAAAGCAAGTGAAGTGCTGACCTTTGCAATTAGCAGCAAAGCTCTGAAGTGAGAGAATCAGGAGACAAGAACAGATTAGAATTTTTTTTTCAATTTGTTGAGAAAAATGTTTACCAGAGCTCCTGGTTAGTAACCCTGAAGTACCAGAAATTCTGTAAAAGAAACTAAACTGAACTGGCAAGATACCAGAGACTTGTAGATCTTGCTTTTCCCTTAATTTCTTGATCTGAATTCTTTTCCGTGCAAGCTCTGTTCTTTGGATGATTTCACAACTGTCTAGCATGTCTTGTGGGACTCTCCCTCTTGCCCAGTTAGGGTATTTGTAGGGCAACTACATACTATTCCAACAAGTTTTTTCCACTTAGCCTGTTTAAGTGCCCCAAACTCTGGGTTTAATACTGAAGGAGTTTTAGCCAAGTCTATTTTGAAACATTCACTAAAGTCATCAATATGGAGAGTAGTGCCCAGTTATACTCTCAGTAACACTGGTAAATCCAAAGTACAGTAATTTCCGAAAGTGTGTGAAGATATTTAGGATTTATCTGTGTAACTAAGAGTATTTTGTCCCTTATCTTTAGTTTGCAAATATAAAAAATATTGTTGAGTAATTAGAACATTGAAGAACTACTACCTGTTGCAGGTAATGTGGTCCCCTGAAAAGATTATGGCATTAATCTTTTTAGTCACCTATTTATAATTTTAGATTCTGAAGCAACTGGCAACCTCTGGGACAGTTACTGCCTTGACCTTATTCTGTACCCGTTATTTCACATAACATTAGAAATCCTCATTCTAATATCTTTATCTGCAGTCCTCTGATGAGACTCTTGTCATCACCGGTACTGAGAAGCAACTATTGCGTTATAAAATAATTTCTGAAAGCAGGCAACCTGCTGTTAGGTGATAGCTGAAATATTTTGACCTTGATTTACAGTATTTTTTGTGAGGACAGTACAAACGTACAACTCTTTCATTGTAGCGTTTGTAAAAGCAATCAAATTCATAACCTATTTGCAAAGTGTTCTGAACTGTCTTGAGGGAGTTGCTAAAGTTTCAGGTTAAACACAAATTCTGGGACTTGATGCATTTTATTAAAATAAAACAGGCTATAACAAACACTTTTAACAGCAAAGCTGCCTTTTGCAAACCTGTCCTGCAACCTGTTTCAATTTAAGAATCCCTTTATGAAATTATTACCTACAATAAGCAAGTTTCCTTGTTTTGACATATGGAATGGAAAGCACCTATATTCAGTATTCTGCTCTTGTGGTAATAATTACCTAGCAAAGTATTCCTGGTTGTGAAAGAAAATGAGCTTTTAAAATAGCTGTTCTTTGTGTATAAATGAAATGAGAAAAAATTAACTTGGTTTTGTATAAGAACAAACCTTAATGAAATTATAAATGTCTTATTTGAAAATATTATTGCAGTAAAATTAAAGGTTAAGAAAAATACCATCAGGTTTGGTATTTTATAAATATTTATATTTATGGGTAACTGAAAATATCAGTGATTGAAATGATGATTAAAAAATACATGGGGTGATATCCTGTTTCAATGGCCTTCATCAGGGCCAGGGTTTCACCCATTATTTTTGATTTACAACTTTGTAAGGCATTATTCATAGAACGGATGCAATAGGGCATCAGTTTCTTTACCTTACCCTTCTGATTTGTCTTTACCCTGCTCTGGTATGTCTATGAACTGCTCTTTGATTACCCCTAAAACTACTGTCTTAACAATAATTCAATTCCTAGTGGCTCTGTTAAAAATGATACTTTATGGTTGTGATTTCGAGACATGCTCATTATATGGATAGGACCTCTAACTCACTTCACATGTGCCCCCCAACTGCTACCACCTGACCATGATTGTGGAGCATAACCAGTGTGAACTCTTTGAACAAAATGTAAAAGGCATGATATATCGAGGCATGATACTGGAATCCTAAATATTTTGGATATCTCCATAACTAAGCTTTGTACTATGCATCCAGGTGTGACTGTCCTCAGCTTAACCCAGTTTCTGTATATTCAGTACTCTCATGCATACTACTTTTGCCAGAGAGACCTTTTTAAACCAGAAAGTGATAGGATAAGTCTGTATACATTTGTTGAAACATGGCAAACATTGGTTTTACCAAAGATCGGCAACTAAGTATTAGTAGAAACAATAGGTGTGTTATTTTTTTTTTTTTTGGGGGGGGGGGGGGGGGGGTGTCAATGTTAGGATACCATGGGAGAGAGCCAGGGCTCTTTTTTTAAAATCTTGGTAAAGCTCATAAGGTAAAATTTTAAGAAATTGATCCAATCAGCATGAAAAATCACCCAACCAATCTTTTAATTCTAGTTCAATAAAAAATAATGAGAATAAAAACTTAAAAACCTTTCCACTGTTTTCATTATTTGGAAGGGAAGGAATTAAAAACTATGTTAAACTAAAAAGAAAAATTAGAAAGCATGGGAAAGCAAATTCCCATACTGTTGGGTTACCCAATAGTAGCATTAGATCTGCTTCTATCCTTCATTTGGGTACTCTTCATGTAGAAAATATATATGCTTATGACAAATATCACAGATACTTGATATGCTAAATAAACATGAAGTTTAGTAGCTTTTGCAAGGTCAGATTGTGATCCTCTTACTTGCATTAACAGTTACTCACCAGGCTGCTGCTTGTGTAAATTTAGTTTCCTGGCCCTGAAGTTTTATTTAAATATTTATTTTTATTATGTTATTGATATGTATTTACAGATTTAATTTCAGTGTATTAAAGATACTTTATAAGAATTCTAGTATTTCCTTCCCCAGTAAAACATTTTTGTGCATATACTTTTAATGTTTATTACACTGATCTCCTAGATAAAGCTGTTTTGCTCAGTTTTTTTCTCCTAGTTAAATTAACTTTCTAACAAAGACATATTAAAAAAGACCCCTACTTGGTAATGTTTGTAAGACCATTAAATAGGCCTATAATGAGTAACTATTCATTACACACTGATGTCTCCTTCGAGAGTTTTTAAAATGACAATAAAAGGAAGTTCTTTCTGCATTTTTACCAATTAGTAATTATGTATTGGTCTCTCAAGGACAAAGAAAAGCACTAATTTATTGCTGCTTCGAACTCAGACTATAAAGTTTGCAATAAAAGTAAGTTCTCAGACAGAAGTCCACCAGACAAAATGTAAGCCGTAGTATAGATGAATTGCATTACCAAATGTGCCATGTCTCTGACATTCAGGTTGAAATTCACCCTATGAATAAAGCTTATTCATCACTTAATTCTTATTTAAGTCCACAAAATTGACACTTACATTTACACCTCTTTTGTTGACCTTTCTTTTTTCTATTCAGCAGATAAATTCACTTTCCCTTGAGTGTATTTAACAATTCTTACAGTGGCAGGATATTGACAGTTTCCTCTTCTCCCTTCTTCACCTGTGGCAGGTTAGAGTGTTCATAGTATCTTTGTTTAGTTTTAGGAATAGGTTAGACAAGCATTTGTATAGAGCGCTTGGATAGGGATGTTCCTACTTTGAGAGGAGGCTGGGCTAGATGACTTTCTGATGTCCCATCTAGCCTTACTTTTCTAAGATTCTATGGCAGGAGTCAGATGGAAGTTGCTTGTCCATAGATTTCACGTATTATTAAGTAAAGTAACTGGATTTGGGAGAAATACAGGATTCTCTCTTTAAAATTATATTTAAAAGTTGCATAATAAAGTAAAACCTTCCTGAAAGTAAAAATTGCCTTTAGATTTCACAGTAAGGCAAGGTTATTTTGCCAAAGGTTTATACAAGCATTCAAGGAAAGGCAGCAATTAGTGTCATTATCTGGATGATGTATTCATGACTTTTCTGGCCTGTTTAGATTTTGGGTGTTATTGTTATTTTATTACTTTGCCTTTTCTTATTTACTAAAAGAAATACATGAGACTGCATTTTAGTTTTTTGTCACTTTTGTTGTATTTTATCAATATTATAATGTTTTTTCTTCAAAATACTATATGTTTTTCTTAATTTAAAACTGTCTATCCATTTTCAGTCCCCAAATAAAATAAGAAGTTATGAAATAAATCCTATTGAATGGTCTTGACAGTTTGCCCTTCAGGAGAGAACTAATTTGGATTATTTTATATTAACTTTGAATACATGCTTTCATTATTATGATAAGACAGCAGTAATAGAAAAACAATGAAATTAGAAGGTATTAGACTTCATTAAGTGACTTCAGGGCTAGGGACAGATATTCAAAAAGCCTGAGCCTGAATTGATTCAATCTTTGCTGGTTAGTCTAACCTAGCTAGGCTGAACTGGTTTATAACCACAGAGACATCTCAAAAATGCAGGCACCTGCCTGCAGTGGCTCAGGCTAGAAGCCAGGGGGCACTAGACCAGCCCTCCCTTCCTTTCAGTAGTGCTGAGCTGAGAGGGGCTGTGGCCAGGCCCCAGCAGGACACTTTGATTAGGGAGGGGTTCCGCCCCCACCCTTGATAACAGTATTTATCAGCTCTAAAAGCATTTATCACCCCATCAGAGAGCAAAGCCTCTTGCATTAGTTCTTAAACAGCTTTTTCCAAGGAAGGAATGAAGGGACATTACCAGCTACCTGTTGATTCACTCCAAAAAGCCCTAAGTGGACACTGTACTGTCTGCCATTGTCCTGTCTGCCTTACGCAGACACTTCTCAGCATTGGCTAGCATACCACATGCTGTCTGCGGTCTGTGCTTTAGGAGAGAGGAGGGATGGATCCATGCTTGAACAGTGAGCAGAGATGGGGGTGGGAAGCAGGGGAAGCCAGGCAGATGCTGCCGTGCCTGTGAGTCTCTGCTGGATGTCCAGCCAAGGAGCAGAGGAGAGTGTCAAGCCCAGCTCCCTTGATCAAAGAGCCCACCCCAGCCCAAAGAGAATGCCGGGATGCTGGGGGACTCTGGTTTAACATAAACCAGGAAGGGGTCTGGAACAGACATTGCATAAACCAGTTTGAGCCAAATCAGTTAAATCTGATATTACATCCCACCAAGGTTATCTCAAACTGGTTTCAGCCATTTTCAAACTGGTTTATGTGCACTAAATGTCTGTTCTGTTACAAGTTTAAACCAGTTTCTGATCACTTAAACTGGTTTATGTGTAATGTCTCTCCCTAGTCCTGGAGAAGTTTTGTAGATTTTTATAACTGGGCTGTTTCAGATTTGTTGTTCCTAATGCATGTGATTAGGGACCACAGGAGCTAAAACGGGAGAGTTTCAGATAGGCTATGTCCAACTGGTGTCTGCACAGTTACAGTGCTGTTCTTAGCTGGATGACTGCTTTCATACAAAGAAAAATGTAGGGCATTTAAGGGCCATTTATAAGAAGTGTGATCCATCAAGGGCAAGTTACCGTAACTTTACAGACTTTGATTGAAATTTTATTGAAGGCAGGGTAGATTTGCACCTTACAGACTAACCAAAGTAGATATATTGCACAAGCTTTCATGAAATTTTGTTAAGTCAGAATGAAAAGTGGCTGTGTGAAAACACATTGAGATGCAAATCATTTTTAAAAATTTATTATGACTAGAGGCAACATGCCCAAATAAAATTAAAATTGCTTTAAAAGATCTGAAGTTTTTCAGATTATCCTTGCAGCATATTACATATATTGAAGTGATTAAACAGGTTATTTTATTTTTAATAAACAATGCCATAAGTAATTTCATAAACACAGGATGTTTTGTGTGCCACAACCTTTTGTAAAACCATTGGCTATATGATAGTACTTTTCACATTTTTCATTTGATGTTGTAAAGAATTTTAATTTCTGAGTCAATACAGATTTTGTCTCCAGAAAACAGAGGTAGAGGCCATGTAATTAATTGATTGACATCTCTTCTGCTGGGTGGCCCAGCTGCATTGAAGAAATGTGGATTCAGTTACGGCAATTGAAAAAATGAACAGACTGCCCTCCCCTATCTTTTCAAGCATGAAACTAGAAGTCTTCCACTATAATCAGAAATAAAAGCTACCAATAGGCTGTGAAATCTGCCTTTAGAGCTAGGAGAGCCATTTACAGCAGGAGAAGACTGTCATGTCTAACTCCCCCGGAAGGAGGGAAATACAGGAGTAGGTAACTAGACAGTATCCGGGGAGCAGAGCAGAGTGGATCAGCAAGATGATAGAGAAGAACAGGTAAGAGGAAAGGACTTCCAGAAACAGAGGCTTAACTTCAGTGTGGTGCTTTGGGGAAGCTGCACTATGTGGGGCAGCAGTGACTTCCAGCTACTGCCATGCTGCTGGCTTGATTGTACAGCAGTGGCAGTTTTTTTCTGCCTCCTACCCCCAAATCAGCATTCAGGGCAGCTGCCCAGGTCACCCTACCCTAGTTACGTTACTGTAGAGAAGGGGTCAGCAGGGAAAACTGTACAGGGGAGCAGAAGGGAAGAAGCAGTAAAGCAGGTGGACAGTGAGATGAAGAACAAGAGCAGAGATCATGCAATTAACTTTATTCAAAAAGGGCAGAACTGTTATCACATAAAAGATAGCTAAATGTGAATTCCCAATAGTACTTTGTTATATAAAGCAATTTCAGTACTCGTCACAGAGGTGTTATAGAATTAAGAGGTTCTCCCTGATTACAGTTGGAAATGAAAGCAGTCCAAGAGGTAATCTCATTGCTAAAATGTGGTTCATTCTATGAAAAGTTTGGGAATCCCTGTTCTGCAGCATCTGGATAGAAGAAGGGAGCAAAATTTTAATTAAAAGTAAAGTTAATATTGTATATCATTAGAGCTGGATGTACTTTAGCATCTTGCAGGGGCAGTTTAACAGCTCAGTAGGTGCTATATTAAATCTCTGAAGATTTACTGTTCACTGAATCAGTTTAGAAAATGGGTCAGTACTAACCAGGCAAATGGGAAATATAAAACTTACATCAGTGATGTTAAAGTTTCAATAGGGAAAACAAAATCAAGTGTTAGTTAAACATTGGAATACATAAATAAATTTCCTTTATTAAAAATACTCCCTACATCCTAAATATTGTGTATCTGTATATACTGGACTTCCTACTTCTAGTAGTTCTTAGCAGCTTTCCTAGAATTCTGTTCAGCACACTTGTTTAGCCTTTAGCAGTTCAGTAGAGTATGGAGCAAGCTGTTTCTTTCTCTTTTTGGTCTGAGTAGTCAGACTGATTAGAGAGCGGGTTGCACCAAGCAAGAGTAGTACAAAATTAATTTAAGATATTTATCTTTATGTATTTTTTAAGTTAACCTAATGAAAGGTTTTATAGTTTCATAGTTAGTAGGGTCGGAAGGGACCTGAGCAGATCATCAAGTCTGACCCCCTGCCATGGCAGGAAAGAGTACTGGGGTCAAACGACCCCAGCTAGGTGATTGTCAAGCCTTGTCTTAAAGACCCCCAGGGTAGGAGCTTGCACCACTTCTCTTGGAAGTTGGTTCCAGATCCCAGCCGCCCTGACAGTGAAGTAGCGCCTCTTGATGTCTGGTCTGAATCTACCCTCTGCCAGCTTGTGACTGTTATTTCTAGTCTCTCTTGGCAGTGCTCGGGGGAACAGGGACTCCCCCAATGCCTGCTGGTCCCCTCTGACTAGTTTGTAACAGGCCACTAGATCCCCCTCAGCCTTCTCTTGTGGAGGCTGAACAGGTTCAGGTCCCGTAGCCTCTTCTCGTAGGGCCTGCCCTGCTGACCCCTGATCATGCAAGTGGCCCTCCTCTGGACCCTCTCCATGTTGTCCACATCCCTCTTGAAGTGCAGCACCCAGAACTGGATGCAGTAGTCCAGCTGCGGCCTGACCAATATTGCATAGAGGGGGAGGATCACCTCCCTGGACCTGCTTGAGATGCATCTGTTGTAGACAAGCTATAGCAAGGATTGGGCCCCCAGGGTGGCTGTGATGCCCTAGTGGCTGCACGACTCCTTCTGTGCTCTGGCTCCCTCCCTTTTCTTTGCCTGCCACAGGTCAGTGTAATTAGTTGATATGTAATAAGGGAGACAGTCAGCAGGAGCCTTTCAGACCCTGCTGGTCCCAATCCCCCTCTTTGAGTACTAAATGGGCCCCCTTGGCCTGTCTGTGCCCCCAGGCACCAGTTGCCTCAAAGGGCTATTCATGACCTCCTGCTACCCCCACAGTCATGTGCATGCCTCACAGCTGTTAATAGTTAATCACAGTCAGGTCTCCCCTCTTCAGGGCTCTCTGTCATTGTTGGGATTTCAGCCCATCTGGCCTCCGCCCCTTTTCTCTCTTTGGCCCCTTAGCCTCAGCTCACTGTGCTTGACCTGGCTTCTGGGTTCCACTCACATCTTGCCTTTTTAGGCCCTGGGCTCCCTGGTTCTGCCTGACTTCCTTCCAGGCTAGGCTTCAGCTATACCCACACACACTGGTTTCCTATTAGGGCCCAACATCTAAGTTCCAGGACAGTTTGCAACCAGTTCTCCTGCTGCCTTACCAAGGGATCTGCCCTATTGTCCTATTGCAGAGCTAGTAGCCCAGCAATAGACACTGTTAGTCCCTGGCTGCCTATTCCCCTGCACCCAGTCAATAAATGCACTCTAGTCCCTTCCAATGAAAGGGTATTCCTGCTACTGCCTCTGCCTTCAAGCAATGGGAGCCTCTGGGTCCCTGTTACACAAGGATGAAGCAACCTTGGGCCAGAGACAAAAATTATACATAAACTGGTATAAGTGATCGGAAACTGGTTGAAAGCTGTAATGCAACAAAAGTTCAGTACACATAAACCACTTTCAAAATGGCCAAAAGCTGGTTTAAGATTAAATCTGGATGGATGTATTATGAAACTTAGCTGATTTAGGTTAAATCAGTTTGATGAACTTCTGTCCCAGATCTCCTCCAGATTCAAGTTAACTCACAGTCTCCCAGCGTCTCAGGATACTTTGCACCTCCCCTGCGAACCTCTCCTTGTAGAGTGGGCAGTCTAGCCTTGGCCCTAGCTACCTGCTTCAGCTGAGCAGGGAGTTGTGCTCTAGCACCTCTTGGTTTCTGGCTGAATCAAAAGTGCGTATCTGTTCACTCGCTTATCTGTTCAATCTATGCAGCTTAGAGTAACCTGCAAGGATTGAATCAATTCAGCCTCAGGCTTTTTGGCTATCTGTACTTAGCCCTGATGTTCCTGATACTGTGAGTTAGATATTCAGTTTCTGCTCTGAGAATTGGTATAATCCTGGTAGAAACCAAAAATGTAAAAATGTTCATACTCTCTCCCAAACAAAAAATGGCAGTTCTAGGAGAAAATAAACCAACTTCAACCAGGGAGGAGTCAGTGTCCCAAGAGAATTTCTCCTGGGAGAATGAACTTTTGTACAGTTTACCCCAGCTTAAATTGTCCTAGAGACTTAGAGCCTCAGGGAAAGGCTCCCGTGCCTTTCAGAGACCAGGGTCACCCCAGTCTGGGGAAGGCATGGAGGGCGGGCAGCTGCTTCAGCCCCTTCCATAGTCTGGGAGAGAAGCAGAGAAGTAGCTGCCTGATGCTTTCCATCAGGACCTAACATACCTAGTTCTCTGGTATTAGAAGTAGGTGGAGGTTTTGCCATGCCACTTCCTCCACTCAGCTCTGGGCAACATGAATATTTAGATTAGTTCTTGAGGAATATCTTGTAGTATTCCTCCTTTTTATTTTCAGTATACCCAGACCCTCCAACTTACCCCTGCCCTGAGAATTCTGGATGAAGCCTAAAAGCTTCATAACACTCTTCCTTAATCAGACAAGACTCTTTGATGAGAGAAGCAAGCCTCAAAGTGAAATCCTGGGCAATGCAGCATAGTTACTTTTTAATGAAAGGAAATAGTTTGGGAACATTTTAAATGTATTTAGCAAGAAACTGGAACTTTTACGTTTCTAAGGCATTTTTCTCAAATAGATTAATAACATGGGCTGATTAGACACATTTCACCCAGAATAGGGATGCTAGTCTTCTTTTGAGAGCTATAATTGTCTAATAATGGTGTGAAGCTTTATGCATGAAGAGCATATCCTGACATTTAAACCAGGTGAGCAGAATGCCTGAATTTCTGAGATATAGCTTGTTGGCTGTAGCACAAAACAATCAGTGTGATTTCTCTGTAAGCCATTACAGTCTTACTCTAGTGCACTGACAGATTGTATTATAGCTTACTATAATTGTACTCCCTGCAGAAGCAAAAGTATGCTGGTTGTGAAGTTAGAGTCCTAGAAGCCCTACCCATTGTTAGGATTTCAGTCTCTCTGTGGAAAGAGAAATGGTATACTTACTTCATTCACTGGTTCCAGCATTGTGTAAAACTGAGATCTAAAACACTATAGAAGCTTAAATAAAATGTTCTTTTGCAGAGTTGAACGTCCTACTGGAGATACAGTTTATAGTATATAAAATATTAAATAAAAAACTCCTTAGTAATATGTTGTACTAAGTCAAGTTAGCAAAATATAGGTCTCTTGGAGAGTGCATGTGCCCAATCTATGAGAAGTATGTGGAGAGAGGAAAAGGAATAAAGGGAAGGGGAGGAGTTAAGATTTCTGTAAGGAAGAAATAGTGCCACATCCCTAAATGATTTTAAAACTGCTGGCCCTGAAGGGGCCCTCATTAAGGAAGCAGTCCTTTAAAAAAAAGAGGTCTTCCTAAGCCCGTGAAAAATACATTCAGTATACCCAAGGACATGTCAGTGAGGCACAGACAAATCTTAGTGAGTCAGGGTTTTATCCATTGCTAACTTACATGACATTGAACAGTACTTGCTTCTGTCTGTTTTGACTACAGAGTTGTCGCTGACAACCTGTGTACAGACGGATGTGTTAAGCACAGATCATCAGTCAAAATGTGTGTCAGTGGTGATTGTCGCTTGGCATTTTGGGATGGGGGAAGAAAAGCCTTTTTTTTTTTTTTTTTTAACTGTTCAACTTTTTTTCTTTATGCAGGATGCAAAGTTTGTAGAGGAGCGGCGCAAACAGCTACAGAATTATTTAAGAAATGTTATGAACAAAGTTATTCAAACTGTGCCAGAATTCACAGCCAGCCCCAAAAAAGAGACTCTTATTCAACTGATCCCCTTTTTTGTGTAAGTATCTGTCAACTGAATATACAGTATTCATATAAAATGTTAAGCTTTTTTCTTTGCAGTTTAATTTAAAATATAATGCCTGCATCTCTCAAATCTTTAAAACAGCATTTTAGTATAAAAAGAAGCCCATTAAAAGTATAACTGCTTTTGACATGTTTAAAGAAATGTATTATATACATATACTCTATTTTTTCTTTCCACATTTAAATGGTTGATTTAAGCAAAAAGCATATTGGACAAGCATTTAAAAGCATCTAAAAAACCTAGTGCTAATGACTCAGTGAACGTCCCTGTGGATTTGGTTTATTTTGTTTTATTTTTTCATTCTGTATAATATACTGGCAAAAACAAATGGGATCTGACTCATTTTGAAAATGAAATTTTGAACTTTGCAATCTGTATTGATGCAATTTTGCCTATTACAGGAATAATGTTGCTGTGCCAGGTTTGATAGATAGTTTTGTCAGTGTGAAGACAGAGAAAACCGGACATAGTTCATTACAAACACACAAAAAAATCTCATTAGCAATATGTCTTACTAAGGTAGTAAAATATAGCAATCTTGCTCAAAGCACCCCCTGCAAGTTTTCAGAATTTAGCAGAACCCCATTTAAAAAGCGAATATTAATACAGTCTGACTATTACAATATAAGCATTATCATATTAATTCATCTGTAATGAACTAATAGTATTATAAGGTGCAATATAATTATAATAAACATCCTTTCAGCTGCTTCCCCTGGCTCTGCCAGGCCCTGCACATGTTTGTTCCCAGCATAGCACCTGGGCTCCCTACATATGGGTCCAGGTTACTGCTGTTACTGCAGGCCAATCCCACCTGAACTCCAGTCCTGGAGACAAAACAGAAAGAGCCCATAGAGACCCAAATGACAGGGATGAAGTGTTGCATATGAGTGGCATATGGGGGTGTTGAGGGAGTTGGAAGGCTGGTGGGAGAAGTAACAGAACACAGAAGGTGAAGGCCAGGGACAAACACTCCCCCCCTGCCCCAGTCTGTACCTGACAAGCAAAGCCCCCACCACTGCAGCTGCTCCTCTAGGACTTGCTTGCCAGGGTCCAGATCCCATGGTGAATGTACAGGGAGCTGGGGGAGGAGACAGGCTGAAAAGCCTAGCTCTTCATTGGCCCGCACACCTGTGGCAGAGCATGCTGCTCAGAGCACTGGTACACAGACAGGTGGAAGGGGTCAGCTATGGGTGTCCTTTGTCTGGAAGACCCTGGGTTGAGCAGGGGAGGATCAAATGGCACACTTACATCCTTGCACAGAGGCCAAGCACCGTAGATAGCATGGTGGAGGGGGGTTTGCAGTACCCCAGTTAAGAATCACTGGGCATTTATACACATTTCCAGGAGTGTGTGTGTGTGGCGGGGAGGGGATGGGTGGCGGTGCTATAATTAGAGCAGCTCTACGAGCAACTCTAATTAAAGTGTCTGGAGCATTATCTGTATCGGTATCCCCGCACTGAAAAATGGCAGCGGGGGTGCTTTAATACAAACTTCCTATGGCCCAAAACGCACCAAATGGATCCAGACCATGGCAGGACAAAAAATGTTAAATCTGCCAACTTATCTCTATCAGCCCCACAATTGCTACACCGCACAACAAAGCCATCACTTTTCCCTGTTAAACCTCATCTGATTCTGTTCAGCCCATGGAACCAATCTGTCAAGGTCATCCTGGATCTGTACCCTATTCTCTGATGTGCACAGCTTGGAATTATCTGTGAATATAATCACTGAGCTTTCCACCCCCTCATCCAAGTCATTAATAAATATGTTAAAGAGCATGTATCCAAGGACCGATCCCGGAGGGGTACCACTGGAGACAGCCCTCCAAGATGAGGCCATCCCATCAATTACAACTCTCTGTGATAGGGCTCTAAGTCAGTTGTCTATCCATTTCACTGTAGACTAGTCTAGGCCAGTACCCTCCAATTTAATTGAGAGAATCTCATGGGAAACAGAATCAAAGGCTTTACTGAAGTCTAAGTAAATGATATCAACCTTGTGTCCCTTGTCCAGCTGGTTAGTTACCTAGTCAGAAAAGGACATCAGGTTAGTCAGGCATGATCTACCCTCAACAGAGCCATGCTGGTTGCTTTTCAATACCCCACCAGTTATGAGCTTGTAATTGATGGCTTCCCTAACAGCTTTTTCAAAGATTTTTCCCAGGACCGAAGTCAGACTGACTCTTGTGTAGTTTTCAGGGTCATCCCTCTTGCCTTTCTTGAACATAGGCACCACATTGGGCCTCTTTCAGTCGTCTAGGACCAGTCCCGAGTTCCACGACTTCTCGAACAGTTTCACCAGAGGCCCTGCTATAAGCTCAGCTAGTTCTTCCAGGACTCTCAGATGCAGGTTGTCTGGCCCAGTAGAGTTGAACCTGCCTGCCACTGCTACTATGCCTTGCTGAGCTCAGTTCCCTGCAGTGTGGATGGAGTGGTCAGGAGAAGTTGTGGAGTTTGCACCCTACCCCTGCTTGCCCCTGGGGCAGCTAGAAACAACATCAGCAGTGGGCAGGGATGGTAGGGGAGGGGATGGTGCTTCTGAGCATGGAGGAGGAGAGAAGATCGTTACCTAATTGAGGAGCTTAAAAAATTCCCCAGCTGCTGCTCCCCATAGCAGGGGAGTTGGGAGCACTAGTGCAGGCACCCCTTCAGCTCTGGTCACTGCTCCCATGCACTTCTTTACAAAACCCTGGATCCGCCCCTGCTTGGGTGCAAGAGAAAAAGTGAAGCCACACTTAATATTATTTCTCTGCTTTTATATAGCTCTTTGCATCAATCATTTAAAGTACATTAATCATTAAAACTACCCATAGCAGTTGAGTAAGTCAGGAAATGAACCTAAGGCTGCCTCCCAACCTAGTGCCCTCTCCTCTCCACTATCCTTGGGTCAGTCTTGGTAAGGTAATATTCTGGTTTTTAATTTGTATGTGTAAGATATATTAATGAGATAATAATACATACCACATCTAAATACTGTTTAGATACTAAACAATACAAAACAGTTCCTGCCCGAGACATCTTACGTTTTCTGTTCCTATGGCTACACACAGACATTAGGAAGTATCAACATGGATCAGTTTGTGGATTCAGAGGCCCAATAAAATATGATATATTTCAATAGAGACAGATAGCCTTTGTTGCTTTACAAGTTATTCTGTGCTGTGCTGAATTTGAGATTTGCAACGTGAAATGCGGTATTTCCCAGGATAGAGATCTATTTGGATAGAAACTTAACTGCATAAAATATCTATCCATGTTTTAGAAAACTGATCTCCATAGTTTAATTTTCCTGTCATTCTCTGATGGGAAATTTCCATAATTTCAATATGTTTGTCCAAAATACCATTGGCTTCTTTTTCTTCTGAAGTAAAACTATATACATACCTTTAGGTTTTAATGAGCTAATATTCTCTGCATATGACACATTGTGTGAAAAAACAAATTTGCTGACTGTCTCTAAATTCTCAGTGGTGTTTCTTTTTACATTGAAGACAGAAGCAATTCTAACTTGAAAATAAAAATTGCAGCTAGGTACACAGTCATGTCAGCTTTTAATTTCTCTGTGTCTGTATGTAATGCTGGCTTCTGATTTCTTTGTACTGTCATCCATCGTTTTTCAGTATCCTATCCTTTATAAAAGACTGATAGATAAATGTGAAAAATGCCACAATATATTTTGTGGCATTCTTCTTATTTCAATTGTTGCTGGATTTTGCAAAAGTCAGTCTGACATGACATATTGAGTTTGGTGGCATAAATGACTGGTTATTGCTTGTAGTGGCAAACATGTCTAAAGTTTTATCTCTTTTTTTTACTTAGAACTCATTTACCAAGCTTAACCATAGGTTATGAAGATTTAAATGTATTTACATTCTGTAACTTAAAAGGTCATTAGTGTTTCCTTTTATTGTAATTCCTTTCAAATAATCCCTCCTTTGGAAATGTTCCATTTCATTTTGTTACACAAGGGAAGTAATATAGAATTGAATTTTTATCTGCAGAAATGATTTCCCTTCTCCCAATGTTTTAAGGTTGTTGCATATATTTTTGTAAACTGACTTTTAGATACCTTGTTAGCACTGTTAATAATATAGCATTTGCAATTTTAAATTTAGAACTGGTACTCGAATCTAAGACAAGGCTCCCCCCATTTTGATTGGGGGAAGAAACCTCATCTTGGATTTGAGTAAATATAGTAAATCCCCTTGTGGACAAATTAAATTTTATTTGCAAATGAATTAAGTTAATTGGATTAAAACCATTTTAATCCTCAATAAGGGTGTTCATAAAGAGGTTTTAGTTGAACCGCACTGGTCCGGTCCTGCAGGGACCAAACCAGGAAAGCCAAGGCTGCAGCTGAACTCCAACTAGCTTCAGGCATCAAGGACAACAAAAAGT
>NW_017728923.1:18400995-18405146 GCF_001723895.1 Crocodylus porosus | reverse complement strand
GCGGAGGTGGTTCAAGCACCTACATTGAACACCTTCAAGAGTAAATTGGATGCTTATCTTGCTGGGATCCTATGACCCCAGCTGACTTCGTCCCCTTTGGGCAGGGGGCTGGACTCGATGATCTCCCGAGGTCCCTTCCAGCCCTGATGTCTATGAAATCTATGAAATGTATGGAGTCCTGATGGAAGTTCATTCATTAATAACAGATAATCTACCCCTACTTGAAAGATATGGGAACCTAAATAAACAAGACCTGAAAATACTTAGGCGGGAGAGAGAGAGACTTAGTGTGATCCTTGTTTCAAGTGCCACACAATTAAGGGGAATAAACCAAAAGAGTGAAAGTTGCCTAAACAACATGAGTGAAGAATGTCATGCTTTTAGACCAAGAGCAGTAAGAATGGAGACCTGAGTGCCACTGTATTATGCTGTGCATTCTGTGTTCAATGGCATGCTGTTAAAAATTGATAGAAAACTACTAAAGAAAGGCAATTAGGTGACAGGTTATGCTACCCCAAACTTGGACTGACACCTAAACTAGTTTCATGCTTGAATTTTGAAATATTAAATTGCAATGTCTGTTTCATGTGCAGTAAAAAATATATGAAGAAAAATGACCTCCCTTTACAAAACTGCATAAAATATTTAAACCAAAGATTAAAATGTATTTTACTTGAAGAAAAGGTGTAAATATTTAATATATGTTAAGAATATTTTCTCTTTTCCAGGGTGAATTTGGCAACTCTGGCATTGGGCTATGTCTCCTCTTCACTATTGGTATGTACTAATGTATGCAATATTTGTAACTTGCTTTAGATTTTAAAATTGTTACCTAATCACAATGTGCATGTTTGGTATTCAGTCCCTATAGTAAACTTGAATGTTTCCCCTTTAGGCTGCGACAAAATGTGACAGCATGACTCTTACTCTGGGTTCCTGGCTGGGTCTCCCAGCAGTGCCTGCAGTTACACTCTATAGACAAGAGGATCCTTCTTTGGTAGGTTTGATTGTTTAATCAACATATAGAAGCTAGATGTTTTAAAATTACAATGGTAACATAATGATTTGTAACTCAAGAAACAGTAATTTGCAAAGATGCCACTTACAGTTGTGATGTATCTGTACCTTGATGGCGTTAGATGATTCAGGTTTTGTTTAAAGAATTTTAGTGATAAAATAACAATATTCTTCTTCCCTCTCCTCCTTTCCCTCCCACTTTAGTCCTTAGCAGCCGGTCTGACATCAAGTCAGCCTGTAGAGAAACTTCGTGCCCTACCACTATGGCTCTCCTTGCAGTACTTGGGACATGATGGCATTGTGGAGAGAATAAAGCATGCATCACAGCTAGTAAGTAGTAGTTTGTTAATATGTCATTTAAAGACATTCAGCTTTTGCAAGTATGGGATGGGATTTTATAAAAAATCTCAGTTACCCTATTTTTGCCTGGAGACGGTGCTTTTTCCAATAAAGTTAAAATAGTAATGTTTTGGTAACCGTTATCTAGGCATCACTAGCACTGTAACTGTTCACCTTTTTATATTTAAGAACACTTTGTCATTTTAGTATGTCTACATGATGAAGCATCACAGAAACTAATGTAGAAGAATTAAATAGAAAGAAAGAAATGTGGTAACAAATATGCATGTGTATGCATGCACATTCAGAGTTAAATTGCAAACTGCCAAAAGCATCAGTTGCCCAGCTATATACACACACGCACACACACACGCACACACGCACAAAAAGTGCAATATGATTTAAACCTTAATTTCGCTATGGTTCAGTTTCCCTTTTATAAATTGAGGATAATAATACTTCCTCTCTCCTGTTACTTGTAGGTATTGTCTATTTTGATTGTAAGCTTTTCTGCCCAGAGGCTCTCTTACTATGTATTATTGTCTAGCTCAGTACAAACAAATTAGTAGTATATAAATCCCTGAAAATTCAGAATGCAAATACAGACAATTTTAAGTATACAGTTGCTGCCTGTTTGCAGTAAGTGATTTACTAGCACTGTTTCCTCTGGTAACCTTATCCCCTACCACATACTGTTAGCCAGTAACAGCAACACATCTGCTGCTTAAGAGCAACATTTGTGAACTAGAAGATGCTTCACTGTCATAGGTCAGTAGGGACAGTGTGTTCTCTGTGCTTTCTTGCTTTGCTTAGCAACCCACAGAGAAAATACTGAGAAGATGCACTTAAAGTTGTGATTATTAAACTCTTGATGACAATCGGAACCAAGTAGGACTTGCACAGGTCAGTTATACAAGGAATTTAAAGTAGAGAGATTAGCTTTTAGAAGATGAAGATGACCAGGGGAACAACCAGTCACAAATGTGAAGAAAAAAATCCCTTGGGTTGATGAGCACCTTTCTGTGATTCATTAAGTGCTTTCTGAACTCATAAGCAAGAAAAAGACCCTTCAGTTTGCTACTGCAGTTGAACTGAATGACTTTAAGGCAAGTGGTAGTTGTTTTAGCTGTTAGAAAAATGCACTATCACTTAGAGAGGAGCATGAAGAGAAACGGTCTCTGGATAAACCCACTAGCAAACACTGGACATGAAAGACTTCTTCGGATTATTGAGAAGTTTTCCCTGTCTGACATCTTTAATGCAGATGAAATTAGACTTCATGAGAGAGGGCTTTCTGACAGAGGACCCATGGAAGGAAGGAAAAATCTAGAAGGTGGGTGAGTTTTAAAGGGCAGAGTAACTTTGCATATATGTGCCAACATGGGTGGGGCAAACCTGTTCAGCTTTAGTCGGCTTCCTCTCAGTTATGACAGTTCAGCAGATGCCGGGGTGATGGAGATGCAAGTTCATAAAATCTTTTGTCATATCAAGGGGGGAAAAAACCACAATGATATAAAAGAGTCTGACCTCTCCTGAATGGATGTTCCATTTTCTGCCCATATGACACAAGGGGACTTAGTAGCTTCCCTAGTTGTGGATGAATGAGGAGAACTTCTCCATGTCCAGAGAGCCAATTGATGATGTCGCAGTTGTTATGAGGACTTAAACACTACCTCAGGTTAAGAAAATGGATCACAAAATGGTGGATACATAGGGTGAGAATGAAGTTTTTAGGAAATTTTTTATGTCCCATTTCTGATGAATGTTGATGGATATTGAAAGCCTTGAAATTTGCTTGTCACGTCTTACAGCAGGTATGCGTGAGTCTTGGGGACAAAACTTGCTGGTTTCTTTGGGAAAGTTAATATAATTTTCCAAAGTAGAATTATGACTTGAAAGACATGGAACAAATTAAATTCTCTCATGAAAACGTAGTGATCCCATATATCTTGAATTTACCCTCTCTGAACTCAGTGAGATGTTGATAATGCTTTGTAAAATTATATTACAAAGCACTTTTTGATGTCAAGTATGATTTTAATTTAGACTCTGTGTGTTGTGTGTTTGTTCCTTGAACCTAAAAGTAAAACATTGACCCTGTTTTATAATAAACTCAGTCAATACAGTTCCCCTGCTAGCCACTTTTAGCAGGCTACCTTTGGTTAGATGACGAGGCTGCTTAAAAGCTTCATAGTACAACAGGACTGGAATGTATCTGGTAATGGGTGTCAGCTGGAGTGGGAAGAATTAGTCTGAACTAAGTCCATACTTGTCTATTCAATAAAAATTGAGATTCACAGATTATGTGGGAGTTACTAAGTACTGTCTTTAAGGCCCATGGGAGACGTTGAAACAACTGTGCATTTGGAACTTGAGGAATTTCATGTCCCATCCCAAACATTGTGCCTCCTGCCATACCAGACATACATGACGGGAGGCGCAAGGTTTGGGATGAGTATGACAGGACCTGCCTTAGAGCAGGGGTGGGCAATTTATTTTGGGCGGAGGGCCGCTTAATGAGTTTTGGCAAGCTGTCGAGGGCTGCATGGGTAGCCCCGCCCCTTCAGTTGCCCCACCCCCTGGTTGCCCTCTTGGGACCAGAAGTCTCCCCCAACCCTTGACCTTTGCCACCAGAAGTCCCTCCCCTTGCCCCTGGAAGTACTCCTTTTGGAGAGGTGGCCTTGAAACCTGACCCCTTCCACAAGCAAGGACCCAGCCCACCCCATCAGGCCCCAGGCATTGAAAGCTGACCAACCCCCACACCCGTCACTGGTGCTACCATGACCCACTCCTGA
>NW_017728923.1:18394301-18396084 GCF_001723895.1 Crocodylus porosus | reverse complement strand
CTCCCTTAAGTGCCCCCTTAAGTGCCTTGGTCTGCTGGCTTTGCAAGGGCCGTTCAGCGTACTTATGGGAAGACCTACTCAGGGAGTGTCTGTGTGTGTGTGTTTGATGAAAAAGGAACATATTTATAATTAAAAATATAGATTCCTTGGAATAGTCATCAGAAAAATTGAAGTCCAGTGCAGTAAAAGGAAAATGATTATAGAGGCTAGATTTGACCTTCAGTTTTATGACTGGCAGTTTAAATGCAGTCAAGCAAGCCATAGCTTGCCTTCCTCAAAGGAAAATCTCCCTAGGATCCCATGGCTTCTTCAAGACAAATTACATTATATTGTAAGCCAAGACAGTCCAACTTCTAAGCCGCAGAGGTCACATGCCCTGAGGTCTGCACTAGACAGGCACCCAAGTGCAGTCTTTTCCCATGCACATGACCTGGATCAGCCTCCTACTTTCTGCCCCCCAGGCATGGCCCTGTACTCACCCTGAGCACTTGGTACTGCTGCAGTGCCCCACCCCAGGGTGAAAGCAGGAAGCAGCAGCTGGAGGAGGGAAGGGGGAGCTTAGAGACTTTAGCTGGTGTTGCAGCCAGAGCAATGTGGAACAGCAGTCAAGTGAAAGCCTGGCAAAATATGACCTGTGGTCCGGATTTGGTCTACCAGGCAATTCCATCTGGCCCACAGGACCCCTCCTCTGTAAGGCCTGGCCCTGGGCTGCCCCTCTATAAGCCAGTGCCTCCATGCAGGAGGTTTGGCTCTGGTTGATAAGTAACCACATCCTCCACCCCAGCCTGGTCTGACCTACCCCCAACCCTGAGCTAGGGGTGCTAGAGACAAGAAGCCTCTGCTTAGCAGAGGCTCTTTGACTGGCAACCCCATGCCTGTTCCCAGCCTCCCTGCCTGCAAGCCCGGGAATATGGGTAAGGGCCCCACCAGGCTGGAGCCAAGGACTCCCACTGAGGGAAAAGGGACAGGAGCATAGGGTGTGTTATGGAGTAGGGCCAGGCTGGCCCCACATGCTGCAGGAGCACAGGACAATGGGATGCGCTATGGGGATGGGTGTTGATGGCCCCATACGCTGCTACCACATGCAGCTAGAAACTGAGTTGGGAGCACAGGGAGCTGCACACTATGGAGCTGGGCAGGTCTGACCCTTCCCACTGCCACCACCTGACCTGAGGATGGGGTCTGCAGTGGGAGCAGAGAGAGCTGTGCACTATTCAAATCGGCTGGTCTGGATGATCTCCACCCTAGAGTACTGAGGGAATTAGCTGCAGTCATTGTGGGACCCCTGGCATGGCTTTACGAGCACTCATGGTGCTCTGGTGTGGTGCCAGAGGACTGGGAGAGGGCCAGTGTGGTTCCCATCTTCAAAAAAAGGGAGGAAGGAGGACCTGGGAATCTATAGGCCAGTTAGTCTTACCTCTATCCTAGGTAAGCTTTTTGAAAGAATTATTCTGGCACGTGTCCACGAGGGGCCAGCAGGGGAGATTATGCTTAGGGGCAACCAACACGGGTTCATTAGAGGCAGGTCCCATCAGATCAACCTGGTGGCCTTCTACAACCAGGTCACCAAATCCTTAGATGCAGGGGTAGCAGTGGACATAGCCTTTCTGGACATTCGGAAGGCCTTTGACACTGTCTCTCACCCCGTTCTCATTAAGAAACTGGGGGACTGTGGGGCTGACACCTACACAATCAAATGGGTCGCCAACTGGCTGCAGGGCTGCACCCGGAGTGTGGTAGTGGATGTGTCATTTTTGACCTGGAGGGATGTGGGCAGTGGGGT
>NW_017728923.1:18342878-18393698 GCF_001723895.1 Crocodylus porosus | reverse complement strand
GAGGCTAGATGAACACCTTGCTGGGGTCATTTGACCCCAGTACTCTTTTCTGCCATGGCAGGGGGTCGGACTCGATGATCTATCTAGGTCCCTTCTGACTCATTGATTCTATGATTCTATGATTCTTTCCACTGAGGTCCCTTCTGACCCTACTAACTATGAAACTATGAGATGGATTGTTTCCTTTTCCCTATAGCAGGGCAGGAAACCAGTTCCTGGGGCAGGTAGAGAGAGCAGGTTCTAGATGTCTCCACTTAGCAGGTAGAAAGCATTCAGTGCAACTGCTTATTTCATAGGGTTACTAGTTCCCTAATAAAATGGAGTTGGAATTAGACATAGGGGGAAGTTGCCATTGGCGATGTGTAGGAGGTGCACATGCACCCCCTGAGATTGGCGGTTTACCACCTGAGAGAAGTGCTGCCGATGCTGCCAGTGGTGTCTGCAGGCAGTTGCTGCTTGCCACCTCCCTCCTCCAGTGCTGCTGACACTGCCAGCGGCATCTGTGGGCGGTCACTTCCAGCGGTGTCTGTGGGTGGTCACTGACCGCTGGTCGGTGCTCGCCACTCCTACCTCGCCGCTGACAGCGCCACAGCCACCTGTGGGAGTTCCCTGCTTGCTGCTGCCACTCCACCACTGCCTGCGGATGGTTGCTGTGCCCCCCATACCCCTCCGCCTCCAGAGGCATGCGTTGTTCATGGAAGGTACCCACTAGACAAGTTGGGCAATAGGGTTTGAGACTCCTACTGTCTGATACAGAGAAGAAACAATTTCTTTCCCCAGCCTCTCAACCCTCACACAAGGGATGAGTGGTGTGGTACTAACCTGGCCAGGTGTAGAGGTAACAGTAGCCTTCAACTATGGGGAGACATTTAAAAACATGGTGGGAGTCGTTGGATATTTTCCAAATGAGTTAGTAAGATTGTAGTATAATTAAACTACATTCCTTGCATCTTGTCTTTAGTCCTGGACTTGCACAAAGAGAAACTCCATCTGTTGTTTGAAAGAAAGCCAAATAATGCACATGTTCTCTTGAAGTAAGAGTGACAGGATGCAAGGACTGCTAAGAGATCTGACAGCTGAATTATCTTCTAGCAACAAATGCTGAAGCATGGTAGATTCAAAGCTTCAATTAAAGCACTGTAATAATCAAGTCAATATTAAGCAAAAGATTGAATTATAAACAGAGGTAGCCCAAGCTGTTAAGTTTGCTAAGGATCTGAATTCAGCAAGTTTGGTATGTGCAGATCCAAGGTTGTGTCTACCTATATTAAGAAGAAAGATATCTTCAACATAGCCAGAGGCAAGCTAGGTCTTTGCTCTGTTGTAGGCCTGGAAGGAGAGCAGAAGGCTTCCCATACATATGAGAGCTAGGGCTCTGTTGCCGGTACTCAAGTTAGGAGAGTTAGCTGGCTGGGATGTGGGGCATGAAATAACTGGTAAGGCTAAGTAGCACATTAATTCCTTTCTCGTCTCACTCCATGGAACAACCTTCTTGCAACTGTGTGAGCTGCATATATATGTGTACTTTGAGGCTCAGTCTAGCCTTAATACAGTAGGGCAGCAACTGATTTGAAGCTTCAAAAAAGAAATTGAAATCCAGAATTATTTGCTGTCCAATAAAATTAATTAATGTTGAAAGAGTTCCATCAGAGAAGTAAACCGCATGGAGGAGAGTACAAATTTGTCCATGTTAACACAGTACAAATCCATTTGCAGTCTGTTGACTTTAAAACAAGCATGAAATAATGATAGTAATTAGGCAAGACAGCAGATTTCATCACAGGCTTAGCAGAAACTAAGAAGATTGTATCTTACTAGACTCCATGATGTTGTGCTGTAGAACAGTATAAAGGCTGTGGGGGAATCTGACCTAAAATTAAGTTCTGGAATATCTTACAATAACTGTGGGCAGCCTGAAATGATGGATCAGCAAAATAGATTTTTAAAGAGCAAACAGACTGTAAACTATTTCATGTCATGCATATTGTTTCACTTAATCGCAGTCTAGAGATTAGAAAGCAAAACAGAATTCAGTGGGATACGCTCCTATCAAGCACATTTAAAATACAGCAGTCTTTCTCCTTCCAGATTTCCAAAAGCACAGTGAAAAGGCAACCTTTATTAAGATGATCCAGACTCTGCTCTGAGAGAAAATAAACTGCATAAGAAATCCATGGAGGATTGTAATTCTGTTAGCCCCACTGAGTTATATTGGGATAGAGTCCCTTACCTCTACTTTTTAGGTACAAACTGTAGGAGGATTAAAACAGCACAAGGTTGGTGCAGTTGAAAAACTGACATCAATGAGGAAAGCATCATGCATAGTTCAACAGTGTACTTACAACCAAGTTGGCCAATGATCAATTGGTGCAGGTGGTTGGATTCAGCTGCTGTAATAATCAACTTAGCCTTGTCATGGGAAACCTCATGAAGAATTTTTAATGGCAACAAAACAAAAGAAACATCCAAATAGATACAAGAAACAAAAGCAATTAGAAATTAGATAAGAAAAAAAATATTACTCTAGATTTAAAAAAATGGATAAATAGTTCTTTGGAGGTTTGAATGGAGTTTTTGCTCTTTCAGTAATTAAGTAAGTAGTGGCAGCTTAGTACTTTAGCTATTATGGATTATTTACAAATTTTCATAAGAACGATGTTCTATCACTGAATGCTTAATTAATTTCACTTGTTAGAATTCACACATTTTAAAGATTCTTTTTAAAAGGTCATTAGTTGTACAGCTTGAATAACAGCGATTGTGCTGTTGGCTTTGTGAAATGAGAGATGATAAAGAGTACTGTCACAAAATCAATTACTCCAGTTTTCATAGGCTTTCTCATTGTTTTTACTGAGTGCATTACTATTAGAGAAAATTTTATCAGACTTTCTTTGTGATTCTACTATGAAACATAACATTAGAAAGTATTGCACTGTTGGTTGTATGAGTCTCTGCAAAGCATTTTAAAGATGTCAGGTAACATGGTTTTTCTTTTTTTTCCCTTCTCTCTAACTGCCCAGCACTATATTTTCAACCTAAAATCTAAAAGTCAAGTGGAATTATTGTAAACCTTCCAGAGTCCTCAGGCTTTAGACTTTAGGTCTGGGCATAAGGATCCACTCAAGAGGAATAATATCAGAATTCAAGCTCGTGTTAACAACTCTGCTGGTGATGAGGTATAATCCAGACAGTTCCCTCATGTGCATTGCTAATAGGCATTGAAAGCAATACACTTCTTTTGAGTTACCAAAATCAGCTGACTGATTTCTTTTTTTCAAGAAGAGCAAAGCCTTTTGAGCAAAAGGTCAGCATTTTTATGTAGCTTCTTTTGGAACAGAAGTATATTTTAGGCACTGCTTTATGTGTTTGATGTGTCATTGTAATATAATACAAAGCATAGGAATTACTTAAATTTTCCCATTAATATGGTAGTATAAATATTGATCTGCCCAAATTGAAATAGTGTATTGTGTCCACAATAGCCATCTTTTGGGTACACAAGCTGTCTAACCCACTGTTAGAGTTGTCCTGCATTCTGTGTACCTATCCCATAATTCCCAACACAGTTGTTGAAGCAGTAGTGAGAAGATTTTAAAATGTATTTCGGGCCCCCATTTATTGTGGCAGTAAGGGTCAAATTCCCATTAGTTCCTATAAGTTCCTTTGAACCCCTTCCTTTCTCTCACTTGGAAGTTCAGATAGATTTTCAGAGCTTTCTCAGAAAATTTCTAGGGAGAATGTTAATGAAATTGTGGAAATGCTTAAAAACAAACAAAATTACAGAATATACCTCTGAATGAGGCAAAGCAGCCACATCCCAAGATCCCTGTTTGGTAGCATCTCTGTTTCTTGCTTGTCATGAAGTGGTATTGCTTATTTTGTTTTTTAAAGTATCCAAAAAGACTTCCACTTCAAATCACCCCCATCTGTCTGCCCCACCCTTCTCAGGCCCTGTTTTCTCTCATTGCATTGAGGGTTTGAAGCTCTTTCAACAGAAGGTGAAGACATTCAGCCAGTGGCAACACATAGGGGGTGCATAATCAGCAGGAGTAGTCACAGGGGGGGCAGGTGCCCCCCCTGACTAAGGCGGCACCAGTCGCCCATGCATTCAGCAGTTTGTAAGTATTGAACTTATGTTGCTAGAACTTTAATCCAGTCTTCAGCAAGAACTATAATTTTGTATTTGAAATTATAATTTTTCTAGTTTGTCCAAGTCTATTTTGGTAAGACCAATTTATTGTAAAATGCTAATTATAAATTAACATAGTAACAAAGCAGATGTAATACATGTTTCTACTTGAGCTGCACTATGAATTGTATGGTTCCTAAAACCTTACCCCTCTCTAGTAAAAGATTTAGCAGAAGCAAAACATTGTAGAGTGAGCTTTAAGATTGTGAAGCCAATGCCTTAGGGTAGCAGAAAGTAAAAATCTCTAACACAAATAAGCCCTAAGGGCAATTTGTGTATCTATTAGAAAGCACTGAAATGTAAAATAACAAAAATAATTAATAAAAATATTACATGTAATTAGAGTGCTTTCTTTTCATTGTAAAATTAAATTTGAATACTCCCAAAAGCATATAGAGGATAATACTGGAGCGGGTTAGTTCCACCTGATGAGGTATCCATTGTATAGAAATTACAGGGCCAGAGGTGTTTAATCACTTGGAGAATATTATTTAGGTCCTAAAATATGCAATTAAGTTTAGTGGAAAACTTAAAAAATAATCTCTTTAGGGATATACATACTGAACAATAAACACATGAAGCCAATGGTGCTGCTTCATAGAGCTTCCATCTTTTCTAAGTGCAGCGTTTTATACAGTAGGCAATGATCTGATTATTCTTAATTGATTTATAACGAAATTTCACAGTGGCCATTGCTACAAAGTGAAACCAGTTTTGTTTTGAGGCCCAAATATGGTTAGCAGCACTTGAACCATTTTGTCCCCACTTCATTCTCATTGCTGCAGCAAATAGTTGTGATTTATGATGGCATTTTAATCGGCCTGTTGTTCCTAATGCTGTGAGCTGTCATTTTAATATACTCATCTCCCCTCTTCTGATGTGACTATCTTTCTACAATATAATTTTTAATCCCAGTTAGTGGCTGTTTTATTTTAATGCTAGTAAATCAACCACAGAATTGACTTTTAGCAGCTGCCTTTATAGATAATATTCATTTTCCAGGGCACATCTACATGAGACACTTACTGTGCAGTAACTCATTACTACTGTGCAGTAGCATCGCTGGGCACAAACCGTGACGCTAGTGCTTGGTTATGCAAGTGCTAAATGACTGTGCAGCAACAAATGCACAGTGAGCAGCTCACGTGACATTTTTAACTTTTACCTAGTGACAGATTGCGAAAACTGTAATGTGAACCTGGATGTTTTGGAGCAGATTTTCCAGTACACTAAGTTTCAGATTCTGTCCTAGGTGAGCTTGAATTCATGATGGCGCTTGCCAGTTCTGAGGCAGATTACTACCATACATTTTCTGTGTCCTCATATTTAAATACAATAAGCTTAAAATCACATCTAATCTTAATGGCTTATTTGCTTTAAAATGTATGTCTGTTCTGACAAAGTGACTGTGTAGCGATGGTGCTGTGGGGTTCCATGTTTGGTTTCAGTGATCTTATATTACAAGTGTAAAGTATTTTTTGTTGTTTCTGTTGTCAGGCTTAAAGTCTCAACCTGAAATCTGGAAGTCAAGTTGTATTCCTCACTTGTGCATCATCACCCCTTTCAAAATGCATATAAACCCTATTCCACCCACAGAAAAGTGTTAGTTAAATCACAAGCTGTATAACCAAATGTTATGCATAACCAAAGACAGGCCAACAAGTTGTGCGATTACCAAGACACATGCACGTTCTTTAGTTATGCAGTGCTACTGCTCTTCTGGCAATTAGAATTTAAATATTTTGCTGATGCCCAAGCCAAAATAAAATACAGTGTCTCTGTCACTGTATGGACTATGCCCTGAAAATGCCAGTAAAATGTAACAGGAGCTCATGTAACAGCAAAGTACACAGTTTTGGTTTTAACCATATTTAGTCAAATCAGCAGATTTTAGTAGCAAAGAGCAAATCTGTTGAGTTATCCATGTTAATATTCAGAGTTTTCAAATCACAGCCATGATTCAAATGACACTTAAAGCCATGTCTGGATGCAGTATAAATGTCATGTTCTGCTGAAGTGATTTTCTGAGATTTGGTGGGGTTGGTTCTGTTAGAGGCACTCACTGAGAACTAAATATATAAAAATGATAATGAGGAGCATAAGAGGGTGTTGTATATGAGAATACATTCATTAAAAAACTTAGAAAATTGTCAAGGTTACCTTCAAAATGTTAATAGAAAATGTAAAAGGATTTAACTTAGATCTTAAAAAGTTAATAAAAAAATAAATATTGCTGTACTTCAGTCAGTGGTACAATCTCTTAAGAGGGGATAATGTAGTATGTAGAAAATGCCAGTATGAAGAATGAACAACAAAGCTACTTACTGAAGCATTCCTGAACTAGATTTGCAAAGATATGGATATTACTGCAGTTATGTGTGTAGACAGAAGTGAAAGGATTTCTTAAAAAATGATCTTGGAGACCTTTGACACAAAAAACTGCCTGTTTAGTGGAAAGTCTATTCACAGAAGGATTGTTACATCTGTGTACATAATGAGATATAGATCCATGGCTCACCAATTTTTTCACGAGCAAAAGTAATAGCCAACTTTTTTCTTTTTGCCTGCTCTAATCAAATCTGTAGGCACTCAGTACTACTTCTTACTGCAGTTTTAGCATTCTTGTGCAAGTGTATTGATGGTATTGACTTGGAGTCTGAAAGTGAACTGAGAACTCAAAAGTAGGGAGGAGAAAAACATTTAATGGATTTGTGAGATATAGCTTTTAATTTCTGGAAATAAATCTAATTTAACACCATTGTGATGTATACTGGTATGGCCCGTATCTAATGCATCTTACATAATCTGGCCAGTGCATTCCTTATGTCTTATATTGTGTCTGCTTTAGGAGTAACTTGTCCTGAGCCATTTTTGCCATAACAAGCATATGGTTTTCAGTGAGAAACCAAGTTTTGAATTTTTTTAAATAATTTTCTGCAAAACTATTGCTTCACTTCTTCCCAGTTACAGAATTTGCCCAAAATAGTCTGGTTTGGAAAATGGGTAGTATTCCCTGTCCAATGTTCCAGGAATCCTCAAGGATTTAGATATGGATGTTCTGTCTCATTGATAAATCACTGAGAGATTCCTATCTTAGGTGAAATAGTAGCACTTGTTTCTAAGCTTGACATCACAAAATAGAGGACATGATAAATGTGACTTTGATTCACCAGAAATCAGCTGTAGCATATAAGATAGTAATTACATTAGAGTAATATGCATTTGATCAGCCATGTTGGACTGACTGCACGTGGTCTTATCTTATCTTGGAACTAAGCAATGCTGGACCTGGCAGCACTATACAAGTAAAGGAGTTGAGATTTGTTCAATACTGGTTTAAAGAAACTGAATGGGCAACAAGACTTCATTCACCCCAGCCATCACTGCTGAACTGGGAATTAAAGGGGGAAAGTATAAGTTTGTGATCATTGGGATAAATTATTTGCCATCCTCATTGTTAAGATACCTAGTTCCTAGCAAGAGTAACATTAGTTCATTTATAGTCTGTATATTTTCCAGAAAATACTGATAACCAAGGGGGCAGAATGTAGTTGAGCATGTGCAGCCTATTTCCACTGAAATCACCAAGATTTAAAATTTTGCCAGTCCACATGCCTGTTTCACCTGATTTACAATGTCTTCCTCATACAGAGTTCTTCTTGGTAACATTGACCATCACACAATGAGCAGCACGACTTTTATTCTGCATTTTTATTTTCCTCTTCCTACAGCAGTTATTGACTCTGAAGTTGCAGCCAAAAGTTCCTGGGGCAGTGGATAATGAGATAGCATCATTGTCCTTGTTTATAATTTGCAATATATGTGGTGCCAATAATCCTCTCTGTTGCTATGTCTGATTAATAATCAGATTTTAAAAACCTAAATGCTGCAAAGCAGCAGGCAATGAGAAATGCTATTGTTAATATGTAATGTCAAATAGATTAATGTCTGAAGGAGCAAATTTTGAACTGCTATGACATTTATTTTTTTTAAAAAATTATAAAAGTATCCATGATTGCTCGTGTAGGCAGTGACAATATTTTATCTAACACATCCTGAAGCAATGTGGCTAGTGGCCAGATTTATACCTGAATGCATCCTTCTTAGTGGCAGCTCATGTTGTCATGCTGGCTGTAGCACTGAATAAGAGCTAGCTGAGCATGTAGCAATCCATAACAGTAAATAAGCACCATGAGTTTGCTAAAGAGGAGCCTAATTTAAACAAACAAGCTGGGAAGAGTATTTGCTTAAATACATGGCTTTTTTTAAGAGATGAAGTACATTCTAACAAGTGAACAACTCTGAGGAAGCTAATTTGTTGCCATGTTGCTTCATAGTGTATATGGATATTTATCTTTTAATCAGATGTTGTTATTAAAATGCTGCTGAAAACTAAAGTAAAAGTGGATTAGATAAATGTTGATGACCATTGTAAGGCAATGAAAAAATTGTACATCAAAAATGTACTTTTCAACCAACACATTTTTTAAATTTTAAAGTCAATATAAATGTGGGCCTTTTAATAATTTACTAGTGACTGTAATTAACAAGTTTAGTATGTTTTTACAAACTGGTACAATCCCGATCATGTGAAACCTCACTGTCAGATTAACTGGATTCAAGGGGAGGGGGGAGAGTGGCTGTTTTAAATAAGAATTAGACCATGAGTCCTTCCAGAAGGACCATTCTGTACTTCTAGCACGTGCAGAATATAATCACCTATATGTGTTATTTAATGATGTGTGTTGACATTAGCATAGTTTACTAGGTCTCCCTGTATCGCACAGGCTTTCTATATGCTTTGATTTGTAATTGAAGGTGCTGTTTTTAATCTCTAAAGGTGTGTGTAGATGAAAGGGGGGCCCTAAATTGAAGTGGTGGGTTTTTAAAAACACCATTTCAGTTTAGGGCCAATTAAACCTCCATGTCGTGCACACACCCGATGTACCAGCCTCCAGCGGCAGGGAGGGGAAGGCAAACTGCCAGAGGGTGGAGCAGTCTCTGGGCTGTGGGGAGGGGGGGCTGGTGCTTCCCTCCGCGACAGCGGTGGGGCCTTCCCCCCGCAAGGGGGAACCCGCCCACAGGCACCCAGCTCAGGCGGTCCCAGGGGGCACCACAGCTGCGGAAGGAAGCACTGGGCTTTGAGGCAGGGGAGGGGAAGATAAGGCTCACCACTTATTTTTTTCCCTCTCTTGGGCAGGGCCTGCCTTCCTTGACTACTGCCAGAGTGTCTGCAGGGCTTCCTGCAGAGGCCATGAGCTGCACGGAGCCTCGTGCTTCCTTCTGTGACTGGTAGGGAAGCAAACTAAAACTCAGAGGAGGAGTTTTAGTTTGCTGTGCCCCAAGTCATTTAAGGCACATTACATCGCCGAATTTTCTACAGCAGCTATAATTAATGCTCAGTACACCACCAAGGTGTGAAAACATCAACACTATTAAAGTGGTGCAAAAGCATTTAGCCCACTTTAAAGTGTCATGAATACACGCCCTCGTTTCGTCTATACACAGCCTAAAACCCTGCAGTTCAATGCCAAAAAACACACATTTTTCTTTGTAGACCAACTGAGATCAAATCTTTCAGAATTAGAGGAAGGATGTCACTGATGTGCCTTACTGATGGACAGTCCCAATCTGCTGGAGCTATAGCTTTCTAGCTTTTGCATGTGAAATGCATGAAAGAAGTTACATCTTAGAGGTGGAGGTGGAGGCAATGGAGTAAACAGCTGCTTTCCACCACAGTGAGTAGGTGAAAAGGTTTGTAAGCATGATAGAAAGATATTGAAAAGGAATGATTTTGGAGGGCAGAGAACATTAAAATAATCTCAAGTGCCAGTGAAACAATGGCGTTTCACTGGCAAGTGGGCACCACCCACATAGTTCTTTTTTAGGACTTTTCATATCCTTTTATTTTAATATTCTCCAAACTCTGGGCCCAGACAGTAAGGCTGTACAAAGCTTCAGATCACAGTTCGGATTCAAAGATGATTCAGATGATTCGGAGGCCGAATCTACGAACTCGAATCGAATTGCTAGAAACTTTAGGCTTTCCAAATTAATTCGGAAAAGATTAAAAGATTTGGCCATAGGGTATAATGGAGAATAAATGAAATATCTATAACTTTGTTGTTTTTTGGCTAATTCAGATAAAACTTGCAGGGGTGGTAGCCACTGCTGAGTCGTTGTTTACAGTGGTGGACCAGTTGAGGCTGTAGGGGAGGAGGAGGCCTCACGGGGGCACACTACCATGTTGTGCAGAGGCCCCAGAGCCAGGAAGGGTGCACCTGAACACACAGTCCCACAAGCACCCATGTCCTGAGTTTTTCTTGCCTGTAGCCAGAGGTGCAGGGACCCAGAACCCAGACTCCCCCTGCATCTGTCTTTTTGACAGCTTTGTGGCCACAGCAGGCCCTAGCAGTTTTCACCCTCCTGTGCCTTAACACACACACAGTGTCACCTATGTCATGAGTTTTGCTTGTCAGCAGTTTGAGGTGCAGTTTCCCAGAAACCCCTGCACCTATCTCCTTGAATTTGGCAGGCTTTGTGGCCTCAGCAAGAGCTACCATCCCAGCAGTTCTTACCCTGCTGTGGCGTAATACACACACGACATAAGTTTTGCTTTCAGGACTTTGATATGCAGTTTCCCAGAAACCCTGCACCTATCACTTTGAAACTTGGCAGTTTTCATGACCTCAGCAGCAGCTACTACCCCTGCATGTTTCATTCAAATCAGCCAAAAAAACAACAAAATTATAGATATTTCATTGATTCCCCATTATACCCCATGGCTGAATCTCTGAATCGGCTCTGAATCTTTTCCAAGTTGATTTGGCCGAATCGAATCGGAAAAGCAATTCAGATCTCCTAATTGAATTGGCCAAATTGAATAGTTGCCTATTTGCACAGGCCTACCAGACAGGTGGGGATTAGGGATGGCCCCATACCACATCATGACTGCTGATAAGCCTAAAACCCTGCTGTGCAGTTGCCATCATTCAATTAAAGCATGCTGGAAACTGATTTCTCCTTTTCCTCACACCATTCATTACTTGAACATGTGTCAGAGTTACTATTTATGATGTGATTAACATAAATATAACATTTCACTGGGACCTAAGTCTCATTACCAGGGACCCTATTTTTCTCTTGTTTAAAAATACCAATTTCTCTCATAAAAATCCCAAATTCTCTGATTAAAACCCCCCAAATCTGTGTTTTTCCATGATAAAATGAAATGCCTATATCAGTTGAACATGAAGTGTTATTCATATATTTACAATTTTAAAGCAATTTAGAAGCCTATCAGTGCCTCCAATCATTTTAGAAAAATAAATTCTAAATATCTATATATTTTGGCATTTGATTTTGGCTTTTTATCATGGAAAATTAGAGCTCTTCCTTCCCCCTTTGCACACTGGGACACGGGTCCAGCTGTGGCCATTTCTCCTGCTGCTTTGTGGTGCCCTTGGTATGCCGATGCCCTGCTCATGCTGGTGCCACTCACTTTCAACCCACACCATGCCACCCTGCTGGTGCCCCTCGCTCCCAGCTTACAGCCTCCTGGCCCTGCCAGTGCCCCTCACTCCTGACCCACTACCCCATGCCCCCAGAAAACAGCCCCCCAGCATAGTGAGGAGGGGGTGTGGGCACAGGCAATGCGCCAAGAGGTGGGAGGGCAGATGGCCCCCCCAGATTTATGTGCCCACAGAGGAGCAAGTTGCTGCAGCTGCATTGTACCAACTCTGGGCCTGAACTGCCTCCATGGCCCAGTAGGCAGGACCCAGAATGGGAGGGAGCACCATGCCGACCACCATGGTGAGAAGCAGTGGCAGCTGCCTGGAGTTGTGTCCCCACTGGTGCCATGTGAGCAGGGGGTGCCTCACAATGGCAACCATGGCAGCACGGCGATCTTTCCTGTGCCAGGTTTCTTGCTGGAGATACTTTGGCCTGGTACCAGCCCTGCACCCATGCCTTGCTGTGGGCACAGAAATCTCAGAAGGCACATGCATGCCCCCCTTGCTGCATCACCTGTGCCCCCCCACCAGCCCCAATAGATTTACCTAGAGGGAGCTGCTCTCCACCACCACCTGGCTGCCACATGCATGCGCGTCCCTGCTGAAACTTGGCCAACCTACAAGAGGAAAATCAATGATTTTTCCCTTTTGAAGGAGAAAATCTGTATTTTTCTCCATTAAAATAGAAAATCCATCTTTTTCTGCATTTTTCCACAGCAACAGAAAAACCAGATCCCTACTCATTACACTCCATTCGTGTCACTACATCTTTACTTCTCCTTCCACTAAAACATTATGGCTGCCTACACACATGCTTGGTGATGGGGAGGAGCATCTTAATTAGAGTGGTTCCTGGACAGCTGCTCTAATTAAAACAGCATACCATCACATGTATTAAGCCCCTGCAGGTTTAAAAATGGTCACAGGATGCTCGATGAGGTTTAGATAAAGTGATCCTGCGGCCATTTAAAAACTCACAGGGGCTTAATATATGTGACAGTGAGGTGATGTAGCGAGGTGATGCTGGAGCTTTCTAATTAGAATAGAGTTCTAATTAAAATGTGAATGAGCACATTTATAGGCAGCCTGTATTACAATATCAGGACAGCTTTCATTTGTAGAGAGCAACTCTCAAGTTGAGAACACAGCCAAAGCATTTTGAAACTAATTCATACTTCAATTTTAAATATATTCAATATTTTATGGCAATTCTGTGCTGAAGTATTTCACTGTCCAGAATAAATATAATTCAAACCATGTTTCCTGCCAATGTAATACTCTTGACCTTTTTCTGTAATCTAAACAGATTCTTCTAATGTAGCCCTAGTAACACATCTAACTTTGGCACAGTTTCAGATATGAGGCACCTTAGAGAACATGCCCATAGTGTTGCTTACTCTGTTCACGAAGAGTGGCATGTCATGCAGCGTCTGTGTAGTACTGAAGATTATCTTTGTATTATAAAATGTTGCCGTTGATATTAAATCCTGCCATAAAGCAGAAAGAAGCTTCACTTTCAAGCAGGATGACTCTTAAACTAGATTAGCATCTAAATAAGGACAATAAGATTTAGCTCTGCAGAGTTAATTGCTATGAATTGTTCAACAATCCTCACAAATAGATAGGTAAATCATGGGTATTTATTAATATATTCCCATCAAGTAGATTCTGTCAAGCTGCTTTTTATGCAAAGTTACCTTTACAGGGCTCATGAGGGGAATAATTTAGTGCATACAGTGCTTGTATTGAATCCATCCAGCAAAAATTGGGAGCATTTGAGAGCTTATCAGCTTTTACACTTGCCTTTTGAGTAAAGTAGAAATACTCATTCAGTCCCGTATCAGAAAATAAACAAGGTAAATTTGAGCATAATTAACATTTTATATATAGATTTATTGGCATTATGCAGACAATGTGTGTCATACTACTATTTACAGGTATAATTGTAATATTCTACAGATTGCTTTTAATTGAGTGTCACGGGTGCAAAAATAAAGCAAGATCAAAATAACGGTCTAAATTGAGCATTCACAACATAGGCCCATTTTCATTTTAAGCATGTACATTTGTGAAGCCCTGAAATGAACTTGGGGATAAAGGGAAGGTAACGAATGATATGCAGTATTAGAGCAAGCTTCCTACAGTGCTCCTCAAGTACCAGTTTAAAACTATTTATAGTACAACCTCATTATAAAAAACCCTGTTTATAACAACTGCCTGCTTTTAACAGTCCCAACAGCAGGAAGAGAATTTTCATTATTATGATGCCACATATTGACTAACCCTATTATTGCAAACACCTTCTTTTAATGAACTTTTCTTTTGGTTCCATGGGGGTTCATTATAAATGATGTTGTACTGTATTAACTATGCAGTTTTTGTTCTTGTTCCAGTATTTCCTCTTATATTCTGTTCTTGCTTCCTCTTTTTCAATTCAATGACTCTGCCCTATATGAAAGAGAAAATGCCAGTTTGCCTATTCTGAAAATAAGCAGCAATATATCCACCAAGGTTCTTTCCTCTTGATTTATTTGCTATGCATATTTTGGGTACATAACAGCTTAACCAAGCCTGCCTATCAGTTTGTACCATGTATAGATCTTGCCACCTGATACATTTTACTCTGTCTGAAGAAAACTAAAGCCAATGCTGGATTTCAATAAGTTATTTAAATAGCATGATTAAATGCCTTTTGTATATGTGTCTGCTGGTTAGGATCACAGGCACTGTAATGCAGGTTTTTCATAGTTTTTCTTCCCAGTAATAAAAAGGATTTTAGTGCTGGAAGACGGATCATTTTTGGGAGATGAATAGTTGTCATTCTCAGCAACATTTGTTGCTTCCTTTTTATTCTGCTCTCCTACGCAGGCAAATGAACACAGCAGTATCCCTGCCTCTGGCAAGAAACATGTTTTCTAAACTATGCAAATTCTCTCTAACATGCTTAACTTCTAGCAACCTAAGAAGAGGTTAAAATTTTTCTCAAAAATAGAACGTGCAACCAGTTTAAGTTTTGGGTCATTACAGCAGTGATCCTGTTTCCTTGGTAACAAGCAATTGACATGCACTCTTCTGTTTAAAACTGAACACTTTAGACAGTTAGGCATTCCAGTGTTGCAGCAGGTGTCTCTGGGATTCGAATAGCAAACAGTAGGCTCCATAGCAGTAGGGGAAGGTATTTTTGGGGGTGGGTGAAATAGGAGAAAATATAATGATAAGGTGGTTGTCAAATAATTCAAGCATTACTTGAAAAAAATTTGTGCGTTTCAATCTTTTATTTATCTAAAATGTGACTTTCATTTCATCTTCACCATTATATTGCTGCTGTCCTGCGTGTGATGTAGTAAGGAACTGTAACAGTGAGTACCACCCTCTCCACATCCTTTTCCACTCCGGGGCTCCCCCATGCTTGCAGCACCCTTGCCTGCTGAATGCTGTGCATTTCTGAAAACCTGGAGCAAGACATCCCATTCAGGAACACAATAGAAGAGATTGAAAAGTGTGTCATGCTATCAGCTGCCATCACCATTTTCTTTCTTTATTTCCTTGGTCCTTCTCTTTACTGAAGCTGTTTCTCATTTCTTTCTTGCCCCATTATTTTGCTTTCTTACTTCCTCTCTTCCTAGGCCTCTCTCTCTTCTCACCCCCAAACTCCTTTTTTGACATTACTATTCCTGTCCTTGATTGTCTCATGTTATCTTCTTCTGTCCTTATCTCACCCTTCTCTTTATCAACTCTAGCCTCTGCGTAACTAGCCGAGATGGTACCTTAAACAAACCCTGCGGTTCCAAGAGTGGCAGGGAGAACGCATGTGATTGGCAGGGTGGGAGGGGCAAATGCAGCAAGTTCCTGGCACAGGGCTGCTTTTCCTGCCGAGGTGCAGACTCCACAGGAGTGATTCTGGTGCTCCCTCTAACTTAGTGCCCAGGGTTCATGCCCCTCTTACCCACCCCTAGTTATGTTACTGAATTCCAGAGCATGTATGAAAGAATAATTCACAGACAGTTTAGGGTATCTTGTTTACAAAGGGTGAGTTTATCTCTGGTGCTCACTAAGCTCATGCCCATTACTAGCTCTAATATCAGTTACGATGATGATAAGCTGTTATTACTGATGACGTGCTGACTTAAGTTGCTCAATTTTTATTTAAAAATATGCTACATAGGCCACATTTCTAATTTTTTGTAGGTAAAGTCAGTGGGTGCATCTACAATGCAAGCACGTGCACTTGCAGCAGCTTAAACAGAAGCAGTACAAATTTGAGCTGGGGCTTTTTGCCTCAGCACACGTGCCCAGACATGCGCTTTGGTGTGGTGCAAGTTGTGCCACTTGGGGCAAAATAATCCTGCCTGGCTCCTCCCGGATCTGCAGCCAGGGGGAGCTAGAGCCTGGGGCCAGCACCTGTGCTGTCCCCAGCAGTATAAAAAGCCGCCCTGGCAAGTAGCTCAGAGCTACTCACTCTCAGGAGCTTCTGGTCCCTGTTGCCCCGTGCTGTGCTGGGGGGCTCTGCTATGAGACCCCAGTGACTCTGACAGCAGCTGCTGCTTCTTTTTTTTATTGCTGAGATCCTGGGCCGGATGGGGCAGTGATGGGAAGGTTCGGGGGGCAGGCGGGGGATGAGGCCAGGCAAGGTATCTGGGGGAGCTCGGGGAGCAGGCAGGGGATGGGGCCGGTGGGGGTCCCCCCATGGTCCCTCCCACCCTCCTCTTGGCTCCCCACATCCTACTTACCAGGGCAGAGCCTGGGGCCAGCTCTCTGCGGCTGGCATGCTGCCTGCCCTGCATGCATGGGCAAGCAGCGTGGTTTAGCATCAGGGTGAGGAACAGCCATAGAGATGCTTTGACTGGCTACCAGAGCATCTCTGTGGAGGACCCGAGCCTCTGGTTGTTTCAGGGCATGGTCCTGGACTGTGCCCTGCCCTGCTTTTTTCCCCAGGGTATTTTTTGACCCCTGGATATCCAGGGGTCTAATTTTGCTGCTGTGCTGCAAATTTGCAGTTCGGGGAACTTTTTTTTGTTCCCACAGGTGCCTCTTGCAGCATCTCAAAGGGCTTTAAGGCACGTGCACACTTGTCTGGAGGCGCCCAATGAGGCTGTGACAGTTGACACCATTTAGAGGATGTTGCTGTGAAGTTGTTTAAAAACAGCAGAAAAAGAAATTGAAAGGAGCTGCAGGTTCCATCAGAAGGGTAACCTTTAATGGAAAGGTCTTCTTTGAAATTTCATGTTTGTTTATTCCCGCCTTCTCATACACCCTACAAAACTCAGCACTTGGGTGCTGAATTAAAATGTATGTTAAACACTGGATTGAAACATCCCAGCTCTGGAAATCCTCATTCTCTCTATATTACCAGTCATTTCAAATATATATAATTTGTGTATCAATGAACTGAATGTTTAGTCTGCAGTGAGCATTTCCTTCAAATTAATGCGCTCATCATTTCTGCACAAGGATGAATTGTATGTCAGATTTAGAATAGTTTGTAACTCTAGATTTAAATGTTTCAGTTGGGATCACACAACAGGGTTTGACCTAACGTCCATTAAAGTTTATTGCAAAACAACAAGCCCCTCTCCTCCCCACCTCCCACCAGCATTAAGGGATGGGTTCCCGTTTGGACTGAAATGCAGAGTAGTGACCCCCTTAAGTGTCTCTGTTCCTCAGGAATTCTAGGAGGGGTAGTCAGAGTTGGGGAAGGCACTGCATGACCTGTTGGGCTTCTCACTGGCCTCAGCGTCTCTTCACCCAAGTGAGGATATAAACTTGTCCCTCCAGCCAGCCCCCTTCTCATCCTTGGATCATTTAATTAATTGATACTTACTGTAATTAATCACTTACAGTACATAATTTAAAAACTAATAATTTTTTGCACTGAATGAATACACAAGTAGAAGTTTGCAAAGGTTATTTATAGACAAATTTGCAATAAATGTTATTTTGGCTCTTAGCCATTTTTCCTGAGCATCTTCTGTATTAGAAATTGTAGACCAAACATTAGCCAACTAATTGAGAATAATTTTAACACTGCTTAAGAATAGTGTTTGTATAACATAAGATGTAATTGGCATCAGTTCCCAACCTTGCCTTATTGCAGATAAGATGTCAAATTTAGTTTGAAAAGCAAGAAAGACTAAAATACATCTGGAGGGCATCTGTTATTTTTAGTGGGAAAAGTTGTAATTAGTAGCAACCTTTTAAAAAGTGAATAAGAAAAAATATTTCAGAAAGCTTGGGTTACTATGGTTACTTCACAATAAGATTAATTGAAAAGTTTAGAAGTTGGTCTAAAACAAAATGAAATGTTAATCTTTAAAACAATAGGAAGCATATTTTCTCCCATTCTGTATTTGTAACTGTTTAAAAAATATAATGCATTCTTCAGATAATAATCTTCAATAACACTGGGTAAGCATATTAGGTATTATAATAGCAACTATAAATCCTACTTTTCTGAATTAATAGAAGTACTGAACAAATCGTATAAATTAAAATTATTGCAGACCTGATCAGTTTAGTTCAAATGAGTCAGAATCACTTTCCTCTGGATGAGATTGTTCCTGTTTGTTGCAACATTACAATTTACATAATGATCTGAATACTTTACAAGGCTCTTCCTTAGCTACATAGAAGGAAGAGCTGAAACACAGTCTAGAACATGTTTTGTACCTGGCTGTTGATTTTTTCCCCTCCTCATTTGCCAATTGCTGTTTTAAACAGTACGAGAAATGTGACAGAAAGCTCCATCCTATGCTTTGTGGTTGGTCATTAGTACAGGGCTGGTTTGACAGTGTTGCACAAACATATCAGCAACCTCCTCAAGGGAGCTCTATATGAATGTCTAATAGGTGAGATTTACAGTTTGTATAAATCAGCATAGCTGCGCTGAAGTCAGTGTGGCTGGTCCAATTTATACCAGTTATAATAGGATCTGATTTATTTTGGTCTTTAATTACAAATCCCTTCATGAAGGATGCCATCTGGCATTTCATGGATAAAATCTTAAGCGCATCCATGCTGAGGAGGATTTCAAAGATTTTGGTAATGGAACAGGTATAATACAGAAGTAATATCTTGATACTACATGAATCCATGTTCTGCTGTATCTGTACAAGTCAGCATCTAACAATATACTGTGTGAGTTGCATTGCATAGTTTAAGGCTTAATGCCTCAGTGATTTGTATTTTCTCTGTGTTTTCTGTCTATAAGTTCTGTGAACCAAGGGCAGGCTCACTGTAAGCTATACAGTGACTTAAACAAGCCAATAAGTGATTTGCATCTAGTGGAAAATGATGCTTATTGGTTACTGTGGAAAGAAGGGAATACAGCTTAATCCATAATCATGAAATCTATACTACAGAGATTATATTACCTTGCCCTGCCCAAACAATTTTTCATAACCTTTCAGGGCTATGTTTACATTTTCTTTCTTTTATCGTGATGTTCCCATTGCAGTAGTTGTTACAGTACTTAAAACTCAATGTTAATTTTTCATAGTGATTTGTTGCAATCAACAGGTGTCAGTTCAGCCACCAAATGCAGTGAGAGAGGCAGAAGTAACAGAGATTTCGGTAGCACATAGATGCTTGCTAAGAGTTAAGCATGAAAATACCTTTGGATCTGTGACAAAATGTTTTTAAAATTGAGTTGCAGGTTCACTGGTTCTAGTTGTTGTCTTGGGTGCTCATAAATAAAAAGGCAGACAATATGAGTACTCTTCCCCCCCTCCCTCCTCAAACAGTAAATTGCCTAAATTCTGGTCCATATAACATAAATCTGCATTTACACGGTGGATATTATTGATTCAGATTGTGGCCAGCTGAATATAATCCACACTTGCTGTTTCCTAATTAATTAAGTATATGGTACATAAAGAATCTCTTCATACCAGAAAATCTTGCAAGGTTTAAACAAATTGTTTTTTCAGTTATAGTTCTCAAAACCTATAATGAAGTGGTGTTAACATGATGAGCTTTAGGCACCCGTAAAATTTGTGAGGCTAGGACTCCCATGGTTAGGCCGAAATCTCAGTGGACTAATTTATCCATTCAGAATAAGCTTGAAGAACATTTGGATGAAAGACGGTTAGGTTCTAAATAAATGGAAGTTTTGTACTTTCAGTGAAGTGGTAATGTTTTTCCTGAAGGATAACAGACCAGTTAATGGTTCTTATGGAAGTAATTTACACCTCCTTGTTATCTTGAAGGTCATTAATAATACAGCAGGGATTTTTCCTTAAATCTCTTCAAAGTCTGCATAAAATAAATAAAAAGTTTATACTTTAAGTATAGAAAGAGATGTACTGAGTGCATCTACATGTGCAACTAATGTGCAACAATAAACTCTGGTGCATATCACTCTAGAGTTTATTGTTCCTGGGCACTGCATTTGAACGTACACCCAGGTCTGCAATACAATGAGCTGGGTCAGAGCAGCTGGAGCTGAGAGGGAGCCTGGGGGTCAGTCTGCCAGTCTGGGGCTGCTCCCCCCCCAACTCAGTGTGCTGTGGAGGGGCTGGCTGGAGCCCCTGCACTTTAACACCCTTGTGCCCAAGCCAGCTCCATCAGCATCTACACATGCATTGCTGTAGAGTTAATTAGTTTAATTAGTCCTAACATGTAGACACTGAGATGTTTACTGCAGAGCTAATTTGACAACTGTGCAGTAAACCTCTTGTGTAGATGTGCCCATTGGAAGCAACTTTGACTCAAATTTGGTTGAAGTCTTTTTTTTTATGATAATGCATTGTAGCCTAGAAAGCACTGAATATGATATCTGTTTAATAGACAAGGAAAGTATGTCCCTAGATCTGATTTATCTCATGCTGGTTTAAATCAGAGATTAACAATTGGTGTCATTGAGTTATTACTGTATAAAACCTATCATAAGTGAGACGCATACTAATCAGTGAGGGATGAAAAATTGTTTTGTTATGTTAAAACCAGGCAGCGTCTCAGTGCATAGACGACTGAGTGGCTTGACAATCACTGCTCAAAGTAGAAGTAATTGTAGGAAGATTTCCTTTGAATTAGGAGGATTCTTTGATGATATATGCTTGCTCCAAAACATCAATGTTTACCTATTCATGGCTCATGGAGTGTAGAGGCGCATAGTATTAATATCCCTTATCCTCAGGCCATTTCTTGGCTACCCAGATTATCTCTGTGCACCTTGAGCAGAAAACATGGATGCTTTACCTTATTTTTGTATGGAAGGCACCTTCTGACCCCATAATGAAAGGCATCAAAATGTTTTAAATCACCTTTGTTTTGAAGTGGGTATACCTCATCTGATGTGGTGACTAGACAACTGTTAACTAGTTTTCCAGTAATAATGCAACTCTTAGTAGATCTAAAAGACCACCAATAGTAAGAAATTATTTAGTAATAGTAATGTTTTAATATAGTATTGCATATGATCATGCAATAATGTACGAGTGATTATTGTTAATATTATTAGGGCTGCTTATTTTATCAAATATTAAGCGGAAATGCTGTAAGATGTGCATGAAGTCTATGAGAGGTAGAGTGCAGTTTCCATTTCAAGCCAGGGGTCAATAACCCCTGGCATATGGTGGCAAGGGAAGTGGCGGTATCTGGGTCACAAATGGCAGCCTGCCTTCAGACTGAGTTGTGTTAATGGGCCTGCCATTGCTAAAAGGTTGCCAACCCCTGTTTTAAGTGAATTTCCGATGTTGGTTTCTATAAGCAAAATCCTAAAAATATAACTTTACATTTAAAAATGAAGTAAGGATAGGAAAGTTGTAGAAGTTAGTTTAGAATTCAACAAGAGTTACCTGTAAAAACATCTCTTTATCTGAATATAAGAGAGAGGAACAAATTAGTTTTATAAGTTTTTAATAAGAATTGAAATAAGAGGCAGAGATTTTCCAAATCAGAGATTTTCCATATCAGAGTCTAACCTGAGTAAAAGGCGTTCTTTCACACTTCTCCGTTCTCTTCACGCTTACCAATATTTACTGTAGAGTTTACATAAGATTTAGATCAATATTTACATGAGAGTTTCTGCAGTGTATGTATGGAAGATATATTTCATATATGCTCTATATAACTAAAGTTTTTACTTTTCAAAGCTTATAATCCTTATATGTTTACATATGTTTATCAAAATACTAGAAGGATTTATACAATATGGACTAATTGGTGGCTAAATCAACAACTGCTTGTGATTATAAACACAAAAGAAGGCATCCTACATTTATTCCATCTTTATGCATACATAATAAAGCCAATTTTCCTTAAGGCTACTTATGCCAAATTTGATTTTAGAGCAAATTTTCACACCCTACTTATAAAACATAAAACATTGGAAATGCTAATGCAATTAAGTATGCAATACTTCAAAGCACCTTCCAATTCCTGATGCATGAAAGGATTTTTACTTTGGAAAATGGTGTCACTTTATCAGTTCAATGTTGTTTGCTTTTGAAAATTTTTGACATCTTTCATGAAATACGAAGCACATTTTCCATTAAAGTTGAATGATTTCTAAAGTGGATGTAAACCTTAGTTCTTTTGGGGGCTAGAAATCAGAAGGCTTATCTGATGGTATACAAGTAATTTTTTATTAGTATACAAGCAATTTATGTATTTCTGGAAGATACTGATATATTGTAGTTTTCAATCAACTAATAATTTCTAATAATTCTGTTAGATGTTGTTAAAAATGTCTGAAAATACACAATACTTAGTTATTTTGTTTAGTCCAAGAGGACATCATTGTCATATGGATTATGGGGTACCTTATAAACTATACTTACGATGTTTTCAAATGTAGGTTTCATGTAACAAAACCAAAGTGCACAAAATCTATAAGAATAGGTGTACATAAAGAGCCAAGTTACTTGCATCTGTAGTGTGACAAGCCATGTACTTGATCTACAGCTGCTCGTTGGATCCCAATCTATGAGATTGGCTTCAATCCCTGGAGGGCAGGATTTGACTTGGTTGAGTGCAGGCATCTACAAGCACAAACACGCTCTCAAGTGGACTGTCTATGTGGTTACTACCAGAGATGTACCCCTCCAGTGAATGCAGGCTCAGTGATAGTTCTGGATTACCATCTCAAGGTTCCTAAGGGTGATATGCTTCACCCCTTTCCTTGAGTGAGTGAAGAATGGCTTCATGTCCTCTGTGGATCTTGAAAAGGTTTAGAAATTTCCCAATTTCAAATTCCCAGCACTTAGGTCCAGCTCCAGAGAACCTCTTTACTGTCAAGGGTGTATAAGGACAGGAGTGTAAGGCACTCCACAACTTCCTCTTCAACAGCAAGTCATCAGTGATGACATCTGGCCCATGGGCTTCAGCACCACGTATCAAGTACTCCAGCATGAGCTGATGTGCATCAGGAGCCTCCTGCAATCTGTACACCAATTTTGACATTATCAGGTGGCACCTCATTTCACCGCTCTGAGTAACCTGTCCACTTGGCTTGAAACATAGTCCCTGCTGCTATTCCGCATCCTACTGGTATTAGTCTCAGATCCATCAGCTTAGATCCAATTTTGATAACCATTTTGGGTCCTTCAACAGCAACAATTGAAATCTTTTCATTTGACTCCTCATTTGACTCTGAGGACTGTAATCCAGAATGTACTTAGCCCTTTGCATCTTACTGTAGTCATGGATCCTCTTCCACGGGGAAGCAATGGCTCTCCAAATGGCTATGGTATGTTTTTTGTCTTTCAGTCTAGTGGCCACAAGGACTTTTTCCTATAGGACCTTTCTGGCAATGGACTGGAACTGACCACCTGGAATTGTAGTCTGCAGTTTAAGTATAGCAGTTCCTCTTCAGTCCTCAAGCCTTATGTCTTTGGAATGGGAGTGCTCTCCAAAACCATTCTCCACCATCTCCTGACTATAACCCGCTGCCTTCTTCCCTTATTGAGGAAGTCCTCCCTTCTGCACTACAGACAAGGGCCTTCCACGATTGCATTAATTCAACCCCTGCAGATTCCTGTGGAGGAGGTTGATGAACCGTCACATGCACTGCTGTGGACATTTTGCATCAATCTGTTTCTAGTGGGTTACCTAGCTTATCAGTGACTACCAGGATCAGATGAGAGACATCAGCTTCCTCTGCCCCAACCCCACACAGCACTGACAAACCTTATCCAGGTCACATCCTAGGGTCTAAAATATTCCCATGTACATTGCATACCATATTTTAAGAAGGCAAAATATTTCCATACAACTTGAAACAATTAGCAGACAAAGAGACTGGATCTGCTGGGGAAGATGTCTTAATCCTTTGCTAATTTACATTTCTGGGTGGCCAATTACCAGTCAGCGTTGATCTTACAGAACTTTGCTATTTAGGAATGCCTGGCATTCTATGCTAACAAATTGGCTCCAGACTTTTGGGAAGTTTCTAGTTCACTTCTTAGCGAGGCACAGGTCATGGGTCCGACCTCCCTATGAGGCATCTTATGTACAGCTGACGCCACATCTTGGTCAACAGCCGTTGCCATGAGCATGCTGGGAGTGAATTTGTGCTATCTGTGCCATCGACAGTCCCATAACTTTTGCTTGCTGTTTGCCTGACTGGCAATTTTCTCTTGCATTTCATGCATGTTTCTAGCTTGTTTGACCGACCTCTCACAGGTATTCTTCCATTTCCTTTTGAAATTGGTAGGATTATGATCTGTAGGAGCGCTTGGCTTTGGACTATGGCCAATTTCTGTAATTTAGCAGAGACAAATGTAAAATAATCTTCAAATAAGCCCTGTTTTTACTGTTAACACATGAGTCACAGTGCTGTTTACACATTTTTAAAATAAGCAAAAAGTAGAATTTAGAAAAAACTGAAAACTAAGCACACCTTAAAAATAACATCCAAAAATATTGCAAGACAGTTAATCTAAACATGTTTGTAAAATGGTAAAAGAGCAGGAAACATTGTTTAATATTGCATCTAACACTCTTTTTAAACACATTATTTCATATAATAAAGTTAACTAATGATTTTGCATCAACTTGGTGATGTGCTGCAGCAACACAGTGATATCCCATGTTCTGCTAAATCAATGCTATAGCCACTGATGAATATTTTGCAGTTCTGCAATTACAAATGATGACATAGTGTTCTAGGTGTTAAAGATTTAATACTGCTATATGATATATTTGATTAAGAAGAATTAGTTACTGAAATATCACCTTAGTATCTTATTTAGAAACCCAGTCTGTCTTGCATTTAAGTTAATGCCAGGAACAGGTTTTTTTATGTTCCAGTTTCTTCTTTTTCCTTTTAATGAGATTTATATTAGATTCAGGAGGAGAAAATAGGGGGGGGCTTAAACAGTTTACAAATCACATTGCATTCAGATGGCAGGCAAGGTTCTTTGGGCAGATGTGATATCTTTTATTAGACCAACCGAGTAGTTGGGAAAAAGTTCTTAGTAGTCACCCTTCATCGAAGTCTCTGCCCGAAAGCTTGCTAAGAACTTTTTTCCAACTACTTAGTTGGTCTAATAAAAAATATCACATCTACCCAAAGAGCCTTGCCTACCTGTGTCCTTAGACCAACACAGCTACAACCAAAAACATTGCATTCAGATAACACAAATAACAATTCATTAGATGTCACTTAAAAGATTCCAGAATAGGTCAGAGTTTTGCCTGAGCCTGGATGGCCCATCAGACTTGCCAAGCCAAGGCAATTTCTATCAGCCAAAACAGATTCCTGCTTATAATAAAAGAGGAGGAAACTACACATGTTAAATGCTCCTCTGCATCTATTTTGAGATTTCACATTGTTAAAATACATAGTTAAATAAATCCTCTCTTTCTTTAAAATGGCATAACTTCACTATGGACAATAAAACTATGACAGTTAACAACAATATATGCTCCACATATATATAGTTCTGACTATTTGATGGAAGTGGAACCTCAGTTTTTTGTATCAGTAGTAGAGAGACCTCTTCTGTGGAGAAAGGATGCTTACTTATTCAATATGAGTAATGTTTCTGTCCAGTTTCTCGCTGTTTATAGTGAGCTGTTCTCTCCCTTCCTGATAGCTAATCACCATTAGGAAACATTTTCCTTCAGGCAAAGTTCATAGTTTCATCATTCCAGTTAGTGCCATTGGATCACCCAGAAAGACAAGCTCCTGTAACAGCTGTAAAGTGCATTGTTGTTAGAATCAGATAGACCATCAACTTGTAAACACAGTGTAATCAAGGTGTCAGAAATACATGGTTATTCTTTTTACATACACTGTGTATGTGATTTTCCCATGGAAGTTAAAAGCTGATATATCTCTAGTTTTGTCCCCAGCTAACCATGTAATATCACCTCATTGTTTTCAGTTATATAAAAAAAAAACCTGGATTAATTCAACTTCATAATTAAAAGTCAGCCTTTTTTGTGAGGTGCCAGCTAGAAAGAGAAGGTTTGATTGAAACGGAGGTTAAATATTGATACAGAGCTTGATTTTTGTTACAAAGGAGATCACCCAATTGAATTTTTTAATTAGGTTTAGTTTTGTAAATGAATGGTTTTTGATTCAGCTAATTAAGGTCAATTTATACAACATTTCTTTCTTAGATCTATACACAGATGAATGTTATTGTGGATTGCAGTTACCTGTTGTAGTTCAAATGTTACCTTTATGAATAGTAAAAGTAAAAAAAAGTGATATTACATTAAACAAAAATCATGTTATCATATAGGAAAGAAGGCGTTAAATTCTGTTTTGCCTTGTCTTTGTCTTGTCCTGTCTTCTCTTTCTTTTTCTTTTTCCTACATAAAGAAACTAAAATGTTATCATATTGATCTTGAGATTACTGGTCACTTGGAACCAAAACTATGAGGTGGCTGATCTTTTCCTACAGAAAGGAACCCAAATTAATTAGCATTTAGTACTACCAAGCCCAGAAGACATAAGATTCTTCACCAATGGAGTAAACTAAATTCTATTTTTAATGTTTCTCTTTAGAAGCAGTAAACCAAAGAACAGATCATATCACAATACAAGGCAATTCTGGAGTCCAGGAAAACCAACTAAAGTTCAGATTTTGAATAATTTCACACTTTATTTATTTAGCCACAGTTGCTGCTTGCTATAGAAGTCATCAGTTCTACCTAGTAAAAAAGTATTTATTGCATTAGTCCAGAAATGCTCAACCCCCAGCCCACGGGTCAAATCCACCCCACAGAGCCATGACATCCATCCCATGGGGATTCCCATACGTTAGAAAAAATTGGCAGCTGGGGAGCGGAGGAAGCTCCATGCAGCGGGGTCCAGCCCTGCCCAGGCCATTGCAGCACAGTGGGGATCAAGGCCAAGCCCGCCCTGCACTTGTTCAGATCAGGCAAGGCTGCTCCCCACCCCCTTGCCCATGTATCTAGATAGGGGCTACTCAGCCCTGCCTATTCCTCTAGGCATCCAGATCAGGGCTGGGCTGCTCCCCATTCATCCTACATGTCTGTGCCGGGGCTGCTGTGTCCTTCTCCACACATCAGGATTGGGGTTACTCCACCCTCCCTCCTAGGTCAGGACCAGGCTGCTCCCTACCCCGCTCCCCCACCAGGTAGACAAGAGTTGGATACAAACTGGACACTGCCCATCCGGCCCACGAGGTGAAAAGTTTGGGCACCACTGCATTAGTCAAAGAAAGACATAACAATTTAAAAGTTATTGTGAAGATGGTTTTTTCTTTGAGGATGAGATGGGAGCTTTCCCATCTCCCCTTGAGAATTTTTGCATTTTAAAGCATTCTTAGCTGGACATTAAAATGGAAAATCTTATATGTTATTGCACCTCAAATCTTATTATTTAAGGAGTCTGGGAGAATACTTATTCTCTGTCCACATATGATCACATATACGTAGTGAGGCTTTCTTGCTCTGAATTTAGGAAAGCTTCCTGTAGGATGTGGCTGTCATGAAGGTCCTGCATGGTCAGCCCTCAGCTGCTTTTGAGTTAAGGTCTAAAAAGGACCCTTTCATTCTGAATTGTTTTTGTGGTGACATGCTACAAAGTATCCCAGTGAACCTAGAGGTTTTACTTTCAACATCATATTTTCAATTGCATTCTATTTCTTTGCATCTCCTACTTTTAGGAATCTTTCTTCAAAAAAAATCCTTTAGACTTACTCTTTTCAGAACTAGCTCTCATGTCTTTTCCACTTTGCCACAAAACATTGTAATTAGAACAGGTCAAGTTTTTAAAAACGATTCTTAGGATTTTTAAGTGGGAAAAGTGCAAATGTTCTTATTTTAATCACCATATTCCTTATTTTTTGTAGGACAAGCTCATACTCTTAGTTAACACCAGCTCAAATGCTACGTAGCAATACTCCAGTTTCGGCTAATGTAGCTAAAATCATATTTAACTTTCATTTCCCGAGCTTTAACATTTTTCACAAGTATTAAGCGTATCCTGTGTTGGAATTCTGTATCGAAGCAGAGAATTAATGAGATTATAGTATCATCAAAGATAGGAGACCAAAAGTTGAGCTGGGGAACGAAATTTTCAGTCAGACTGGTTAAAGCTCTTTAGATTTATCTAATACCTTTCTAACTCCAATGCATATTATAAATTTTTTTGGAGAAGGATATTTTTGTATTGAACTCCCATATCCTGAGAATTAAAGATTGCAAAGTCTTGCAGTACATATTTGAGGCCTCTCATGTGGTTTTTGAAAAGCCCAAATTTAACATTGCGGTACTCATTAAACAAAAGAAACCTAGAGAGCAAACACATGAAAAAAAATTCTTATTAGAATAAAGGGAATATAGAATTTTCAAGTCTTAATCTTGAAGAAGAAAACATGGTACAAACAGATTATTTTTCCCTTTGCAGGTCACCTTTTGCATAGGCAAAATAACAACACTGTCCCAGGCAGACTAGAAAGAAATAGTGATGATGATGTCTGAGATTTGACATGCTTTTCAACCTGGGATTATGGGCTTTCTGCGCCTTGCTTTACCTGTTCATTCTAAACAGCAAAAAGTACTGTCTGGGAAAAAGTTATTTGGATTAGCAAGTCTGTTCCTTGCTGTAATGAATTTAGTCCCGTCTCTTAGTGTCCTCGTGATTTTCAGCCTGCGTTCTCCAAATAAACATTCTAGGGATTCTAAGTCCTAAAATATTTCTTGGTTTCTTTCTTCGGTATGGTACCGTAGAGATATTACTCATTTTGAAATCCTAATTTTCCCCCTGTTTAGATTCCATATCTGGTTTTAACTCTTCATCAGGAGAAGCTTTCATCCGTATTAGATCTCTGATCTCACTGTGTGTGTTTGTGTTTGTCCATAAGTATATGTTAGAATTTGCATGTAGAAGTATATATAGTTACTTGTACATTGCTTAAATTGTCTTTTAGAGGGTACTTAACCTTAACCTGACTTGCAACAAACATTTAGAAATCTGGATTTATCTTCATTGGTCTATTATGCACCCTCTCTGAACCCACATTATCAAAGCTATGAAAAAGCTAGTGAACTAGAACCTTGTCATCTGTGTAATCTAATCAGTACCTCTTCCAAATGCAATATCATGGTTAATTCTGATTAAATTCTGTATCTCTGTTGATTCATCCAGTATTCTGTTAGCCTTTTATCTCTCCTGCTCAGTCTTTGCGCATTGTGTAGTTTAGCCAGGCCTGCCCAGAGCCTCCAAATGTGGCTGTCAGCTCAATTCCCCAGTCTCCCTGTGTTAAATAAAGTCTCCTTGAGAGCTTGGATAGTTGTTTCCACAATTCAGCATGCCCTGCACTAGAAGAATGTTATCTGTACTTTGTTGTTGTACCTCCCAATGGATTGTAACGTTTGAAATTTTAAACTTAAGTTGTGCATTAAAGCAGATGAATGTTTTACTTGTGTCTAGTGCTGTCAATCAAGATTTACTTAATTCAGCAATGAAAAGAGTAAAATGATGGCTCATGAAGAATTTCCAACATGCCTTTCCTATACTAACTTGCTAAACTGGCTGGGGTTGTCAGGGGCCAGGGAATAAATTTTAAAATTTTCATATTTGTTAGGGGGTGGAACTGGAGTGAAAAAAAAACATTTTTTAAAAACATTTTGATGCACGATCATTATGAACGAGTTCTATGAGAAGTCGTTCATAATGATCCTATTCATTAATGGGCATGTAGGAAAGTTTACCCTGATGATATTGGCAAAAATGTCATTACCCTTGTTAATGATGGATTAACCATTTCTGCTCACTAATGGAAACATTGTTTGGCATTGACCAAGATTAACCCAATAGGGTACTTGAAAATTTGCTCCAAAGTTTCACTGAATTTAATAGTAAATTACATTATTTCTATATGTTTCTAAGTATTCTTGCAATGTTCCATAGTAGGCAGAAGTTGCAGTTAGGATTTATAGCTGGTCAACAAATTCTATAAAAAGCTTACATTACCAACTGATATATATATATATTCAATGCAGTGTCCCAATGACCAGAGAACATCTAGTTAGCAAAGATAAAAAAACAGTGAGATAAAAAATATATACACAGGATATATAATAGATAAACCTCAGTGTGAAAGACAGAAAGATGCCTTATAATGTTCTTTATACACATAGACCGTTGTAAGGCATTTTTTCATTCTGTGCATTAATTCTTTAATAAAAGTTCTGGAATATTAGAAAATCTCTTTGGTGATATATTAGCAAGAATGAAGGTAAAATATGAAAATGCATGACATTTATTGCGCAGTTCTTTGTCACATGCATGTCTCATGAGCGATATGGCATATATATAGCTCACAGGTATCTTTTTCCATCTGGACAAATTGTCATGTTCAGAAACTTGACTCAGTTTTATACTCACTCAACAATATGTATTTTCTTTCAATAGGTAATGTTTGATATGCAGTATTAGTACTGTATTTACTCAATTTTTCCTCCATTTAACATGTAGAGGGAAAAGTCCCTCATCTTGGTGGTGAGTGCAAGGTAGTAGTGGGGCAGGCAGCTGCTGCAACTATGGTCTGGCCTCAACCCAAAGATAGGGCTGGAGCTGTAGCTACTGCCTGCCCCTTCTCCGTTGGCAATGCGTAGGGGGTGCATGCAGGTGCACATGTACTGCCTGCGGGTGGTTGCTGCTTGCCACCCCTCCCCATGCTGCTGACACTGCCGCAACCACCTGCGGGAGCTCCCCGTGTGCTGCCACTGCCTGTGGGTAGTTGCCATGCCTCCCCCCAACCTCTAGGGACATGCATCTCTCCCTGTGCATCCCTTCCCACTCCTGTGCAGTCTCTGCTCCCCCGTCTGCCCCTCCTGCAGTCTCACCCCCCCACCATCTCCCCCACCCCACAGCCTCTGCCTCCTGTCTGCCTGCCCCCCCACCTCTTGCTGTTATGGGGCCTGAGCAAATGTGCGCCCTATGTCCCAGGTTGGAGCAGTGACAGAGCCTGCCTGAGCAAGGAGAAATGGTGGGGAAAAGGGGACCTAAACCAAGGTGGGGGCACGCACAGGAGTCAGAGGCAGCAGGGGGGCAGGTATGGGGGAGAGAAGCGGTGAGGACAGACCGACAGTGGGGGACAGAGGGTAGGGGTCAAGCCCCTCTGCTTCCTCCCCCCCCCCCACAACACTGTCTCGCCTCCCCTGCCTCCTGCCCCTGGCTCCACGCCTCTTGCCCTCAACTGCCTGCCTTCCTACTCCCCACCCCACCACCACACTGTCCACTACTGTCCCTCTGCTGCCTGCCCTCCTGTCACTTCTTTTTCTGCTGCAGCAGTGGAGGGGCACAAAGTCAAGATGAACCTCCAATAATTAGGGTCTATACATGGAAATTATAACATTTATACTTTTTTCATGCAAAGAATCTGATTATTGGGTGTCTTCTTCAATTCAGGGTCATCTTTGGATTCAGGTAAGTATGGTATATTTACAAGTCCAACACTGTAATATTCTCTTCTCTTATTGCAGTAATTTCTACAAAGCATTCAGCAAATTACTGTAGAAGGACCTTGCTTTTCTCCTTTCACATCAGCTCTTCTAATTAAATTACTATTCAAAGCACAATCCTGTAAAATAGCTTGTGTTTTTGCACAGCTAATGTTATACTGGCCCATCTATAATCGTGTTATTATATCTGCTGTTATGAAGAGTATTTAAGTCTAGCAGCCTCAGATCTGCACAGTGACCAGTTTATGTAGCTGTGGATTGCATAGCAGTCAGTTAAAGGACTATTTCAGAAAACACAGAGCTAGGACAGTAATTCTCAAACACTGCTGGGGCACCCAGGGGTGCTACAGAATCCTTTGAAGGGTGAGAAGCTGTGAGGAGATCAGCAGATAAGCACAGGCTCAGGCTCAGTCCCTGCTTGGCCATTCCCCACCCCCCCAACCCCTCTGCAAGGAACTAAGCAATAATATATAAGTTAATGAAATGCTGCCCCATTTGCAATAGTTTTAGACAGGTGCCTTGCATCTGTTGAGGGGTTCCTTAAGTTTAAAAAGGTTGAGAATGACTGACTAGGAGAATAGAAACCTCTACAATTCTGTGTTCCCAGAAATAAAGCACTTGAATTTTTTCCCCCCTTCCAAGACCCCTGTTATATACTGGCTTGGAAGTTATTAATGGGTGGATTTGTAAGGACGCATTGAGTGAATGTATAGCTATAAGCTGTCCATGAACAAGTTCATGCAGGCAGGGATGGCCCTGGGACTCATGACTCTGAGTAACTTCTTAATCTCAAAAACAGCATCGTTTCAGATTTCCTTCTTGTATGTATCTTGCATCTAGTACAGAGTGGGATCAGAGATCATCTAAAACCTGATCTCACGTTCTTGGTGCGCAGAGATGCCTCCTACAACCCATCACAGTTGAAAGGGTGTGAGCACTTTCTGTGGCACCATGCAGACAGAGTTGTATCAGGTGGAACAGGTTTCATCCTAACGGATGGAGGTATGCTCTTCCAGAATTGACACAGGCCCTAAAACCAAGCCTTGAAATGTTACTCATAATTCTTAGGTGACTTAAAAATTGAAATAAACTAAAATGTTCTGCAACTCTAAACCATATAATGTGAGTTACATTTGTATTTTTAAATTAACCCCATATTTATAGGGTTCATGTTTATGAGTGGAAATTGGAAGATCCAAGAACCTCTCTTACAGTAATGTAAAGATACTTTACATTGTACTTAGCGGACTGTTATAAAACTGCCTGTGCTAATCTGCTATAATTTTGAGTTTTGTGAACTCACTTTAGTGAACTGCCTAACCTTTCAAATAAAGTAGTCAGCCCACATTAGTATGCATTTTAGAAACTGTGTGCTGGATAATTTTCATACATTAAAGGTTTTTGCAGCAGTGGGGCAAAGAATGGGATAATTCTTGCGAAGCGATGTTTCTGCCTAAAACCCTCCACTTGTTAAAAGGGACTCTTCACTAACAGCCTCTTTGGGCAATCACATGATTTGCTAGAACCACTAAGATCTGGTGCCATGATCCAGCAGCTTGCAGCCCAAAGAACCATGACAAGCTCATGACTACACTTAGGAAAATATCACTGTTTACTGTGTTCATGGCAGACAGATCCATGGACTCCAGGAGGTTTGCAACAATGATAACTCCAGTGGCCAGGCACTAGTTCTGGCTTAACTCCTAAAGAGCAGCACATTCAAAGCAAATCCTCTGTCACAATCTGCAGTGTGATGAATTCTGTTTGGAGACAAGCCTGATAAGGTGGATGCCAACACACGAGCCAAGTCAGGCATTTATGTTTGCCCCAGTTGAGTCCAAAAGGGTCACTACAATAGCTGGGAGAAAGAGGCCATAGGGCAGCAGCAGGATGAATCTGTGCAGCTGATCCAGCAGAGATTGCAGCTCTCTTCTGTAAAGTAAAATGGCTTAATATAGGGTTGTCAATCTGCTAAGTGGCTGGGGGCTGAAAGCCCTGAGCGCTGCACCAGCATAAGCCCAAGGCCCCCTAGGCCACATACCTTGCAACAGAAGCAGGAGGAGGGAGGAGAAGCCTGGAGCCTCCAACAGCTGCTGCAGGCAGAGTAATGTGAACTCAGAGGCTGCAAATTAATCCTCCATGGGCCACATGCATCCCTCAGGCTACCAGTTGGAAAGGCCTGGACCTACAGTCCCAAATTAAGAGCTAGTGGCAGTTTAATGCACCTGCAGCAAGGGAAGCCTGAAACCCTGTTCTTCTAGGCGTGCTCCTGTCTGGCTTAGAGCAGATTGGTTCCAAGGAAGATGAAGCAAGATGTATAGGCAAGGCAACATTAGATGCTACCTTGCTGACATCCAGTTAAACCTTCAGGCCACATCTCTTTTTGGGTAAGATGAGTAGAACGCTCCCATCCAACAGGCACCACTCTCTCAAATGTCCACTTCTCCATCACAATATGTATCCCCACAGAATTTGACCTTCTCAGGAATTGAAGACAATATTTCTGCCATGTCAGCAGATACTGCAAGATAATGAGCTCTCTTGTGAGGCACTGAGCACCCCCATCTCCCATTTGTGCTACAGTGGTGATAGTAAGGAGGTGCTGGAGGCATTCCTGAAGCACTCTTTATGTTCAGTCCTAGCTGGATCAGGCCCCCATGCAGATTAAGAGGCTGGTGGTATTTACATTGAGTGGCTCTTTGTGATATTTGCAAACATTTTTGGCATAGTTTGGACTTTGCAAACAATTTTGGCATTTATGTAATGCATTCTGAGGAATATCTTCAGCAAAGCTCTTGAACATGAGTACATAATGTTTGTTACAGACCTTCTAAAATGTCAGTATCATAGTTCATTTGCCCTTGAGGAATCTGTTTGCAGAGAACAGTGTAATGAGGAAAAGTAATTGAAGTGGTTCAAAAAGAGCTAAGTGTTGAAAATGCATCAATCATTCAGGATTACTGCAATTTAAACTGATAAATATATATCTCTTTTCTATATGTCCTCTAAAATGGCAAACATTTCAAAATTAATTTTGTCAGTGAAAGCCGTTTTTTTTTAATGTTTTCTTTGTATGCAGTAATAGATTATTTGGGGGGGGGGTGTTAGATTCTCTCAGTGTTATTATGATTATTCCATCAGGAATAAATCACAAGAGTCAACTTAATTACTTTTCCAAATGTGAAAGACTAATGTGATCAGACTCATTTTACTGAGGAATAAATACCTAACCCAGTGGTTCTCAAGATTTGGGGACCCGAGACACCCCTCGTTGGACTTGAGACCCCTCCATGACTTTTGTGAAATGAGTGGCATGCGGTTTCAAAAACTATTTTAAATGCTACGGTGCTTAGCACCTTGCAGAGGGGTCAGGGAGTGGGAGCAGGGGATTGACCAGGCAGGCACAAGCCTCAGTTTTCCTTATCTGCTTACCTTCTCAGACCTCACAGTACCCTTCAAAGGGTCTTTTTTTTTTTTTTTACACCGATAATCATAAAAAAGTAGGGCTAAAAGATGACTCCAGAGATCATTTAGTCCAGTCCCCTGTTGAAGGCAGGATCATTCCTGTATAGTAGCAACTCTGTATTGTATACAACAAAGTATGTCGCCTTGGAATGTATCTTTTCAAATGTAGTATACATAGAAAAATCTTTTTAAATCTGCACTGTTGCATCTTAATCTTCCAGAGTTTATTCACACAGATTCCCTTCTGTCTGATGCACTGTGGGAATGGCCGTGCATCAGTAATGGACGCTGGATTGCATCCATTCAAATACATAAAGTAAATAATCTTTCAGAAAGTGAAGCGCCTTTGTACTTCTGTGTGTGTTTGGCTCAAGTCCAGAGACTAATAAACTTGTTTATGCTTTACTACACAGATTGGCAAAAGAAGATTCGTTATATCTTTTTCTCATCTGAAATTGTAATGAAAAATACTCTCAGCCTCTTATGTGAAAACAGCATGAATTAGCTACAGGCCATCATTGAAATTCAAAACATTGTACAGTAATATTGTTCCTTAGCTTTGTTAATCTGTCTGCTATAAACAGGGCCCAACAAATTCTGTGGCTTTTTGGAAGCTTTTTTGTGACGTATTTTTAGATTTAGCATTTTTGTGGTGGTACCACAATCTACGCGTAGATAAAACATTCCAGAAAACTTCCAGTAATTCGTTCTGACTGTTAACCCTCATAGGTAGAAACGTCTGCCTAATATACACTATCCATTTCCATTGCTGTAGTTTAAGATCATTATTACTTGCAGCTACAGAGAATACTCTATCACCATCCTCTTTGTAACTATCTTTCAGGTATTTGAAGGCTGTTATCAAAGCCCCTCTTCTATCTTCTTGACTTCAGGCTAAGTAATCCCAGCTTTTCCAACCATAAATCATATTTCCCAGCCCTCTAACCATTTTTGTTGCTCTCTACTGGACTCTTTCCAACTTATCCAGATCTTTCTTGAAATATGGTGCCCAAAACTGGACACAGTACTCCAGGTGATGCCTCACCAGTACTGAAAGAGTAGAAGAATCACTTCCCTAGACTTAAAGTGATGCTTCAGTTAACACAGCCAGTGTTGCTGGCTTTTTGGTTTGGGGTTTGTGTTTGTTTGCAACAAGAGCAGAGTGTGAACTCCCCTTCCACTTACAGTCCACTATAAGCTACAGTTCCTTTTCTTCAATATGGCAGCCTCGCCAGTCATTCCTAGTTTGTGAATTTGACTGTTCCCTCCTTAGTGCAGGATCTTGCACTTGTCCATACTGAATTTCAGTCAGGTAATCTTGGATCTGTTTTTCAGTTTGTCAGGCTGAATCCTAGTCCTGTCCTCCAAAGTGTCTGCAACTCCACCCAGCTTGGTGTCATATGCAAAAAGAAATGTGCACTCAGTCCCATCCTCAAAATCAATAATGAAGATATTAAACCACACCGAACCTAGAACAGACTACTGGGGAATGCCAGCTGATGTCTCCTCCCAGTTGGACATTGAGAAGTTGATGACTATCTTCTGAGCACAATGATCCAACCAGTTAATGTATCCATCTTACAGTAGTTTAATCTAAACTGTATTTCTTTAGCTTATTAATGAGAATATCATAGGTTGACAGCCTTGCTAAATTTGAGGTGTATCACACCCATTGCTCTCCTACATCCACAAAGCCTATAGTCACTTAATTGTAGAAGGAAATTGGGTTGGTCAGGCATGGCTTGCTCTTGAGAAATGAGTTTTCTCTATGTTGCACTTCCTGACTACTGTGTTATCCTGTAGGTGCTAGAAACAGAATCCTTAATGATGTGTTCAATGATCTTTCCAGGTGTCAGGGTTAGTCTGTTTTGTCTATCAGATCTTCTTTCATCCCTGTTTTAAAGATGGGCAGTATTTGCCCTTTTCCAGTCATCTGGGACCTCATCTGACCTCTATGAGTTTCCAAAGATATGGTGCCAATGCATCTGCAGTTACCTCAGCCAGTCCCGTAAGTATTCTAAGACCATCTCACCTGCCACTGAAGACTTAAAATCCAGCTTCTCTAAGTAATCTCAAACCTGTTTTTTCCTTATCTCTTCCCCTATCCTTGCTATGAACTGTTCTTGTGTTCAGACAGATGATTTTATTAATTGAAACTGAAGCTTAAAAAGGCAATAAATACCACAGCCTTCTCCCAAGCATCCATTATTAGATTCCCCTCCTCAGTCATACCTGCACTTTCCTTTGTCGTCTTCTTGCTTCCAACATGCCTGTAGAATGCTCTTTTTGTTGCTTTTTAGGATCCTTTGGTAGCCACTTGCTATACTCGTCACGAGTAATATGCCTGTTCCCACTTTTGGTATGATTCATCTTTGAGTTTCAGCTCATTGCAGAGTTTGCTGTTTAGGCAGGCCAGTTCTTCCTAGCCTTCCTTCACATTAAGATAATCTGTTCTTTACACCCTTAGCACCCTTGTTGAGGTATATGACCAGCTCTCTTGCAGGTTCCTTTTTCCCCTAGAACTGCCCCTCATGGGGTCCTTTCCACCAGTTCCCTGAGTTGCTTAAAGTCTGCTTTTCTGAAGTCCAGTAACTTTATTCTGCGACTCACTTCCCTTAGGATCTTGAACTTCATCATTTTGTGGTCACTGTCACTCAAGTTGTCTGCCACTTTCATATTCACAACCAATTCCTCCCTATTTGTGAGCAGCAAATCAAGAAGAGTTCTCCCCCTACTTAGCTTTTTCACCATCTGTACCAAAAAGTTGTTCCTGACGCACTCCAGAAACATGCTGGACTGCTTGTGCACTGCTGTGAAACCCTCCCAGCAGATGTCATAGTAATTAAAGCCTGTGCACTCTGCATGTGGTCTGTGATGGCCATGTTGTTCCTCTCAGCTCCATCTAAAATGTTACAGCCAAAATTACTTTCCTTTCTAATTTATATGTCCCCTGATTTGCTTTATTAGGTATCTCTGTCTGCTGTAGCAAGCTTAAATGTCTAAATCCTTGCTCTCAAAACCCCAAATGACTTCACCCTTGCAGACTTTCTCTGCTAGGCTCCATCCTGCCCTCTTTCTGCCATCAACAATTCCAGACTCTACATCCCCCTTTTTCCTTCTTTGTCCCATAATGATCCTTTACATTTACTTATAGCAAATACTTCTGTGTATTTCTTCGTATGAGCCTCACAGGAAAGAAATGAAAAATAATAGCTTCAGAAAAATACACCCATTCAAAAGCCCACAAAATGTATCTGAGTTGAAGCCTTTTTGAGTTGAAGTTTGTCTATACTTCAGGCCAGGGAGCATCTTGATATCTGCACTATCAAGCATATTGTCAGCATGTAATAAGTTGTCTTCTGTAATAAAAGATAGTAGGAAAAGTTTTTGCTATAAAACAATTTCATTAATTTTGGTACTGTCTTTGACGTATCTTCCAGAACAGTCATATTCTTGCAGAATTGCATTTTAAGAATGGCTTTCCTATTTATTTGTTAAGTTTTCCTTCTCATATTAGGTGTCCTGTTAGCTTGACACCCATGGAAATCATGATCTCTCTCTTCAATAAAGGGTTGCATTGACTTTGCTGCACATTGTTGCATATGTTAATGTCACTCCTGCTACCTTCTCAGGGAAATGAGGAGGATACCTTCAGAAAAGCAGCTGATACTTGATGAGCTAATTAAAACTTGAGGACTTGCTGAAAGATCAAAACAAGTTGTTTTGATCAAAACTTCTTTTAACATTCTGTTTGCTCTTATGGTAATCATAAAAAAAAGAGTTTCCTTATTAAAAATAAAAGACTCGTTAATTGTTTGTGCCACATTGTGTTTGTTTTGTTTTATTATCTCATCAGCATTTTTCTTGTAAAACTCAAAGCAAAATATAAAAGCCTGAGCTTACTAAGAAGAGTACTTAACACAGGAAAAATCTGAATCCCACAGCTCATGGGTAAATCTTCCTGCTTTGCCAAATGCACAGAGGAGCAAGAGGCTTTCAAGGAACATGGGGCAAGGAACTCTTATAACCAGGAAACATGGGAGTAGTCTAGCTGCTCCTTAATCATTACTCTAGTCTCAGAGTTGATGCAGTCTCATGTGCTTATGACACTTGTTCCACTAAAAGAAGTGGCTAAGTATATCTACGTATAGCAATCCAGCAGCCCTGCTATATCCCTCCTCCATGTATCCCAATATCCCATCTGCCCCAACAGCTCTAATGATGCTAAGAGAACCCACCTGGAGTTGGGTTCTGCAGCAAATGGAGTAGACTAAACCAATACACTACAAGCTCAGTTTGATATAAGATTTGAGGATCTGAATTAAAATTAAGTCAGTCAGGCGGTAATGCTTTTCTTCCAGTCACTGGATAATGCATCCTCTCGGAGACTGAGGAAACCTGATAGGCCATTACAGCATGGTGGATAGATGAGTGGTACCAGCAGTCAACGTTCTTGGATAAATGTAATATCTTTTATTAGACCAACTAATAGCTGGAAAAAATCTTCTTTGCAAACTTTTGGGCACAAACATCCTTCAGGCACAGGGACAGTTCTAAACCTCAAGAGCGTTTACAAAACACCTTTTGTAGACGTGCCTACAAACTTCACTTCATAAATCTACTGAATACAAAAAAGTCATGGGCAAAATATATACATTGGATTTATGGCACATTATAACTTGCCTGCCATCTGATAACCCTGGGTGACCTGTCCATATTTTACCAGCTACGTTCTGTCACCAGTTCAATCTTCCTTTCTCCCACATAACTATGTGTCTCACACCTATTGTCTCTCACTGCCACACATTTACATTTTACTTTTTGGCTTCTGTTCCACCCAGGAGAGTGCACACAACATCAGCAGACTCTCCCTATGCCCGAAGAAGGGTGTTTGTGCCCGAAAGCCTGCAAAGAATAATTTTTCCAACTGTTTAGTTGGTCTAATAAAAGATATCACATTTACCTAAAGAACTTTGTCTCCCTATGTCTTTAGACCAACACGGTTACAACCAACAGCCCTGGTACCAGCAGTAGAAGTTTTACCTTTCCAAATACTCTATATGACAGAGGCAAAGAATAAGGAGAACAAAAGAAGACAACAGTTCTTCATTTCTGACCCCCGTGGTGTCAGTGGGTGGTGTACATGATTTTTGGGGGTTTTTTTCCTCTATGCAAGTTTGGAGTTGAGTGGCTTAGATTTTTTTTAAATAGATAATACCCTTAACCAGCTCCATGTGTGACAGGTACTGCAAGTAGGGCTCCTGTAATTGGGTACATGCTTCATATCTTCACATGCTTCATATCTTAACTATTCATCGTGTTCTTTCTGTTGTTACTTGTGATGCCAAACATATTGATTATTGGCTGTTTCAAAATTAATTTGGTAATTAAGGCTGTCTGCACTCTATCTGTCATTCTTTGTGTGCAAATACCTTGAGGTTTATGAAAGAGGAACTCCTTGGCTAGAGACTGTAATGCAGTACTGCACTGTCAAATTGAAATTTATGCTTGTCAAACAAAAGAATATTATTCCTCATTTAACATACAAGATATTGTGTATAAAAGTCTTCTCTCATTTTAATTCTGTATTTTCCATAAATAATATATCCTAAGTCTATCTGCTGTACTGTAAGGATGATAATTATAGCAATGGTAGAAATAAAATAAATCTAGCTATACATTGAATGGTTTTACTTAGAAAGCAAATCCTGAGCAATATCATTATATAAACTTTCTCAGGACACATCCTCCTTCCAAATTAATTGCATTAATGAGAAGTGATAGAATTCAATGCCAGTACACGTGCCATTTGCCACACAGTTGCATAGTAACATAAACTGTTGACAGTTTCTAGACAGAATGCTTAATTCTATGAACTTCTGAATAATTACTGAAGTACACAAATTATTACATCAGATATAAATAATTACTAAATGAGGGTAATATTTCATTTTTATTTCTGTATTTTCACTGATTCATTTGCTAGTTAGTTTTAAAGGGATCTTGCATGTAAGAGAAATATATTTATGCAATTTATTTATTATTCTAGCTGGAATACCAAATAGAAATTAAAGTACTTATTTCCAGGTACAGGCACAAGTATTCATTAGAAAGTCCAAAGCCAGAAATTGGTCAGCAAAATATGGCCCGTGGGCCAGTTCCAGCCCAGATCCAACCTAACATGGGACTTCAGCAGCTAGACTGACCCAGTTTCAGTCAGAGGTGGGCAGCTGCTATGACCCAGTCATCACTTTTATCAACAATAGCACAAGGAAAGAGCCTGCTGCCACTTCTTTTCCCCACAGTGACATGAGGCGAGTGTCTGTAGCTGGAGTAGCGGGGGACTTTGGCAGCAGTCACTCTCCCCTGCCAATGTGGGGACAAGTGCCAGCTGCAGACTTCCTGTGCCACTGTGGGGAAAAGTGGCAGTGGGAACTTTCCCTGTGCCACTACTGGGAAAACTGGATCTTGGTGCCTGCTAGGTCTGTATTTTCCAATACCTGCAATTTAGACACTTTTCAGCATATTTTCAAAGAAAGGTCAACCTCAGTGAAATTTGACAGAATTTGAGAAAATATTGGTCACACCTATACAGGAATAGTGTTTGCGTTTATATACACCAATTTTAAATGCCATTGTTTATGACAAAGTAGGCTATTAACATGGTCTCATTCTTCAGCACTAATTTTTGTATCCAGTCTGAAACAATGGGCCTCACTCATCCATCTGTGTGATAGTAAATTAAAATTATTTGAAAAGTCTATATTGCTGGTATCTCACTCCACTTAAAATTAAACATATTTATTGTACAAGAACAGGCAAATGTTATAAGGAATGAGGTCAGTTGGGCGGATTCTACCACATCTGATGTATGTGTCTCAGAATCCTACTGTTCTGGAAGAAGGTTAGAGACAACGTGCATCTACACGTACAGTTAGGGCAATGTGATAAACTCTGGAGCGGTTTCACAGATTTCATAGATTTTTAGAGTCGGAAGAGACCTCAGTAGATCATCGAGTCCGACCCTCTGCCCTGGACAGGAAAGAGCGCTGGGGTCAAATGACCCCAGCCAGGTGTTTGTCGAGTCTCCTCTTAAAAACCCCCAAGGTAGGGGAGAGCATCACCTCCCTTGGAAGCCCATTCCAGATTCTGGTAACCTTTACCATAAAGAAGTCCTTCCTAATGTCTAGTCTAAATCTGCTCTCTGTCAGTTTGTGGCCGTTGTTTCTAGTTACTCCAAGAGGTGCCCCAAGTTTAGGATGCTAAGGGGTCTTCCAACACAAACTCCCAGGTGCACGTGTACCCAGGACATCTACACGTGTACCCAGGACAGCAGCACTTTGATCCAGGGCAGAACAGCTGGCAATAGGTTTGGCGGGGGGTGGGGATGGGGATGGGAAGGACAGCCCTGGGCTATCCGGGTGGCAGCATAGGGCTGGCTGGGGCATGAGAGTGCCAAAACTGTGGAGCCGTGTAGCTGACCCCCCAAGCCTGCTGCCAGCTTGGGGCTGCTCTGCCCCGGCTCAAAATGCTTCTGTCCCAATCACCGCCCACATGGGCATTGCAGTGCAGTAAATGACTCTGCCATAAGGGTGTACTATCCCTGATAGTTAGTTTGTTAATTTACTGTGCCCTGATAGTGACACACATGTAGACTGTGACACTTTACCGTGGAGCTAATCAGTCGACTCCCCAGTAAAGTGTGTGTGTAGATGCACCCACAGTGAGGACAATAACAGGATGCCAGCTCTCAGATAGCTTCTTAGTGTTCTGCCTGAGCCTAACTGCAAACTCCACAACATAAGAGTAATGAGTTGTAAAGAACTCATTCTCCCTTTCTAGTGGCTGCACATTTTACACTTGCAAAAGCCTGAAAGAGTGACACTCCTAAAATCACTGACTGGTTTCAAAAACTTGGGAAAGTTTCAGTTTTAGAAAAGTTGTCCTATGAAGTCAGTGTCCTGCCAAGTCTAGAAGTCCATGCTCTATGGGGAGCAAGGAGACAGGTGCTTATTTAGAGCGCTCATGGAAATTCTTATAATTTGCTAAAAAGGAATCTTCTCCTGCCTCCAAACCAGAAAGTTTGAGCAGCTTTTTTGAATATTGAAAGGAAGTGCCAGTTCTAAGAACTTACACTTAAGAATAAAATTGGAATATACTTAAAATGTAAAAGCAGAGATGAGTAGAAGATAGTAAGAATTGTATTATGCAGAGTTCTGAGGAAAAAGGGGGTGTGAATTATTATACAGGAATGAAGAAACACAAATGCTTAACATTGACTGAAGCATAAAAGAACTGTCAGAGACTGAAAGGAAGAAAAGAAAAAAACCCACAAGACTCCTGTGGATACTGACTTGGGGTAAGGGAGTGTTGTTATGGTTATGGAAGATAAATATATTTTTGTATGTTTTAGGGGATTGGCCACATCTTTAAATGTTAAATTTATTATTTGATCAGTTGATCGAGATCTGACCTTCAGGCTTAAGTAAACAAAGTAGGATGGCATGTAAAATTACCCAGATATTCAAGTAGCTGCTCTTCATGTAAAAAATGCTGTCTCACAGGTGGGTAAATTGACTTCTAGCATGAAAAAATCAAGACAGAATCAGACAACCATAACAAAGTTAAGGATGAAGATGTACTTGTGATTATTCTGTGATCAGACAGAGATTTTTATTTTTGGGAATTATTTATTCAGCTGTGTAAGTCCATGCATATTATGAAGTGCAGGAAGTTAGGCAGTAGTATAGAAATGAAACAGTCTTTTACTTCTTGGTCATGAGTTCATATTTAATTGTGATAGGCAATTATTTGTCTGACTGCACCAGTATTTTTTACAGCTAACCTTAAAAGAAGGCTTCTGGACAGACGTACTTTGGAAGAACTCCAAATTCCACTCCAATTCGAAGCACTTCAAACCATGAACAGATATGCAGACCCCTCCCTCCCCCCCCCCCCCGAATATTTCAGAATTGGTGCAACAGTGTGCAGAGGTGTGCTCTCCAGTCAGGGGGGGATGACTAAAGTTTGCTCAGTCCTGTGGCTCTGCTCTCAGCCTCTGGTCTCTTTGTGCTGGAGATAGAGAGGCAGATAAGATTGCTGAGAACAACCAAGCACTCCTCTCCAGAACTGGGAGACCAGATGCCCCACATCCCCCCTCTCCCCCAGGAAATAAGAGATCCCATGGTCCCCTACTAGAATCCATTGTTCTCCAGCCTGGGGTTGCCAGTGTGCATCCTCTTGTGTGCTCAACCTGTCTCCGCCATTTCTTCCTCTCCGACCTTGGAGGGAGTGGGGGGAAAGTGGAGTTCCATAAGATACCAGAGCTCTGAGCAACCCCCGTTTGTGCTCCATAGAGGACACAGACATAACTGGAAGTACTTCAGAGTGAAGCACTTACAAATAGTTGCTGTTTCCTCCAGGGTTTGTGTTGGAGTGCTTTGGCCATTTTTGGAGCACTTCATAGGGCGTTAATCTGTCTGCTTGACCTTGCTTCAGGTTATCTCTGCCTAGGGCCTCTGGCCTCATGCAAACATTCAGTTTCTCCTGGGAGAGTTGCTGCTCCCCCAGGAGAAACCATGAGTGTACAGACATTCAGGCTTTTTTCCCAGAGTAAAAATTCTTCTCCAGGAGAAGAATAACTTGGGAACAGCCAGGATTGTTTTGAGTTTCTCCTGGGAGAGTGAATGTATGTACACACCATCCTGTCTCCATCCATTAACTACATAAAATCTTGGGGGTAATAGTGCAGTAAGAGGAAACAACTATTAAAGATATAGCACAGTACTTTCAAAGAATGCACTGCTTTAGCACAGTGCAACTAACTGGCGGTTAGGGTAAAGCTTATCTTGGCAGGAGCCAGAACTTTCTTGGAGGACAGTCATTAGTTTTGAACTAAATCCTTCCAGCACCTAGGAATCATCACCAGCCTAGGCACCTTCTATTCCAAGTGTAAGCACTATATATGTTGCTGAGAGGACAAACCTGCAAGCATAGATAGATAGATATACTGAGAAGACAAACATGAAAGATTGCACACTGCATAATATACTACTTGATGTACTGGAATATATTGTGGTGATCAGTGTGGCTTAAGAGCCTGTATTAAAATGGAAAAAACTCAAAGTATTCTTTATAATAATTTCATTTTACACAAAAAAACACCTATTGGGGATTCTCTGGTTTTACTGACCCCAGTAAACATTGACAAGAAGACTAATGCAGCATCTGCTATTCTAATCCTTCTGTTGGCTGGGAAGTATTTTAGATGAAAATACATATTGTAAATAAAAGCTAAAGCAAAAGTGAAATCATTATTTGTTGCTGAGATTTACATATGCATGTTGCATACTCAAGACCTGATCCTGAACAGCATTACACACCCAGTAAGATTAACTCCTGATAACGGGGTTTAGTGCTTCCAAAGATTCAGGCCGTAGACCAGTAAAAAGATGGTTCCATTGCCAACCCTGTTGCTTTGTTAAGTTTTTGTAATACTTAAAAACTTCAAGATAAGATAGACTGTATGAAGTGGAAGGCAGACATCTTCACACAAGCATTCTCATTGCCAAACGCCAGAACAGTGCAATTCAGATAACCACATATGGGAAAAAACCCCCACTCACAGCAGAGCTACCAATTTGACAAGCAGGGCCCAATGTATGGGAAACTACCAGTGAATCAGAAGCTCATTAAAAAAGAGCAGTTATCATAAGCTGTTCTCTACAGATGCACCTCAGGCAGAACTTGACACCATGACAAAATCAATGAAGCTGAATTGGAAGCCAAACAAATGCTGGGCACAGTAATCAGGAATGCTTACAAGCTAAAACAATGACCCGATGGGAAGAAGAAATTGATCATCTCCGCAGGATGCATTCATCTTGTGACTCAGACAAGTGAAGACTGTACTTGGGAACCGGAATCTGGAGTATTTGAACATTTTTCTTTGATTAAGGCAGCACCAGGGAGATATCTAATTCCCACCTGAATTAGCCTTTAAAATACCTTATGTAAAGGCTAAAAAGGTGATGAAAGGAAGAAGGAACTGCATATGAAAATGAGCCAGCCTAATGAAGGTTCTCTAAACGTAGAAAGTCAGGTCTTGTCTCCACAGGATAGTTGCAACAGTTACTCCAAAATAACAATTCTGGGATAACCATATATGCCTTTTTCCCAGTTTAGCTTCATCTGCTTTCAGTTCATATCCTGCTTTAATTCCGATTAACTTTCACAAATAGATAAGTGATACTTTTTAGCAAAAGATTTACCCTAACTAGAAAATATCAGAGAATGTGTTGTATAGAAAAAGATCAATTAAAAAGGGAGACTGTCAAGCATTGTGTATATGCGGAGCCAAAAATAATGGAAAATATTCCACTTCACTGATTTTTTACTTTGCTTAGCCAGATATACTGGCTAGGCCACTGTCACAGAGGCACCGCAAGATAAATTTACTTTTGGGGGGTTGCTGCGTGGCATGTATGGATATTCTCTCAAATTAGGTATATGATGGTTTAGAAATGGTGTTTAAGGTTTGCTTTTTGAGAATTGGCTTATGGGTATTTATATATATATATGCATTAGAATGGTTCAGGATGGACAGAAGGGGTTAATTGATTTCTAAAATCCTGGGTCTCATACACAGTTTTCTGTGTCTTCAGAAGCAGACAGGCTGTCTAACACAGCAAGGCCACAACACACACAGCCTGGGAAAGTGGGGGCATGTGCCACACCGTTCCATAACATGGCAAGGCCAAAGAAAAGGGGGCCTAAAATTCCTGTCTTAGGAAGGGTATGCATGCGATGGGCTTAGAATATGCTGATGGAACAGGACGTGGACAGTGTGATGACCACAGAGAGAGACAGGCCAATCAGTGATAGCCGCAGATGAAGAGTCATCAAGAGTCATCAGGAGGGACAGCAAATACAATAGCAAAGACTTGAGAGTAACAAAGGGTCCCTCCCCATTCTCCGCCTCCCCAAGAGGGGCTCCAAGAAGGGGCCTGGGTCCCTGAAAAGGGTCTCCATCCCTGGGAGGGGCCCCCGAAGCCAACATGGACAGGGGTGTGGGCCTTGGCATCCTACCTCCAGGCTGCTGACGTCTGACACCTAAGAGAGAGGCTCGGAGTGAAGCCTGCATCTTGGCCAGATGTATCCTGACTCTCGTGACAGCCCTAGGACTGGTAGTATATAGAATTGCTTGAATATTTGTATTGTTTATTTTGCGTTATCACTGTGTATCAATAAATTTGCCTATTATTGAATGGAATGGTTGCGGTCTGTCTGAGGGTGGGTCACCATGTCCCCCCCCCCCCGAGAACAAGGCATCTGGGTCCTAAATCCAGAGCTAACACTCAAGTCTTGTGATGTTTGATTCCTAATTTGATTTATTGCAAAGCTGTGTTCAGTTTTATTGTCCTCGTAACTGTGTGTGTGTTTCAGTATTTGATATAAATGTAATTTTGAGGTATCTTTATATTTCAGCTGTAGTTGTGTTAGTAAGGTAGTGATTAACTTGGACGACCCACGGCTGTTCACACTTAAAAGAGTCAATGGCTGAGAATTAGCATTTGACTGAGTTTGTTTATTGGTTCTCTCTGCTTGTGAGCTAAGAGGCAGGGGGAAGCCTGGGTCTGGCCAGACTATGATATCATATTTACATTTTAAAAGAAGCCTAACACCTAACTGCTCAGAGTACCATACAAGAGAGACAGCACATCAGATTAACAAATCTACATGTCTAAAAAGTATGCAAGATTATAATCTGGTAAATATGCACCTTTGGGGGTCAGGAAGTTACTGGCATAGTGTGAGCCCCCCTGTAAATTGAATGGTGACATATGTTAATAGCCAGACTGGAAAAGGTACTTAAGCCTGCCTAAAGAGCATGGCTTAGTCTTCAGTTTTCCCAGGTACAAGGGAGGGGCTGAGTCCCACAGCCAAGCCGGCTGGGTAAAATCAGCTGACGGGAATGCAGGAAGTCCTGATAGGAAGGGTTTCGTGCATCTTTGAATTGAAGGTGCAGGGTAAGAACAAGTCAATGTTCTGCTATCTTCTTTTGTTGTTTTACTCTTACAAATCTGTTTCACAATATGCGGTTACTGGTTTCTTATGCTTGTTCTTGTTTTGTAATAAATCCTTTTGTTGTCTCCTTCCACTGGCTGCCTCTGAAAGGAGTGACTTCTAGACAAGCGATATTCCAGGCTGACTCCCTCTACTGAGAGAAGCCCCTATAATTTCTTCCATAACCCAGAATCGGGGGCCACTTGAGGCCAACAGAGATCTCTCACTGTAGCTACAGAGTCCAGCGTAAGGGCAGAGGAACTGAGGATTGCTGGGAGAGGCAGCAGGCAGCTTGCAGCTAAAATGCACAAATGAGATGCTTCACTCTTGGATACTTTCCATCCAGATTCAGCAAAAATGGAAGTTGGGTGGACTTATGGGAAATGTGTGTGTGTGTGCACGTGTGCTTAATTTAATGTATACTTTTTAAGGTTCTTAACTTATTTTTGCCCATACACCATCTGTTTCCATGGAAGCAGTTCTGGGTACCAGCAGCTGAAATTGAATTTCAGCTGTTTGTGGCTGTTTCCATAGAAAAGGATGCTGGATGGGTGGAAATCCAATTCCTCTCATATATTATTCTTTAAAAGTTGTGTATTTTTTTTCTTTTAAGAAAAGATTTAATTAAATTTTTAGATTTAAAAATACTGTTAGAAAATGAATTGAGGTAGATGCTTTGGGTTTCTATTTCTGGTCGCTGCTGTAGATCTAGAATAACTCACTTAAAGTCAATGGAGTTACTATAGATTTACTGACGACAAAAATTGACCTTTATTTTTCATTCTCATCTTTTGGTGTTCTTGATAACATTCTAGTGATGTCCCCAGTAATCCAGGCCTACTCCCTAGGCAGGGTCCTTGTGATGCTTTTATTTTGGGAAAACCTATTTTGTACCATTTGAACACTTTTTTTCTTTCCTTCAAAGGACTTTCTTCATTCTGCAAGGGCAATTTGCTTCCCATTGGACCAACACTAATGTTATTTCATGAACTTGCCAGCAGGAGGAGCTTGTGTATTAAAAGACACTTGCAATAAGGCAAACACTGGGTTATAGTAATTGTACACAAAACTTTGTTTTCAAGCACAGCATAGACTAGCTGTCTGTCTAGCAGAACAATCCTGGCAGTAGTGTCAGCCATGGCCATCTTACTGGCAAAGTGAATCCTGGCAAAGTGATTACATGGGTAATCTTTAGGATGAAAAAAGCCCACCAAACCAAAAAGGTATATTTCTTTCCTTTTGTAAATCTTTATACCTTTCAACAACTATGCACTTTTTACTCCACTTACAAATCTTCAGAAGCTCTCCTCCATATTCTGCCTACACATATTGGAACCCCATCATGCTTTAAAAAAATGTTCACCATGAAAATAATAAGTAACATCATAGTCATAGTCATATCATAATCATAGTCATACTATCATAGTAATATCAACGTAGGACTGGAAGGGACTTCACAAGGTCATTTAATCTAGTCCCCAAATTCTCCCTCTTGACAGATATAATAATATAAATAAAATGAAGTTGAACCTGAAGTTGATTTAGAAACTAGGATCTTTCCCATACTGCACTTAGTGTTATTTATTAGACTTCCCCACAGCTATATAAGTAGTACTGCTGTGTTACAAAATAAAAACCATGAAGTCTAGAAGCATGGTAATGGAAATCTATTTGTCTTTGGTTACCAAAAAGTAAGCTTGATTTTATTGCTGTGCAAGAAAAGAAATAAATTTACAATTAGTAAATCTTGTTATTGCACAGGAGGAACAAGTGTACTACTAACAAGAATTGTGATTGATGAAAATGTTATGCATTTTTTCCCTGTAAAGGATTTCTGGTCGCACAGAAAGAATAAGTACTGGATTAGGAGCTCTAGTGAACTTTAGTTAAAATCAATATATTTACTTAAGACTTTCTCCAAACCCAAGGCTGCTTCAAGCCATTCTGCTAAGAGACTGCACTACTATGAAGCTCTGAACTCTAGTTTTAAAAGCATTTTCATTTTCTTCTAACATTTACAATTTTGCAGTTCACTTTGGCAGGGTATTTCCTGCAGCTATTTTCCCATTATGTTGGGGAATATTGACAATAACATTTATTAGAGGTGCACTGATACATCGGTCCAATATTGAATCAGCACCAATATAAAGAACATTGATCATTTCAGAAATCGGCTTGATTTGGCCAATAAATGCCCATGCATGCACGCAGCCGCAGCCTAAAGAGCATGGCTTAGTCTACATAGGCAGCAAGGAGCATGGCCTGGCAGCTTGGAGAACTGCATGAAGCTGGCAAGTCTGGTGTGGTGGGAGGGAAGGGGTATGGTGGGGCAAGGCCCCACGATAAGGGAGGAGTGGGGCTGGTGGGGAAGTGTTGCCCAGCCAGGGTGGCGTGGGCATGGGACAGAGGTGTGGCTCATCCAGGGGTGCAGGGAGTGGTGCGGTGACTTGTCTGGGAGCCACCAGTCCGTGCTCGCCTGCTCATCCGGTGACTCCTGCCGCTCATCTGGGAAGGCGGGGGCTGTGTGGCCCCATCACTAGGCAGGGCAGGGTGGGCCAGGAAAAGCCCTGAGCAGCACTGGACCCAGCCCGCCCCACCCTGCATTGATTCAGGGTCATCCCCTCTCCCACCCCATGCCCTCCTGGATGAGCGGTGGGAACAGCAGCAGAAGCTGCTGGACGAGCGGCTTTCAGACGAGCAGAG
>NW_017728923.1:18313422-18342778 GCF_001723895.1 Crocodylus porosus | reverse complement strand
CCATCCCTCCGTCCCACGCCTGCCCCAGCCCCAGCCCCACTCCTCCCTCTCACTACAGGGGCCTTGCTCTGCCTCTCCAAGCTGCTGGGCTGGTATCAGAAATCGGATTGGTATCAGCCAATATGCCTCCTTCAAAATCAGCTATCGGTATCAGCCCCAAAAATCTCTGTTGGTGCACCCCTAGTATTTATTAGAGTTAAAAACCAATGGTTACCACTGCCAATATGAAATGTTATTGTCTTACCTTGCTAAAGTACTCTGCCTCTGAGAGTTAATTATGCACCTATGTATAGGACCTGTACAAGGCATGTTTCACTAGATCTCATTAATTAACCCCTCAAATTACTGCTGAAGTGGGACTTGAGTTTACATCTGCCTATGCAGAGGTAAATGTTATACTGCAAAGAAAAGGGAGTGAATTCATTATTTGCTTTAAAACTATATAATTTTTACCTAAAATAACAAGTACTACAGAAGACCAAGTCTCCCACTCACACTGAATGTTGATACAAGTACCTGTTTTTTCTAAAATGCTGGTAAGTGATGTTTGTTGAGTTGTACAAAATGTACTCATGTAGGGTGCGCGCAGATGTGCGTGGATGTTTGGTTCCCAGGGACAACTAGCAGTGGCGCACCTTGCACTGCAGCTACTTGTCCCTGGGGAATGCCTGTGCCATGCATGCTTTGGCTGTGGCAAGTTACCCCAGGGGCAGTAGGGGAGGCTGGGGCCAGCACTGTGCTGGACCCAGTAGCCTTACCTGGGGTCCTGGGGGCTCTCTGGGCTGTGGCTGCGGTGATCGTGCCACGCAGAGCCTGGCTGGCAGCGGCGTGTGGCTCTGGGCAGCCTGGTTCTGCTTTTCAGCAGCGCTCACTGCCCAAGCATGTCATGCATTAGGGGTTTTTTGTGCAGGTTTTTCTGACCCTGGGGGGAAAAAAAATGGTGCAGCACATGCTCAGGTAGTGCGCCTTTGTAGTGCAGCGAACACCGAGCTGTGTGGTGTGTGACACTGCAAACAGGTTTGCGGCTCCACATGCCGTACAACCATGCTCGTCTGCACATGCCCATAGTGTTCTCTAAAAGAATGGTGAAAATACAGCGTTATCTCTTTCTACTGTAGTTTTCCAAGGAGTCTATAGCAATGACATCTAGGTCAGCAGAATTTTGTGTTACTGCTTGTTGTTGAATATAGACTACTCTGAGTAAATCATTTTCAGAAAGCTCATTCATGTAATATCACAGTCTGTTGTTGGTCAGAACAGACTCGAGAGTTCCCAACAGGGATGTATTACTAATGTGCTTCATCACATGATGATACATGCATCCATAATTAGAAGAATGTTAACTGAAGCATCATCCAAGCTCTTGCTCAGTTTGCCTGTGTTTATCACTTCAAAATGCTGGGACTGCAGTCTCCCATAAAGCACTACTTGTCCTCATATTTTACAGGATCACACTTGTAATTCAGATTGCAGACAGCAGTCTAAATTATATAAGTCTATGTAGTTAAGGATGTATACTGTAGTTTGCAACCATGTGCCAGGTTCTTATAACATCTGCTTTTTCCATATTCAGACCAGCAACCGGCTAATTTTCATATAAAATGAACTTGTTCTTGTGTTTATTCTTTTTCCTAGTGATATTCAGCCTGGTGGAGAACCAGTAAATAAAGGCAGTCGCTCAAGGGTGACTACCCGCTTTCCAAAGCTATCACGGAGCCATCAAAGAGAGCCACGGAACCTGGAGCCTCAAAGTGGTGACCTCTGACTCCATGACTGTGAACACCAGCACCGTGTACTTTAAACAGTCCTGTGATTTCTTCCCATGCTGCACTGTTGATTATATAAGCTCCTTGGGAGAATACAGGTGCTTCAAGTTAATTCCTGAAAAGAGACGCTCAGTACCAAGGTTCATCATTCTGATCAAATAGGTCACTTCTCAAGGCAGCAGTCATTTCCCAAAGGAATACGAGGGCTGCTCAGTAGAGCCTCAGCAGATTGATATACACTTCCTTTGTTTTGTAGAGCAGTACATATTTCCTTTGTTATCTTCTCCTCTGCTACTATGAATCCTTTGTTTGTTTTGTAGAATCTCTCTCTTCTACCCTCACATCATCTTTTTATGTTCCTGAGATCTGTTGGCATAATGTCAGGAAAATGCTGAGGTTTTTTTCTCCTTACAAGCACAACTATGCTTATCACTATTCAGTCTGCATGAGACACTTCAAGCACAGTAGACTAATGCTACTGCCCATTAGCATGACAGGCAAAATCCATGCTAATGCGCAGTAGAATTAATCTACTGCACATTAGCGTCACAAAAAAGTGTGCACTGGCACTAATGTGCAGTAGCGCCCATTATGGTGCATTAAATTAGTCCCTGTAATTACAGGGACTAAGCTTAATGTGCTGTAATTACAGCACATTAATGAATGTGTAGACATTCCCAGTATGTGCCAGAAAGTTGTGCTTCAAAAGCCTCCCTAGCCCATTACTTTTTGGAAATAAAATGACTGAAATTCTTTGATGCACAGAAGAGGGTTTCAGAAACTTGAGAAAGTAAATGGCAGCAGAAGAATATTGTAGAAGACAAAAAAAATCTTGTGTATATGTTTAATTAGATATTCCCAGGTGCTCTCACTTGTGAAGAGCAAGTCTACGAAATCAGAGTTTCTAATAATTTTCTAATGAAATGTTGTTTTTGTTGAAAGGTAAGAGGCAAGTCAGTTCAAGATCTTTAATGCAAAAGGAAACATGGCGTTAACACAGTACAAAGTAGAGCTTTCTGGCAACGGGCTATGTTCTGTTATTGATTTGTTTTTGATGTATTATAGAACAATCTCTCTACATTAAAACAAGCGGATGTTCGGGCATTCTTACCACTGCTTTGTAAGACCTGAAATGATGCTTACAAAGAATTGCTTCTTATGAAAGTGCCTGTCACCTGTTACCTCTAAGTGACCTGTAATGGTTCTGTGAGAGCAAGTAAGAAAACTGGGGGGTTAATTGTTATAAGTGATGGAAGTCCTGATATGGATTAACTGGAATCCAGTTCAGCATCCATTAGGTGCACTGCCGTAGGCAGTAAATTACACTTTGGTTATCTTCTTTTCTGTATAAAGTCTTAACCGGTATACATTTAGATTTTCTAATGACTGTATTTTGGCATTTCTTTGGACCACAACAACTCTCATCTCATAAGTTGTTTGGATAATCTGTACTTACCATAAATCAGTATATTTTGTTTTTGCACTCTCCACATCAGCAATTATAAAAAAAACATTTTTCCTTTCAGGAACATAAACCACTGATTATCAATGCACTTTTCCCAATATAAAGCTCTATTTAAAAATCTAACCAACTGGGACCCCTATTCTGTAAGTGTTTGTTATGTAAGTAGTCTGCTGACTTCAACAGAACTACTCAGCTGAATAAAGACTAATGTAATGATTGCAGAACTGGAGATTAAGTGTAATCAATGAGTTCTATAACAGTAATATTGAAATGTACCATGTGTACATTGCACTGAATGGAAATGGCAAAAAGTTGTAGAGAGATATTTCAGATCATGAGGCCAAAAGAAGAATGTAAAAGAAATGAAATCTTGCTTCTCAATCACTAGCGATCTTGTCTGCTACTGCAATATCTTTTTCACATCAGTAAAAGTATTCCTTTATAAAAAAAAAATCCCAAAGGACAGCTTATCAGAAGAACCAGTAGTCTTGTCTTGTATTAGGGGACAAGTTAATGTTGATGTCTGCACATGGTAGGGTACGTGTTTGTTTTAAAAAAAAAATGTAAGGTAGCTACAGACTCAAGGTTCTCCAGACTCCTTAATTTGATGCATTGCTGATATTTTAAAAAAGATTTTAGCAATGAATGAAAGTTCCCCTTTGAAAACATTTTAGAGTCCATTTCTTTCAAAGATCATAGGAGCCTTACATGGTCATGGGAGTGTGAGCTGTAATTTATGCATCTAATTTTGTCTAGTGATATTAAATTACAGATTAAACTGAAAATCTACATTGCGTAGATTCATTTGTGGAGCAGTTGGATTTGTATATTTGCCACATGAAGACTTATTAAACTTCAAAAAATAGCTCACAGTGTACAGCCTTCCCCCCACCCCTTCTTTGGAAAGCTGCAAATGGTAAGGAAATTAATTTAGCAGAGGCACACATGCTAAACATAGAATAATATGTACAATCCATATTTTTAAAACTGTTTCTTTTTTTGTTTTTTGCAGGAAATTTGCTCTCTCTATATATATTTGGCTCTTAAATTATCTCTCTTGCTTATTTTGCCTCTCATAATTTTAATATATGAATATAAATAATTAAAAAAAATGGACTCATTTACAGAATATAAATTATTCCCTGTTAACTATATGTGCTCAGATTACAATGTGCATAGAACTTTAATTTTGTGACTTGAGATATATTGTAATGTGCTGCAGTTATTAACCCACTTATTCTCATCTGATTTCTTAATAAAATTTAAGAAAATAGTTGGGTAGATTTATTTCACAAGTAACACAGTATAAAAGAATGGACGGTAACTGAACCTGTAGTCTTAACAAAAATGTTCCGAGACAGACTGCTCACATTACTCACACGGGTAACACTGAGCTCAGTGAAAATACCCTGAGTAAAGTGAACCAGATTAGATTTGTTAAGCATTCCAGCCAAGATTTTCTGATGTGTCTTGTACATTTGGATGCCTAAATATTTGTCATGTTGAAACACCATAGACGTGGAAACAGACGTCACCTTTGTGCCATCATAAAAATGTTTAGGTTGGCATAAAGTGAAAGCAAGCACACATCTATGCCTTGTAGTATACCACAGATGCTCAAATTTGTGGCCATAACAGAAGGTGGTAATAAATTAGGACACTGTATTCTGGGCTATGCCTGTTTATGATGGAAGAACATGGACAGCATGAAGCTGCCTGCGGTCTCTGGTTGCCGAGGCAGGGGCTCCGCAGCGCTGCACACACCAGGAATTCCTACGCAGGATTGGGCTCCTGAATCCTTGAGCGTACCTGCCTTGTTTTCCCTGCTTACCCAGATGTATCCCCTCCAGGGGTAAGCAGGGAAAGTCAGGGCTTCAGGGCCTCTGCCTACAAGTGGGGATTCCCTGCATGTAGACAAAGTCCCTGTGCAGCAGCGATACCTGCAGGGGAATCCCTGTACAAAGGATTTCCTTGCAGATGCAAAGAAAGGCTGAACTTCAGGAAGGCTGAAGTTATTTAAAAGAAGGCGGAAACTTCCCCCTTCCTTCCCCCTCACCTTGCACTTGCAGCCCTAGCCCCACACTGCTCCCAGAAATGTGCACCAGTTAGACATCCCTGGAGTAGATATCCTGGAGTGTGATTAGTTGTGCCATAACGTATTGTGGTAGAGCTGATCACACTCCATCTAGGACCTCTGTTTTCTACCTAATAGGCCTAATTTTCAGTAACTGCTATAAATACTAATTCTCAATATTAATCCTTTTTAAATGTTTTGGAAAATCTTGCCCAACCACTTAAAAGTATTCAGTGCTGAGAAATACTGTAAAAGTAAAAATGGTTCTATTAAATACTTCTGCATTTTTCCATGTAACATTGCATCATGTGCAGTTCTGAATTTTAGGTGCTGCTTTTTCTGAAATATAACCCAGGTTGTTTGTGGCTGATAGCAATAGTTTGTCAATGACCAGTGAAGAATGAGGAAGTAGAGTCAGTCCAACTCTTGGTGGAGAGCCATGCACAGCACTACTAACAAAAACCATCTACACAGTCATATGTGATGATCTGCCCAGTCAGTGTAAAACTCATGTGGCCTTGTCTTCTCCAGGGTTGTTCCATCAGAACTATGGTCTGCTTGTAGGACGGTGAAGAAGATTGGCTATGACACTCACTGCCTGGCTGTAACATGTACCTGTTTTGCTCATAGGGAACGGAAGTCCCCAGACTTCAATTTATCTGGGGACTTCAATCTGTAAGCTTTCCTGAATAAAGGGGTTTTGTATTTTTTTTTTTTATTTAATGCTGTTTTTCTATTAAATTCAAAATAAATAACTTCCTAAGAAGCAGCAAGTAGGTGATATTCTCACTTCTTTTGCAAATAGGATTGTTTATTGATTTAAATTTGATAAACATTGACTATAGTTTTAAAGAATCTCATTTTCTTAGAAACCCTGCCATTCATTAGAGAGATTGTAATGCAATGGCTTTTTTAATGGGAAACCTGATTTGATACAAGATTTAAGTCAGTGCATTTATTTATTTAGTGTATGTGGTTTCCACTGAAACAATGTGCCCGAGCCACATATGCTAAATAAATAAATGCGCTGACTTAAATCCTGTATCAAATCAAGTTTCCCATTAAAAAAATCCCAAGGTTTATGTGCAGCAGCACAATGACACAGCAGCAAAGACTTAACTTGACATGTCTATTAAATCACATATTGTTAGCAGGATTAATAATTTCTAAGCTGGTCCTGTTTACAAAACATATTGTTTGAAGGTTAGTTGTAAGCAAATTGTATCATTTTACAAAATGTACTGTAAGCCATAAACTACTGTGATTGGATTAGTATGTCAAATATTTGCAGATAAGTCTAGTGGCAGTAGATTTTCTTATAGCTCAAGAATAAGATGGATACAGTAAGACAGAGTTTGTCATTTTGAAATAAACTTTTTCTTGTATAAAAATCTGATTCCTAACAGTCACAGTAATTAATAAAAATGTAAATGTTAATAGGATTGACTGGCTCAGGACAGCTCACTAGTAATAAATGTATTTAAGAGTGAGCGTTGAATAAAGTAATGTTAAAGTCTGTCAGATTTTATTAACAATCTGGAAAGATGATATTTTCTTACAAATACTTCCAGTCTGAAGAGCTATATAGTGTTATTTTAGATGCAGACATGGATCTAAAAAGCCCTAGTCCTTGCAGGTTGGTCCTGAAGTATCACTGACTCAATCCTACTTAGATAAAGAAAATATTAAACTCTTAATCTTTTGGGATTCCAGCTTTGTAATAGCTCATTTGCAAGGTTCCTCTGTTGCTACTGGGGGCACTGTGTAATATACTTCGCATAGGATGTGTCTACACAAGACATGTTAATGTGCATTAGCCTAATTTAATACGCATTACGGGCGCATGCCTACACGTATGCACCCTTAATGCACATTAAAATGGTGAAATTAGGCTAATTGGACCTTCAAATGCAGGCATCAAATTTAGGCACAATTAGTTATAGCGCATTAACACACATGTAGATGTGACCTGGCACTAACTTTAGTGCCAGGTCTTCTCAGCCACTAAACACACATGGCAGGACTGCAGGGACTTGGCGCTAACTTTAGTGCCAGGGGACGCCTGTACACTGTGAGGGGTGTTTTAATACTTAGGGTTGTATTCTGTGTCCCCTAAATTGAAATGGCTAGTTTTTAACTGAAACCCACCATTTCAATTTAGGGGTTTTATTTTTCATCACTGTTACAGCAATGGGCTGATCCTTTATTTTTTGGCGAGAAGCCCAATCCTTTTTTTTTTTTTTTTTATCCCAGTGGAGTCTACGTGCAGCTGGAGGGCTAGCTCCTGAAAGACTGAGTGGCTCCTGAGCTGCTGGGGGCCCCAGTCCTTCCCTCGGTGGTGGCACCCCCTGGGGCTGCCTGGGTGGGCTGCTAATGGGCCGAGTGCTGCCCCAGCTTGGAGGCAGCATGTGGCCCAATCCAACTCTTCCCTGACCCTGAGCTGGGGCAGCACCCGGCCCACTAGCAGCCCGGCTAGGTGGCCCCAGGGAGTGCTCCAACTGCAGAGGCAAGGACCAGGGGCCCCTTCAGCTCAGTGGGCACCTGGTCCACAAGCAGCACACCCTCTGGCCATGGGAAAGGCAGGCAGTTTCCACCAAAAAAAAAAAAAAGGATCAAGCCTGTTGCTACTTCTACCTTCAGTAGGCACTTGCTGAAGGCAGAAGTGGTGAGGGGCCTAATCCTTGCCTGCCTGTCTCTCCTGTGGCCAGGGGGCAAGCTGACAGCTGCATCATTGCAGTTTGCAACATTGCGAACTAAGCTACATCAGGATGTAATTTAGTTCGCAACAATACAAACTCATTTAAGAACCCCCAAATTCGTGCACATGTACAGCATGACACCATTAAACCACACACACTGACATTTTTGTCATGTGTACATGGTAATGGTGTCACTTGTACAAGAGCCCAAGTGCACTAACTTTAGTGCCAAGTCTCTGCATGTGTAGACATCTGCCAAAAATTGCTTTAATGTGCATTAAATTCAGTTGCACTTAAATGCACATGTAGACACACCCATACAGTTCCAGTTTTCTTCTGTCTTGGCTAGTTTTGCTAATGTGAAGGAAGGTGGTATGTGAGGTCATGCAGGTCTGGAGAGGAACTAGCATGGAGTCTGGCAGCAGAGGGTACTGCCAAAGTTGTGACTGGTAGTAGTGCAACTTGGTTCCTGTGTTGGGGTGGGGTGGGGCAGACATTATCTTCCGCTTGAGGAAAAGAAGTGACAACAACCAAGGAAGAAGCACAGAAGAATATTGAAGAAGCTGGAGACAAGTATATTTCAGTATACTCCAGTTGCTACAAGAGGCAGGTTCTATTTTAAACTATTGTCATACTTACAGGGGTATGTTTCTTGGTTGCCACATAGACTTCCTGTATACATGGCCTGCCAAGACTGCAGGAGCTTGGAACATGTCACCTTTTAGCCACTAGGTCACTATCTCTAGACCAAGTAATATTTATTTGTCCAAAGTATCTTTAAATAAATTAATAAAATATAACACATTACTGAATGGAGGTTTTAAGAGATTACATTTTTGTAAACTGTAGACACAGCAGTATTTGAAATAGATTGGAAGCTTTTAACACTTCTCTGACGGTAATGTATATAAGCAGGCAGAATAAAATTGCAGTCAGATTACAAGAATTTCGTTTTAAATTGATATAGCAGATATCATTTTCTTATACTGTGTCAAATTTTTTCCCTTTTTTGTGCCATTTCAAACATTTCTGAAACAAATTCTGATGACTGCTACATCATGAAACTTCAAACTACCTGTGGATATACTTCCCAAACACCCTGGGAAACCTGTGGAACAGTTATTTAGAAGAATGCTGAAAGTGCTGCTCTCAGATTTTCACTTCAGTGTTCTGTTCTTCCAATGAGAGCTTCAAACACGTGGGTAAACTGGATTATCAGAGTTCTGATGAGAACTGACCTTTTTCCTTGAGAGCTATATGAACAGTACTTTCCTTCTGTTGCTTGAATGAGTCTCTCATGGATGTGTGTTCAAGCTCCATCATCTTAGCTTGTGACAGAAATTAACTTGTCTCTTTCTCATTTCCTTATATCATTATTTTTGACCTACTAAAACGTAATATTAATTTGCTGATATTTGGGCATTTAATTGGTTTTTGTAGTGTTAAAGATGTGCAGTGCCATAAAAAGAGCATTTTATTACATGAAACAATGTAAAGTAAAATGATTATAAAATAAAAATATCAATTGATCTGTTATTTCTTTCCATTTTTAGTAAGAAATTAGATATGCTATAACCCTTGTTCTTTTTTTGCTCTGGCACAATAGCATGATCCTTTAATTTTTTTTTTTTTTATTTTGATAATGTTCTAGGCTAAAAAAATCACTTTATGATCCTGTTGCACATAATTGATATTATTTATGAAACTTCATCTATAAAGCTGTCAATACAAATCTCCAATTAATAAGAACAATTTTGCTTTTTGTATCAGTATTAGCATGAATTTACATATAAGCGCTTCACTGTAATGTTTAAGGAGGAATTGATCACCTATCGATATAGTGCTATTCCATCATGAACCTTAATCAGTCTTTGGTGTATAAAAACATATACCATATATTCACAAGTGAGAAATAAGTTGTTACTTATTGGTATTTTAATAGCAATGTCCATGTCAATGATAAATGTTTAACTATGGTCGTGAGTTTTTTCATGTGTATGTTGGATAACTTGAAATGGTAAAAAAAAATTAAAATACAATTACAATTAATCTAAAGGGGGGAAAAAAACCTCTTTAAAAGAAATTCTCATTTTGAAAGCCTTTCTAAGAAACCCTAGTACTGGATAAAATTAATTACCCTATTGTCTGGGACCAACCTTTCGGCAGCTCAGGAAGCTGAATTTCCCTTCTGTGTTTGTTTGACAGTTATAGGCACAATGCTGTTAATTCTAAAGAGGTATATTTGTATATACCTTATTCAGATAATACGTTAACCTATAAACAGCTATAAGGTCTTTGTATTAATTTAACCCGTGTTAAGCAACTGTTTACATTACAGAATTTTTAAACTAATGTATATATAATTTTATAAAATACTTTCTTGTATTAAATATTTCTTTTGAAATATCCTGTGGTAATTTTGTTGTAATCTGGCTGAAATATCCTACTTTACAACCAAGAAAATAAATAACATTTTGTATGCTTAAAAGAGAGCATATCTCTAGCCTGTTTATAGCCTGTTTTATAATTGTATTTTTGATTTATGTTAACTTTTTAATGTGCATTGTTCACAAATGCATGGTTTGGGCTGAATTTTCAAAACAACGTGCTTAGGTATTTGCTTTTAATTAATATTTTCTTCATTGTGTCTGATGAAAAGCAATATTTGAGTGATTTGAATTGATGTTTGGATTGTAACTAGATAGGGAAGAGAGTAAACAAACACCTTTCAATTACATTCTCTTGTCATGCCTGTTGCTGTTGGAAAACCCGGATCTAATGGCATCTAAAGGCGAATGGCCACCAGTTGCAGTCTATTCTGAAATCATGGTTTCCATATAACTGTGTTGTTTGACTAGAATCAGTGCTAGATAATAGAGCTAGGGGTGCACTGATAGAGATTTTTGAGGCCATTACTGATAGCAGATTTTTAAGAAGGCATCGGCTGATACTGATCCAGTTTCCAATACAGCATGGATTGCTGCATGCAGGTGGTAAGTGTGTTGTGGTGGAAGGTGAGGGAAGGGGCATAGGGGGGGCAGATAAAAGCCCCTGCAGTGAGGGAGGGAGCGGAGCTGGGACGGGCTGGGCAGGCACTGCTCAGCCAGGGTGGGGTGAGGCAGCCATGGCTCATCTGGGGGGTGCAGGGAGGGTGGAGCAGCTCCCACTGCTGCACACACTCCAGGAGGGCAGTGAGGGGGAACATGTGCCCCCTGGATCTGCATGGGGCTGGGCAGGCTGCTGCTGTGGGCTGGGGCTGGGGCCAGGGCTGTGCTGGGCTCTTCCTGGCAGGGGGCGGGACTGGGCTGGGCTGTACTTAGGGCGGACAGTGGAGGCATTGGGAGGGGGCTATGGAGGGGGCTGCAGCCACGCCAAAGCTCACCATAGCCGCCCCAACCACCCCTCCCAGCACTGCTATCGTTCACCCTGAGCACAGTCTGGCTCAGACCCCACCAGGATGAGCCCAGCACAGCTCTGATCCCAGCCCACAGCAGCAGCCCACCCTGCCCTGTGCAGATCTGGGGGGGAATGTTCCCCTCCCCATGCCCTCCCGGGGTGCGCATAGAGGTGGGAACCACCCTCACCATACCTCCTTGATGAGCCACATCTCTGTCCCACAACCTGCCCCAGCTGTGCAGTGCCTGTACCAGCGTGATACCCTCCCTCACTGCATGCGCCTTGATTTTCCCTAGCAGCTGATTGCCAAGCCCAGAAATGCCAGCAGTGAAACCAGAATTGCCACCAGGGGTCTGAGTAGGACCTGGCCGGGGGTCCCCACCCCACAGGCCGGCACCCGTGGGCATGGGGACGCTATTAAGAACGCTACTGTTATCGGCCACATCAGGCCAATTTCTGAGACAGCCAATTTTCTTTATAGTGGTGCCGATCCGATATGAACTGATGTTTCAGTGCACCTCTAGTTAGAGGACTGTGTGTTGCAAGGACTTAAGCTTTTTTTTGTCTTTTCCAAGAACTTGCCATGTGATACTGAGCAGTTTTGGAAATTAGACCAATTTTAATCTCGGCTCCATTTTCTTCAGTAGTGTAGCAAGGGGTTGGGTAATGGATGCAAGCACCAGCCACCCTCTTAGAAAATGTGCAAGAATACCAAGCACTACCAGCCCACGTACTGCCACTGCTGCAGCCGGCCTAGCCAGAGACACTGGTAGTTATGCCTCTGATTTTTTTTCGTCTATACATGAGAAGCTTCAAAGAGTGTCTGCAAAATGCACAGGTTGGCTTCTGTATGCAAGCTCACAACCCTTTGAAAGAAAGCAGTTCTTACAGGCTTTTCCTTCTTTCCAGAGGCCATAAAGGGTCTTTGCCCCTTAATTCTGCCTCAGTTATTTTCCACTACTGAGGTCAAAAAACTGGGATCACTTTTTGAGTAGCAAAAGGATGGGTGGGCAAGTGGGGCCCAAGCCCTGGGTGCTATCAGTTGGGGGGCGGAAGGGGTGGCAGGACTCCATAATGGAGTGGGATACCTCTCACATGGAAGTGTCCCTCTGCTCCTCCTGCACTTTCCAGCTACAGCCATGTTTGTCAGTGAGTGAATGGCATTCTGGGAAACTGAGTTTTGTCAAGCAGCTGTGCGTACAGCTGCATAATAAGGGGTGGGTAATGTCACTCCATTTTTTGCCACCAAAAATGTAGGTTTCTGCCCACTTTATGTGTGTGTCTGCAACAAAAATATGAGATATCTCCCCTCAGCTGCAGCAAATTGCAGCTCCTGCTCCTGGAGCTCCGGAGCCAGAGCCCAGCGAAGAAAGAATCGGGAGAGGGGCAGGATAGGGGGGACTGCGGTTCTGGCCAGTTACGTCTCTGTTTTTGTTCTTATCTAACTGGCTTCTTAGAAAATGAGGTCAGTTGTTGAATTTCTTAGGATATTTACATAATGACTATAATCCTGTGCTGCGCTTTGCCATCACTGAGGAAAGAAATTATAGAAAACCCTGAAGAACTAAGTCTTGTTTAGTTAAGAAGTGGTATACAAATTGTTATGCTGAAAAGCATTTGCTTAACTGGGATAGGGTAGGCTGGTCATGCCTTTATTGTAGGCTGTTCATTTTTCTTCCATTCAGAGCTGAGAAAACTGTATTTGTATTCCTTTCACAGGGAGATTGCTTTGGATGCTCAGATTGTCACTTACAGATCTAAAACACAGATTTGGGTGAGAACCCAGCTGCTAGACTTGGGTGCCTAATTTAAATGGAAAGTTTTAAAATTGGTGCTGCAGTGTATATTTAGTCAATTTCTAGCTAACAGAAGTTGCACCTTAAAAAAATTATACAGGCAGCCCTCTTGTTCACACCATAGGCAGGTGAGTAAGTCCATTAGGATTTGTGAAACCACTTTTTGCCTGTAGAGCTGCTGAAATCAGTCAACTCTTCATGAAACTATGAGTCTGTAGAACAGGACAGTTTGCCCTTTGCGATCCTTTTTCAGCTAGAAAACTCTGGGCAAAACTTTTGATAAGTTTTTCAAAACAACCTCAGTGCAATCATGCACAACAGTACTGTAGGATACAGCCTTCACTATTTTAATTAGTTTACTAATTAGCTATAGATGCTCCACGTTTCATATTGGAGGTATTTAAAATATATAGCAAAAATGCACTTATGCTGGTTTGTCAGTCTAGAATCTCAGTTTTGGACAGAAAAGTTTCAATTCATATATTGTCTGACCTGTAATCTACAGCGCAGGAAAAATATTCCTTAAGGGGTTTTTTTTCTTTGTTTGTTTCTATTTTAGGAACAAAATTAAGAAATTTAAGTCCCTGACATGGACTAAAGCCTTTTTTAAATCTAAAAAAATCTTTTTGATGACATCAGATTAATTTATTCTTATCGAGCTTCATACAGTGAGGTGCTGAAATAAAACACTTGTATTTATTTTAAAATGGAATTTACAGACTCAGAGTGATGCTGTACATAGGAATATTACATAGCAAGTGTTGTTTAAAATAAACATAACATAAGGAAAATAAAATGATTGTTAGTGTGCATTGCATGACACTCATTTATTTTTACTATCCTAAAGTTCAACAGAAGTTACTTGAACTTTTGCACCATCTCTTTCAGTATGGCATGCCAGAGTACAACTAATCAATGATATTTTACTTAAAGATATCAATAAGAGTGTAGCTGCTGCTTTATCTATTAAGATGTGTTCAGCCTTGTCTCTTTTAAATTACCCTGAAAACAGGAACAAAGAAAAGGATGCAAAGAAGAGTATACCCATTTCCCTATCCCTGGGTCAAGCAGTGGTTTAACTAAGCCCTGCTGACCAGCTCATCTATTAATGTGATCCTTCCCTCACCTAATCACCTACTTCAAATTCATGAGACAGTGGGACTGTAAAGGAGCCACTACTCTTTTTCCCCAGCAGTTCTAAAAAAGGTCCCCTGACTTTCAGATTGCAGCGGAGGGAAGAGGATTGCATGATCCTGGGATTTTCATAAGGGCCAAAGGGAGTTGAAAGTCACTAGGATTTGGGCGTTTAACTTCTTAAACCTCAATAAAATCCTTTAATTTAACTATGTGCCCAGTCCATGAAACCCTCATACAAGTGACTTATACATGCAGAGTAGGTGGGGTTGTTCCTAAATGTATGCTTATAGTCTTAATATTGAACATGTATTTATGGGCCTTCCTCAGTCAGGGCCTATTTAATGTCCTGTCAAAAGGAACACTAAAGAATGCCTGATTTAGGACGTGCCGTACAATGAGTCCCAATTTGTTCTCCATAACCTTGCAGAACATGAATTGACTAAATGGAATTTAGACTTGATTAAAAACTTCAAATTCTGGCACACATTAGATAAATAAGTTCTGACTGCCCCTTCATCTCTGCTTGTTGGGCATGTCAGGTCTTTTATGTGAATTCAATACTTTTTGCAAAGTAAAGTAATCCACTGCAGTTCTTGTGTCTTTTAATCCAAACGACAGGTTTTGTCTCAGGGCTTGTGGTGTTTGCCATGACATGTGCAGCTCCTGTGGATTCTGAGTGTGAGTCTTGTATGCGTTTCTGTCTCTGGCCTCTTTTCTTGTAGATCTTGGAGTCCCTAGTAATTCACATTGCCTCCTAAAGTGTTAATTCTGGGACTTCAGAAGTCTCTCTGAGGTTTTTGTCTCAGATCCCAAGCATCACAGTGGCTCTTCTGTCTTAGATCAAACCCAAAGCCTTCTCTCTCATTTGGTTCTCTTTGCTTTAGAAAGTAACTTTCATGTGTTTCATTTTTTATGGAGAAAGCCAAACTTCTCAAATCTTGACAATATAGTTTTGTAATTAGCTTCCTCTGTCTGAGTTTAGTGATTATGCTTAATAACATCAAGTGTTTCATACACTCTTATTCTCAGAAATAAAACTGCCTTCTGACTTTCTCCCTTCGTGCTGGCAACAATTATTGCTGACGCTGAGGGAAGTTCTATTTAGGCGTTGTCTGGTTGTTCCCTGCACTTCTGGAGAGCATAGCCCCTGGCTGGAGTCCTTTTAATTGCTCCCTTTTCCCCCCTTAGGATGTCCTTGTCCTTGTAGTTTGTTTTATTCCTGGTACCATGTGTTGTTCAGAAATTATTCCCCTCCAAGGAGTATGACAGAAATTGGCTTCGTTCAGTGTCTAAGTTCTAACTGCATACCATAACCGCTTCCAATTAGCTGTTGCCAGAACTTCTTGAATGTACAGTTCCCCACAGCATAGATATCATCTTGGACTCTGAATCCTTAATTTTATGATTCATAAAGAAAAAACTTAATACAATTTTATTTTAAGAAGGAAGTTGCATGTTTGCACTACAAGAAATAGTTAAAGGTTAAAAGAAAATACCAGGGGAAACGTTATAACATTTTGTATCATGATGTTTAATATATTTGTTGTTAAATTCATCTTTCTTAATTACCCCACCCCCGGTTCCCATCTGTTTGATCTCTTCTTCCTCCAAATTCCTCCATGAGTTCAAGTGCCATTCACAGCAGTTTGATGTTCCAGTGACTGCATTCAAATCTTACTTTCAATTAAACTCAATTATGAATAAGTTCCAAACTTTTTGTATTACACAAGAAAGTAGTATTTAAATTATGAAAGGACCCCACCATGTCTTCCAAAGAAGGGACTCTATGTTCAGGGAGGAAACAGAAATGAGAGACCACTTAAAGCAGTCATTTTGGCTTTTTCCCCCTTGCCTACTTACTTGTCTCACTTCCTCTGGTGAGAAGGTGACAGCTGTGTCCTAGGGGGTGCTGGCAGATTGTCAAAGAGCCTGACCGGTTACAATGCAACGGTATCCCTGCCACATTCTAATTCTAACCAAGGGGCCTTTGTACACGCCACAAAATTGGTCTTTAGATGGCTTAACTGCCTTTTGCACTGCTTGAATGGCGCGGCTGTTTACGCTATCGGTGGTGACCTTGGGACACAGCAAAATAAAACACCTCTGGCGTATTTTAGTTTGCTACCTTACAGCCGTGGAGGGAAGCCCCAGGCCCTGTGCAGGCAGCAGCAGTTCATGCAAACGGGCTCCACTGAAGGGAAATGGCGAGCCTGATCTTTTTTTGTTTTTCTCCCCGGAGCCTGCCTGCCTGCCTGCCTGAGCTGTATAGGGGCCTGGCTGGCCAATCAGAAAATTAGTAATTTATAGTTGGTCTTGTTTCATGCTTTTTACTGTTACAATTCTCTTAATTTATTCTGTGTTTTTATGAAATGCAATTAAATTATTCTTTACACTAGGATTCCTTTATACAAATGTTTTTTAGGAACCTTTCCTGATCACTTTAAAAACGTGGAAAATCCAGTTAGACAACTGTGCCTGATCCAGATTGGTCCCAGAGGGCACATCCCCACAAGCATGCACATGGTTTACAGCACTGCAGCCCTTTGCAGTGCCACAAACTGTACACACTGCACATACATGCATTCACTGCACTGCTAATTTGCAGCACGGTGGGGTTTTTTGACACTGGAAGATAAAAAAAAAAATAGCAGTGTGGTGCACGCAGCAGCAGCATCCAGTTCCAAAAAGGGAGTCTGGCAGAACTGCACTCTGGCTGCTGGCCAGGCTCTGAGCAACTGGCTTGTCACTGCTGCTGCTGCGGGAGGCCCCCATGACCCCAAGTAAGGATCCTGGGGCCAGTACAGGTGCTGGCCTCAGCCTCTCCTACCCCACCAGGGGCAATTTGCTGCATGCCGAGGGACAAATATCCACACCCCTGCACGTGCACACTTCTGGGGACACACCCAGAGGCATCTCTGGTTAGACACTGGAACAACTAAAACTTAAAAGGATACCCTCCCAGGGTGGGTAATCCAGTTTGACACTTTCAAGTACCTAGGATCCTTATCCCAGAGATGTCAATCTCATCTGTGCCTATGGGAGTTTGGTTGGACGAAGTCCACTTAGATTGGATTTAGGTATGTAGGTGCTCTACAACAGAAATAGGCACCTCCTAGAGCCATCTAGAGCAAGGGGTTTCAAACTTTTTGGATCAGTGTACCCACAGCGGCTAGTTGAGAAGGAAAGAGTCCCCTGGCGGCTGGTCAACAAGTGTTCCAGGAACACGCCGGTGGCAAGAAGTGCTGGCTGTGCGGTGGCAGCGCCCACTGCTGAGTACCCCCTGAGGCCTTCCCAAGTACCCCTGGGGTACAGGTACCCCTGGTTGAAAACCCCTGATCTAGAGATGTATGAACGCCTCTCTGGAGTACACTCAGGCTGCATACTGGACATCTTCATTTGTAATCCCACTTTGAGGGAAAGCACCTAAGGGGGATGGTTGTGACCTTCGGTCCGAGAGTCTAATGTGGCTAAAGCACTTGTTCTAAGGAGGTCAGATTTATAGGTCAGCTTCAGCCTATGGACATCTTCCATGACCCAGGAGCGTGCCTCAACCACCAGACCATTTTGGACCAGTCCCCATATGCTAAATGGGGACGCCTTTTACCCCTCCTGTTGAAGCTGTGACACTGGGCAGTCTAGACTGCAAGAGTAATGGGACAAGAAAAAGAACAAACTGAGAGTTATCCTACCACCCTGGGGGAGAGACCTGCTGCCTGTGTATTGTCTCACCTATTACATACACCTTCCCCAAAAATCAGCCCTCCAAAATTGGGGTGCATATCTTAAATGGAAAAGCTGATTTTTTTTCTTGCTGGAATAGAAGCGGGGTAAGATAGAGCAAGTGTGTGACACTGCGACTCAGCCACCAAGGCAGCTGCCCCTTCTTCCAAGGACTGCAAAGCACAGGGTGACAATGCAGTGTTAGTCCTGCCATAGCTGCTAGCGAGGCAGTAGCTTTTGGCTCAAGAGCCACTGAGCTGGCTGAGGGTGACCAAGCTGCTGCATCAGTCTGTGGTATCTTGAGACTTGTCATATGGAAACAACACTTTATTATTTGCAGGAACTTATATACAGAAGCTATTTACAGTAAAAAAAAAAAAAAATGGTCTCACTCCTGCCCTTGGGAGGGTTTGGGGCCTAGCCTTGTTGCTGTCCTGCCACCCCAGAAAGTTCCTGCCGCTTCACCCAGACGGTCCCTGGGGATGCCATGCTCCCTGGATGCTGTTTCTGTGAGCTCTTCCTCTGTGCCAGACAGCTGGCCATGACTCGAAAAAACGTCTTTCTTCTATGTGCTGTCTTCCAGAATCAAGGCTTATGTTTTGTTTGGGTATCTGTGAGAAAACAAGTATTTCTGGTTTTTTTTAGTTACTGATTAATATAAAATACCCTTTCCTAGAAGAGTGGGGAAGCTTGGTTTAAGTCCCTTCAGGATGTTGGAGGGCCTAAAACCTTGCTCCCCACTTCCCCTTCTCAGTGAGAGCTGTAACTGGTAAACTACTGAGAAAAAGGGGGGTGCTACTAGCAGCAGTCACCTTTCTTCAGCTGAACTCAACGGAGTCAATGTAAATTGGATTTGGGGGCCTCCTAACCTGGATTGCACGAGGGCTGAAGTAGAAAATAAACACTTGATTGCTGGAACTTGAATCACTTCTGCACATGTTTAGAAGTCTAAATTAGCGGTGCTGAAACTTTTGGCCCCACAGGCCAGATGAGGCACAAGCCACATTGGACCTGGTGTGCCCGAATCATCCTCTGCACAGGTTCAGATGGTCCTCATGCTGGGTTTAGGCCCTGGGACTCCGTGCCACCTCAGCCCAGCCCCACACACCAGGATCAGGGCCTCATGTTGTCTCTGCCCAGCCCTGTACCCCAGGATCAGGTTTCCATGCTGCCTCTGCCCAGCCCCATGCACTAGGATTAGGCCAGTTTAGCCCATGAGGCCACAGCCCAGGGGGCTCCTCACAGATCCTCATGGGGAATCCCATGCACCAAATGACACAGCACCACAGCTAGAACTTCCCTGTGGACCAGAAGTCAAGTGCTTCTGGCCTAAATCTAGGCAGTGAGGAGCATTTTACATTCAAAACAAAGGTAATGTTTGAATTTAAGTACTACTTAATTTTGTGGCTCCAAAAGTAGGGTCAGTCTGGATCATTTTCTGGAGTTTAAGTATTTGTGTAACCAATATGAATCTGGCCCCAGTGCTGTGAATAATGCAATACCATATTGCATTATCATCATGAGAATAGTACACTATGTTGTTTTCAAGTTTTCAAATGTTATATTCAGTAATATGTTGTAGCGGGTAACTCAAAATAATTAGTGATCAGAATGTGTATCTTGACTCTTTTGATCCGTACAAGCAAATTTATTCCCCAAGTGTAAGACAGAAAAATCAATAATATCCTGAGAATGGTGATCTTTAAGATGTTGAGCTGTTTCAAGGGTTTAGTTTTCAGATCAGAACATGAGATATACATGGAGACTTTGTACTCTGCAATTTAACTGTTCATTCCTGGATTTATCTTGAAGCTGTTAAAACTCTCAGGAGTCTTTTTGTTTGATACAGTACTGGAACATAAAGTTCCTTGTGCATTCAGAGTTGTAGTTATAGTTTCAAGTGGTTAATACAATAAAAGGCATTTTGCAGTGATACTTTAATTCCAAGCAGTATATAATTGACAGTTTTACATGCCATCTGGTTGATTTTTTTAAAACTATTAAAAACATAAAAAATAGAATTGATTTACAAAAATAAGTGATCTGGAAACTGATACGCATTGCTATATTTGATTCCAAGTATTAAAAATGAAGAATAATTAAACAGTAGAAAAGGGAAAATATGAGAGGCAACCTTTTCTGACATAGGAAGAAATAAAAGAAAAATGAAAGGAGAGTTTCAGTGTTTCAATGCATAACCCCCTCCCCCCCAAACTCCCTGCATTACAGCACACTGCCACTGTACGTTCCTTGATGAAATACAATGGAGAAGATAATGTATGTGTTCAGGATTCTGTCAAGCCACAGGACCCTTTTGGATATGTCAATAATTAACAGATAAAGTCTCTTGTCAACTGCTGTACTTAATCAGTGTGGACAAGGTTCTCTTCTCTGCGTGACAGAGTTAGACACTGATAAGTTCTTCTTCCTGCATGTTTGAGACTCCCTTTGACCACACTACATTATGCAGAACTCCCGTTGAGACATGATTAATAGGAAACTGGGAGATGCAGCAACAGCAGAGCACTGACTTTAGATTGGCAATGCAGTTCCAAGAGAAGAATTTTGGCTTGGCTTTGCCACCTTTTGGCCTTGTTTTTGTCTGCCTTGCTCCCCATGTGCACAGAGAAATGATTGCTCTTCGAAAGCTGGGAAGCACTTGGTTTGCATGCACGAACAGGATGACAATCACCTCATCAGAATGCGGTACTCCAGCTGCATGGGCTGGACCAGGCCCCACTATGGGTGCTGCTGGGTGCTGCAGGCCCCACTATGGGTGCTGCTGCAAAACTAGGCTAACTTACAGATGGCTGAAACGTGTGTGTCAATTTCTATGAGGATGCATTTGCCCATAAAGTAGCCATCTAATCCAGTGCGCTGCCAGTCTGAATCTCATCACCAATACAAAGAATAAATTAGGCATTTCACAGAGTTAAAAATGCAAGGGAAAAGCTCTTAGAATTGAGCCTCCAAGCTTTTCTTACTTGCAGTAGCAGATAATGGTCCCATGGGGCTGCTTTACTGGCCCAGGTCAGTAGCATGCACTGTGCTTTGGCCCATTTCCTGCCTGCTGATGAATTCATCCTGTTCTGTGGAGCATAAGAAGGAATTTGTGCTAGAGTTGTAAGGCTGTGGTAAGTCTCTTCTTGTGCTCCTGGTGAAGATGAGATGTAAGTAGGGCCAAAGATTTGCCCCTTCCTATGTATCCCTATTTTCAAGAAAGTATGTATTTTATTGTGCAGGGTTTTGATAGACATTTATCCAGAATAATAGCAATTTGAATTAATCAGATTTCCTTCTAATGAATGTTTTTCATACTCATTAGAATTCATTACACAGATAATATATGATTCATTACATAGATAATACATAATCTAATTAGTTAGCAAAAAATACTGCTCTAAAATGTCTAGCAGGAATTACTTGAGTTAGTAAATAATGTTGGTTCAAGTAAATTTTATTAACCTCTTTGACAGATTTGTTAAAAATCCATCACAATGGCCATATCTGCTAGGAAATGCTGGTAAGGAAGCCAGAAACTGAACTGGCCCTTGAGGCTGATAATCTAAGAAGTGGTTTCTCCAGTTATTGTTGAACCATATTGCTGGAATAGCGTGGGTGGTAGCATTGGCTTTCTGTTCATGTGCTGGTCCATGTTCTAATCAGAGTGCTCCAGCATGGCCTCACAGTCACATGTATAAGCCCCTGTGGGTTTAAAAATGGCTACTGCAGCACTTTATTTAAAACTCATCAAATGAGATTTAGATCAGGGATCAGCATTCAGAGACATTTTCCCCAGCACACTAGAAAATGTGATGAAATTGTTTTAATTTTTTTTCCCCACTGCTGCTCTGGGCTCTTATGAGGAGGCACAGGTGCAAGTGCCATGGTAGGCAGTGGGGGTAGAGTCAGGAGAACACAGGCAGGGACCCTGTCTGTGTTCTGCTGTCCCCATCCCCTGTTCCTGGCCTGAGTCCTCCAGCCTGGCCTGGCCCCTGGCAGGAGCTGCAGGGAGGCACAGTGTGCCTGGGGCCAGGGCCCAGGCAGGGGCTTCACAGGGTTGCTGCTCTGGAGGCTCCCAGTGGGTAGGTGAGCCCTGGGCCCGGGCAGACAGATGTCCTGTCCCCTGGACGGAGGCAGCACTGGGGTGCTGAGTGCTGGGGCGGGGCCACTGGGGCAGGGTCCGGGCGGTGTGGGGGGAGGCACCATGGGCAGCCCAGCCCAGCCCAGCCAGGCCCTTAGGAAGCGGGGGCTGGGGGGGAAGTGGGGGCTGCCCTGGGGCTCCACAGGCTCGTGCTGTGGTGGGTGGGCGTGGGTGCCCAGCAGCACCCATAGTGGGGCCTGGTCCAGCCCATGCAGCTCTGCGGGAATGGGCTGCAGCCACCCTGCCCAAGTGAGGGTGCTGCCTGGCCAGGGCAGAACACTTGGCTCGGGGGCTTCTGGCTCTGCACTCAGCTGCCCTACCCGCTGAGCACAGTGTGAGCAGGGTGGAGCTCCCCCACCCCCGGTGCAAGGCCCTGCCTGCAGGAACCCCCTAGATCCTGGCTGCCCCAGCCTGCCCAGGCCCAGGCCTTCTCTACCTCCAGCTCCCTTCAAGGGGCTGGGGCAAGTACTGTGCAGGGTTGCTGTGCTTCAGGCTCCCAGATAGCTCAGCCCTGAGCACTGTCTGTGGCAGTTTGGGGGGCTTCTGCTGCAGCCTGGGGGCTCTGTCCCACTCACGCTGTGCCTGGCATGCACAGAGATTGAGCTGGGAGCCCCCTGAGCCCATTCTGCCCCACCCAGGCAGTGTCCTCTCATGGGCAGGCTAGTTGCACCCCATTCCCATGGAGCTGCACAGGCCAGGCTGGGCTGGGCCGGGCCCCATCTTAGGCACTACTGGGCAACTCTGTTGCAGCCTGAGTCTGTGAAGCCCCAAGGCAGCCCCCGCTCCCTGCCCAGCCCCCACTCGTCTCTGGCTGCCACTTTCCTTTGGGCCTGGCCAGGCTAGCCTGCCTGTGGTGCCTCCCCCTGCACCTGCTTCTCCCTTCTCTCTTCCCTCTCTCCCCTCTCCCATCTCTCTTCTCTCTCCCCTTTCCCATTGCACCATTCTTAACAAAAAAAAGATACACAAGTACAAAGGCAGTATATGAAGTTTTATTTATTGTCACCAGGTTTAGAATTTTTAGGAAACCTGGTATTTACCATAAGAAAAAAAAGCAACGTTTATGATTATTAACTCTATTAATATGCAGTGTGTCCTACCATATACCCCCTGCCCTAGTTTTGTTTTTATGGCATGCCGGCATTCTGGCACCTTACAAAGTAGACATTGTGGGGGTTTTCTGCACTCCACCCAAAAACATTGCCTACCCCGGTTTAAAGCACCCTGTGGCCATTTTTGAAGCTGTAGGGGCTTAATACACATGACAGTGAGGCAATTTAATTACAGCAGCTCTCTGGGAACCATTTAATTAAAATGTACCCCAGCCCCAAGCATGTCTATAGACAGCTGCTGTCTCTGCCCACACTGTGGGTACTAGGATATTTAATTTTCCAGGACAGTAAATCTACTCTGATCATTCATATAAGATTAAAGGGTCAGATTCTGAGCTACTGTAAATCAGTTTGGAGTTGCACCATGTTATACCACTGAGCACCTCACATGTGTTTGGGCAGTAGCCTCATAGGCTAAGTACAGACAGGCAAAAAGCCTGAGGCTGAATTGATCCATCTTTGCAGGTTTCTCTAAACTGCATAGATTGAACCAATAAACAAGTGAAGTAAAGTTCACTTTTCCAGCAGGAAAGACAGCTAGAGCCCTGGAGTAGCCCATACCAGTAGCCAGGGAGTGCTAGAGAATGTCTCCCAGCCTGCAGGCCACTGCAGAGGGCCAGGAACTGGGCAGGTTCCCCAAGCCATGCCTCTTCCTCAGCCTCCAGGTTGGCTCAGGCTGGCCCCCTCAGGCTCCAGGTTTAGCGCCAAGCCTGGCTGCAGGATTCTTCCTCCACCTGGCCCCATTCAGAAGGCCCAGAGGCTGAGAAGGTGGCACGGGTCCTGGCTCCCAGCTCTGGGGGCAGAGCAGTGGCATACTAAGGCGGGGGGAGCATGGCCCCTGGGTGCGGGCCTGGGGTGGGCGCCAGCTGGAGAGGCCATAGTGCTTCCCTCTGTTGTGTGGCACACCCGCCCGCCCGCCTGGTGAGTTCTACATTTTTTTTTATTCAGGCCAGAAATTCTGGCTGCCGCCCCTCCCCCAGCGTCCAATGTGCCCTGATGTTAATTGCCCCACGGAAGTGCCGTGGGGCAGGAGAGGGGGAAACCATACCCTGCTTGGATCGTTCCTGGGGGTACACATGCAGGCATTGGCCAGCGGGCACTGGAGACCCGTGTACACCACTGGGGCAGAGCCAAGCCCAGGTGCCATCAGCCAGCCCAGAGGCAGTGTGGCTAGGGGACTCCAGCTCGCTCCCAGCTCTGGGGGCCGGATCCAAGCTCCGCTGAGGGTTTCCTCCTCCCCTCAAGCCATCTTGGCGCTGGAGGGAACCCAGGGGGTCAGCCTGCCAGCCCAGGACTACTCCAGCTAGGCTCTATGTGTTGCACAGGGACTGTCTGAAGCATAAGGATGCCTCAGGGTGGGGCTAGCTGGCAAGCAGGCCCCACACTGAAGCATCCTGTGCCCCAGGCTGTTGGGGCAATGTCTACACATGCACAAATGAAAAACTCTGCAGCAGGGTAGTACTTGTATTGTATTTCCAAGTACTACCCTGCTGTAGCGTTAATTAGTTTTGTGCACCCTAATAGGGCCTCAGGTATAGACGCTGAGACATTTACTGTACTGTTTAATTAGTCAACTGTGTGGTAAATGTCTCATGTAGACATGCCCAGAGCGTCCTACTCTCTCAGGGCTACACTGCCTATACGGTGAGCCTTGTGTAGGGAGCTATGCCTTGCATTCATTTGCATCCAGGTAGTGCCAATCTTCAGGTTTCTACTCTGCTATCTGTGTGGGTTGGAAAACACCCTGCATGCACACAGCACCAGCTTCTCTCTATACTCACAGATGGAGGCGTATGTACTTGGACCCAGGGTTTAGGGAACCCACTTGCAGATGGGATTGAGAGTGTTTAATGTTTCTTCTGCCCTTCCCCATATGCACAGACAGTTATATCTAAAAAATGTTATGCCCTTAGTAGGGGATTTTTTTCATGTACATCATATCATAGTAACAATCCTCATTTAGGCTGCTCAGTAGCCATCTTTCTGATGAATTCAAAGCATCTGATGAAGCTTTCTGCTTACAAAAGCTTATACTATATGTCTCTGATCTAGTTAGGCTATAAAGGTGCAAAATCTACTCTTTCTGCCTGATTCAAAGGTATCACTGGTGGGCCAGAGGAGCTATGCATCCAGTCCTCCTCAGCTGCCCTGATTTTAAGAGGTATGGAGCAGCTGCAATTCCCATTGAAGTCCTTGGAGATGCATTTTGGCTGGCCTAAAATGGGGCATGAAAAGTAGGCAAAACATGGACTAATCTGACCTGACAATGGAGTTGCATTTAACAAACAGAGTATGTGCTAGATAATCTATTCAGACACCTCTGTCATAAAACCTCCTGTGGTTTCACACTCAATTATATTTGATCACCTTTGGTTACCATAGCAATCCTTTCTTAATTAGAAACTCACCCTCTGTTCATGGCCTGTTATACTGTAGCATGGAATTCTGTCATGCACTTCAGCACTGTATTAATTTATTATTGGATAAGGATTTCCTGACAATGACTTACTGTGTCATATGACTTCCCCTTGCTTCTTGGGCCTCCAGATCCGTTGTCTTTACTTTCATATGCAGAACTCCGAAGTGTGCCACTTGACCCATTTTCAGTGTGTGTGTAATGGCATCAGCACAAGAAAGCGAGGAGGCAGCAGTGTTTAGGGTGTGAAAAGTGTTAATATATGTAGCATCAACATGAATAGTGTGTGGAGGCAGCTCTCCCACACTGCAGTGAAACTGATCTGCTCCTGTGCAGTACTCGCAGATGGAAGCTTCTCTGTGAAATCTTTAGCCTGTATTAAGTCTGGAGCTTTTCTGTAACGCGTTCAAAAGCAAGGAATCTGCCCATATTAAAATCCATTAAAAGCATGAAGTCAGTCAAGTGGGCCCAGATGGTTGTTTTGCTTAGGATGGTTTTGGATGAAAGATGTAAAGAACCCCTCTGCTCATGAAAAGACAAGCGCAAAGAAGAGGAAGATGAAAACAATTCACCTGCATCTGTTAAAGTCACTTACAGAAAAAAGATACCAACCAACTTATAAAGCCATTGTTCATTGCATCAATCAAGCCTCCAAATGTACAACTTAATGGCTGTGCTTAGAATTGAGGGTGCAAGTTTAGAGCCTAAGCAGATGAGGCGCTGGGCACTCTCCTTCCTATAAAGTTTTGCAGCAGCTGAGCCAACTGTCTCAAGGTCTGACCTATGAATGTGGACCAAATGCCCACAGGAGCGCAGAACTGTCACGAAGGTCACTACCTTCCACTCCACTGTCAAGGCATACTTTTTCAACTGTCCTTTTCTAATGTACACACACAGAGCACCTTTATTTTTTTAATGAAGAAAATAAGACCTTGCAAAACCTGATGTAGCACAGATAAATCACTGCAAAGAAAAGGATTTTTTTGGGGGGGGGGGAGGAGAAGAGAGAGGGAGAGGCCGTATGTGACAGATGCTATTCACATTGCTTAATAGCATACTAAGAGGTGCTGAGCTATTCCCTGGTGAAGCCCCAGATTGAACACAATGGAACAATGTCTGGCACTACAGGACCCCGAAGGGTGACTTTTGAATAATTGACCTTGTGTTTATCAATCGTTTATAAGATTCCAGGAGCCCAATCTTTTAGGCTTTATTCAAGTTTTATGGGACTATAAGAGCTTTAGGATTGCATTCCAAAAGTATATCCTAGTACAAAACTGATTTGATTTAAGCTTCGATAAGCACAAGCAAGAATAATGCAAGAGCACAAAGTTTTTAACGAAAAATATTGCACTCTACTGCCTTCCACTAAGGCTAGTATGTCACTTGTCACAGCATACAATGGCAAAGACCACAATTCTCAGCCAAGGTCAAAGACAATGTTATTTTGCAGCAATTATCACTTACTCTATGTTGCATAGCAGGTACAAATGCTAATATCATTTTGTCCCAATGGCAAAAGCAGCTCTATCTGTCACCACACAGTAGTACATTGCACCATGCCTGCAGTTTCTTGATTAATGTACATTTTTGGATACTGCTCAAAAAACAGTAATACTATGCATGAGCAGAAACTATACAATATATGTAATTCTCCAAGTGTAGTCAGTTTTTCAGTAGCTAAAAAGGCATCAGTCCTACAAGGTGTTAAGGGCCACCTTTGAAATCTGGTTGAGCAGTCTCAAGTTTTATTGCAGCCATTTGCTTAGTGCCTTAACATTAAGGTCATACATCTGGGTCAGCCACATATCTGTTTTTAAACCCACATGGTTCATTTAGATTCTGTATTCCTGAAGTACAAAGAAACTTTGGGGTTTTTTTAATCTAACTGCAGTTGGAAAGTTTTTCCTCAATTAGTAATTAACGGGTTTTAATTTGGATTTGTTTGAGCACTAACAAATGGGGCACCTGGTGTGTATCTTAAATTACAATTTTAGCCCTAATGATTTTTCCTGAGTCAGCTGTACATCATTATCACACGAAGCAAGAACAGAACATATTAAAGTGTAAAGTCACAGTGCGGTTGATTAGTGTATAAAGAGATTGCCTGGAAGTCAAAAACTGAAATGAGGACTAGGCAGAGCAGTCAGCTTGTACACATTTGAAATTTGCCAGCATTCCCAATAAAAAACAAATGATTTGTTATACGGTACTCTGTGTTGTGCCTGGGCTCTGATACTCTGTGATTCATCCCCAAATTTACTAAAATAGCAGAAGATGAGTAAGAGTGTCAAATTTTGGAATTAAACAAAAAAAGCCTACATTTTTCACAACTTCCATCCACCTGCTATGTAGATAAAAAAAAATCTTTCTTCAAAAATGATACCAAGATTCTTTGTTCTCTTTATGGGTTATTAATTTAATATTGGGCACCTCCTGCCCACATGAAAGAGCTTTATAAATACATCATGAATAGTCAAGGTTCATCTTTAGTACAACAGACATGCTCTTCATCTGCTTTCTTTGCTGTAGGATCACACAGGTTTATTTACTGAATTTCTATTTCCCTAGAGATACATAGTTGCATTGCTTATGCCACCCCAATGGATCAATGAAGTGTGTAGCAAGATTTGCAGCTAAAGGGATAAAGACAATGTCCATTATCAGCATGCAATTTGGGAGTGGATTTTGGGACCTTCTTTTCCATGCCTGGCTGCTGGGCATTAATTGACTATTCCATTTGAGATCTGCACTCGTAGAGGGAAAAATAATGGATGCAAAGGAAGAACCTTCTAATGCTGTTGTTACCTGGATTGCATCTTCATTGTATAATCTCTTACAATGAACACAGAATGGTCTTTCACTCACAGAGGTAAAAATGTGAGGTGTCTTTGACTCTAACTGTCATTAGCAAAGTCTGAAGAATGTCTAATTATGACACTAAGAAGGAAAATAGCAACAGTGTCCCACAGAGAGGTGTCAAGCATGACAAGCCTCTGACTGTGTCAGGGCCTACCACATGCTGTTCTAGTTCAAAAGTATTATAAAGTCTTATTACAGAGACATATACTTAAAAATAAAGATTCCTTTTTCACTGGTTCATTATAAATGATTTAGAACTTAGAGATAACCCATAAAACCCCCATAAAGAAACTGCATTATCCAAGTGAAAAGGTAACGAAATGGGAAGTTTCAACTGAAGTGTTTTTTAAACTGGTGGTTTATATGCAAAAGTGGAATGGAACCAAGTAAGTGCCAGAATTCTTGTTCTGAAGCAGGTAGTATGCATTTAGTTTAAATTATGCTCGTATAAAATGAGTTTGGAAGTAATTAATAGTTGAGTTATCCTGGCTTTGGTTTGGAAGACTGTTACCTACTTACATGTGTTTTGCTTAATTTTAACCATTCACTGTTATATGACTGTTCCCCGTGATCTATAAAAAAATCAGGTTTATCTTGAGGTTAGGTTAAATTGTACCTTGGGAGAGGAGAGATTGTGACCAGATCTTAATAGTTCATACAACTCTGTTAAGTCCTCTGTTTTTATAGTTTGTAGGGTTGGAAGGACCTGAGCAGATCATCTAGTCCGACCCCCTGCCATGGCAGGAAAGAGTACTGGGGTCAAACGACCCCA
>NW_017728923.1:18308673-18312932 GCF_001723895.1 Crocodylus porosus | reverse complement strand
TTGGCATCAGTGATGACTCCAAGATCCTTTTCTGCCTCTGCACTGACGAGAAGGGAGTTCCCCAGCCTGTAGGTATGGAGCTGGTTCTTCCTCCCCAGGTGCATCACCTTGCACTTGTCAGTGTTGAATCCCATCCTATCCTCCCACCCCTGTAACCTCTCTAGGTCCGATTGCAGCCTATTCCTAACTTCTAGAGTACCGACATCCCCCCACATCTTAGTGACATCAGCAAATTTGAACAGGGTGCTTTTTACCCCCTCGTCCAAGTCAATGTTGAAGACGTTGAACAGTGCAGGCCAAAGGACCGAGCCCTGGGGGACCCTACTGCCCACATCCCTCCAGGCTGAAAATGACTCATCCACCACCACTCTCTGGGTGCAGCCCTCCAGCCATTTGGCGACCCATTTGACTGTGTAGGTGTCTTCTGGCTTTGTTTGTATGTGCTGAAGGAGAGGGGCAGATATGAGGGAAAGGTTGAAAAGTCAGAGTGAATCTTTTTCAGTGGGAGGACAAATGGGGTCCTTAATGCTGAAATTACCCTATATAAAAAGCATGAGTTAATGTTGTCCAAGTGCATTTTCTTACAACAAAGCTTAAACTAGAAAAAAGGAGGTACTAAAATTACACCCCCCCTTTCTAGTACTGACATACTGGGTATGTCTACACATGTTTTTACCCATGCCTAACCTTAATATATAGTAGTCTAATGCGCATTAAGGTGGTTTAGGCATGTGTCTACATATTCTTGTGCTAATCATCCTTTGAAGGATTATTAATGTGCGGAATGACTTGGGACTAAATCTAGGCCCAAATCAATGGACACACACCATTTTAATGCACGTTAGCATGTCTAAGTCACTAATGTTAGATATTTGTGCATAAATTTGAAACCTGCTTTATGCAGGTATCAAATTTAGTCCCGATTAACTTAAAATCACCACCTTTAAGGCACATTAAGGGCACACATGTATAGATGCATGCCCTTAATGTACCTTAAATTGAGCTAATGTGCATTAAATGCACACATGTAGACACGCCCACTGTGTTATAACATTCAACCATACCAGCACCCTTCCTTAACATCCATTTTCCATTCTTCTCAGTGTTCATAGACTATCTTAACTCTGATATTCTGTGATGTAATTATCCATTAATTATGCCTCTCATTAATGACAGCCTTGCAATTTGCACACACTGCCAATCGTTTAGAGCTGAAAATATAGAATGAAAATTTCTAACATTATCACAAAAACAAACATCCACAACTACACAGTATATGCTATTAATTCATCTGTGCATATATATTATGAAAATATGGATACACACATTACTTCATATGAATATTAATGAAATTAAGAAACGGCTATGCAAAACACTGGATCAGAGTATATATAAATAAGACAAAAGATGGAGAGAAAGGAAATTAATGTACTACTTCAGTGTTAGGAAACTAAAGCCTAAACAGAAGTGACTCTCCTCAGGCTTACATGGGAAGTTTATGACACAAAAAGTTTAACTAACATCACCTGATTCCCAATCAAGTATTTTAAACTCAAAACTTCATATACCCTACCTAATCATTTGGGAGAAACGGTGTTGTGTTATAGGTTCCTATAAATATATATCCGGAAGAGTTTGTTTAAACATATTTTCATAGCTGATTCTTGTATTTTAGAAAGACAAATCCATCCTCAAAGTTTTGATTGTAATAGAAATTGTTTTCAATATTTTTATTTTTTTTGGTTTCAGCTTCTGTTGATGTTTTGTGATCGAGACAAATCTTTATTTGGCCAATTACTATAGGAATTCTCATGCCACAGTTAATGAAATCCAGATTTGAAATATCATAGATTATTTCTATTTTCTCTCCATAAAGATTTCTTTCTCCACCTATCATTATTTATTATTTGTTGATGCATCAGCTACATGCTAGCAACAGGACATACAGAGAGTCCTTATTCCAAGGTCTTAAGGTCTGAAAAGAAGGCTATCCTAGTATGGTTTAATATAGCCCAATAGACTAGACCTTTGATAACAATATAATCCATCAAGCATTTATGATTTCTGTTACTTATTCAGAGTAGCGCCTTTTGATTTACAGAGTTAATGATGACAGTTAGCATTTATATAGTGCTTTACATTTTCATAATCCCTGGAATGCAATACTGCTTTGAAGGATGATTTTTTAATAACTTATAAAGTTTAATTGATGCAGTATGCAGAAGAGTGGGAAAAATAGAATTTATTCATGCTTTGCTGCTTTAAAATTCCACTTAGATTTTTGGGGAATAAATGGTGCTCAGTTGCATATTACAATACATGCAAGCTCCTCTGAACAGATAGAAGAGAGGTCATCATGTTCCACTAACTATAAACAAAGGCTTTATATAAGTGGTGATTTTTTTCCCCATCACACAAGTTGTTTCTTAGCATACAGTAGTGTACACTATTGTAAACTCGTTGTAAAGATTTATTTTACAATGTACTTACTTAACATTCTTAGATTCATAGATTGTAAGGGGCTGGAAGGGACCTCGCAAGATCATCAGGTCCAGCCCCACTTTGCTAGGCAGGAAAGATAACTGGGGTCAGGTTAAAAGCATGGAGCAGATCTTACAAGAGCTGGTTTCTCCAGGCATACCCAGTTATTTCTTTTACCTTTCTGACAAGGCATAGAAGGGGAATCTTTGTACAGAAAAAGCCTACGTGCCACGTGGCAGAAGTTGGTGACCACCCCCTGTAGGTTGACTAGGTGGATGCAGTGCTTGGCTAGGACATCCTGGATGACTAGGCATACTTCCTAGACGGCCTCTCCAGCCATGGTCTTGCCCATGCAAAACTGGTTGGCAAGGTAGTAGTAACTGCTGGGGGTGGCCAGTAGAGCTGTGTGAAGCTTTGGTCCCTGATTTGATTTGGCAGAGATTCTGTGGTCAAATCTCTGAATCCAAATCAAATCAGAGGACCTTTAATCTCTCTGAATCGAATCAGAATGTTTATTCTACATACCTCTAGGTAGCAGGGGCTTATGAATGCTATGATGCTGGGGCGCATGGAGTATCACACAGGAGTGCGGGGGGCTCCTCAACATGCATGGCAGCAGACCCGGAAGTGGACCAGAAGCACTTACAGTCCTCTTCCGGATCCACCAGGGAGCACGCGGTGGGGCCTCCCCGCACCGCCTGGCTTGGTGACTGGCACCTCCTGGGTCTGGGGGGGCACTCAGGGTTCCCCTCTGGCCAATTGCTGAGCCAGGAGAGCATGAGAGGGGCCCCCCAGTGTGCTCCCTGGCAGACCCAGAAGTAGAGTGGAAGTACTTCCAGTCCACTGCCGGGTTTGTCGCCAAGCACATGGAGGGTCCCTCTGCACTCCTGTGGGACACTCCATCTGCCCCAGCATTGCAGCAATCATGAGCTGTGCCTGCTACCTCAAGGCATATAGAAAAGACTTTAAAGCTTTATCTATGTCCAAATCACTGATTCTCTGAATCAGCATCAAATCTTCAGATTTGGATTTAACCTAATCAAATCAGGGACAGTGATCTGAATCGACTAATCAAATCACTGTTCCTGATTCAGGCTGAATCCTAATTGAATAGGGCCCGCTTCAAACACACCTAGTGGCCAGCTTCATGATGGTAATGGCCACCCACTTCTCTAGAGTGAGGGTTGGCCACATGCCAATGTTCTGGCATGTGATGTGGGGGGCCAGCCAGGCAATGGCTCCCGTATAGGCGGCCCAGTGCATGCAGAAGGTCTGGAGCCACTGTTCATCATCCCAGGTGCCCAGGATGATACATTTGCATCAGTCACTGCTGGTGGCACTGGCTGAGGATCAGCACTTAACCATCCGGAGGTAATGCCAGAGCACCCCAGTGGGGTGGGTGGCCCTGCATAGGACCACAAGCTGGTGGCTTGTGGCCAGGAGGGTGTATGTCTTGGTAAGCTACTGCTGCATCAGGTCCAGGTGGGTGCATGTGATGTCCTGCAGTCTCCTGTGAGAGCTGAGCAAGGTGACCAGCAGGACCCACTGCAGCTCCTGGGTCTCCCCGCTTGGGTGTTGGTAGCAGGATGCCATGATGGGTGGCAGGCAGGCCAGGACATGGAGGCAGAAGTAAGTCATGATGGTTTCATAGATTTCATAGACATTAGGGCTGGAAGGGACCTCGGGAGATCATCGAGTCCAGCCCCTTGCCCAAAGGGCAGGAAGTCAGCTGGGGTCATAGGATCCCAGCAAGATAAGCATCCAATTTACTCTTGAAG
>NW_017728923.1:18282961-18303762 GCF_001723895.1 Crocodylus porosus | reverse complement strand
TGCGGTCGAGCCTGGGTTGCCTGTGGGAGCTGGCAACTGCGTGGGCTCTGCTGGGGCTGCAAGAGGTGCGAATGGTGGGTGCTGGTGCTCATCCTGAGGAAGTCCTGGAACCCTAGGCTAGGGCTGGGTGCGGGGGAGTGTCCGTGTTGATGTGGCAGGGGGTTAGGGTCATGGTGACCCCTGCCCAGCAGCCAATCGGGTAGCTCATCTCTTCGGTTCTTCTTGGGGGTCTTCAGCAGCCCAGGGAGCCCACAGGACATGCGTAGAGGTGTGAAAGAGCACCTCATACCTGCTGGCCTCAAGCAGTGTGGGCATGCTCCAAGCCTCCCACACCGAAGGGCTAACATCTGTTATGTTCATTCCTGACCTAACCTAGAGCAGTGTTGGTACAGCATGATACTGTAGAGCACTTCCACCTCAGGCTTCTTGAACATTTATACTTAGCCCGTGTGATTTGCAATTTCCCCCCCCCATGTGGGTCAGGAGTCTTGTAATTGGGTAGCAAGGGGGAAACATAAATGTTTCTAGATTTTTCAGTGAAGTGTTTAAAGGCCCAAAGTCCTTTAAGCATTTTATACCCACTGGTTTTTTTTTTACTATGAGTTGCTGGGTAATTGTTGCAGTTTTATTTTGCCTCACAAATAGATATTTGACAACATGTCTGTGAGTGTGGTTTTTCTGGACGGGAGGGTGGTTTTGTTTTTTTACAGAAGCAATTATATAAATTTTCTTTTTATGGCTTAAGTGGCTCCTTATAAAAGGTTAAAGTGCTAGCTGATGGTATAATACAAGTTTCAGGAACCATAAGGAGAAACCTCTGATGTAAGTGAGGTTTATGCAGTAGAGCAGGGATTTCAGCTGTTAAGTTGACTTCACTGGAAACAGGATTAGGCCATTGTAAGGTGTCATAACGCTAATAAAAAAAGCATCAATCTGCTCAGGTTGGGGGATTTGTTGTTCCTGTCTGTGTTGCATTATCTTCTAGACATTTCCGAAGTTAATCTGAATTGCAAGTTTATACAATCTGTTTTTCTTGGGTTTTGTTTTTGTGAACTGCATTCTCATGGAGAGAAATTTATTTTAAAACCATATCAAATAAAGTGTCAACTACCAAGGTGCTATAAGGGTTTACTTTCCTTCAGTCGTTATGATTTATTCATGAATACCTGATATTAAACCCTCTGCAAATAGTGTTAAAATGGAGAAGTTGTCTCAAAGGATGTCTGGATTGTTCATTAACTGTTGTAAGTGGGGACTGTGTAAATTAAATATTGTAATTTTGTGTGGCTCCCTGGCCACCAGATTTACTTTCAGTTTTGGTCTCACTCAAAAATAAAGTCACAATCCCTGAGCTTTATGTTGTGTTCTCCTCTCTGTGCTAGCCTAACCCCCATTGCAGTTGAGTCACAATATACAACACAAAGCTAACAATATGGCTGTTGAGGGATCGGTGTCGTGGGAACCAGCTGGTCGACACGGGAATTGTATTTTGCATTCTCTTATCCGGGTGGAAAGACACAGAAATGTCAGCTGGAGCAGGGATATGCTATAGCTAGATCTATGTAAAGTGTTTCCTCTTGTTGCAGGCAGTTGGACGCTGGAAGTAAATCCTTTGTAAGGATTACCCTACGTCAGGGCACAAGTCTCTGAGTGCTGTGTGGTGCACGGGCGGAGGGCTCGTGTTGCTGTGATTACAAATAAGAGACAGGATTAGGGAACCAGCAGTGCACTGAGACAAAGAACAAGTTCGGAAAGATAAAAGGATAGCTGCCAGGGCATGCCAGTGTCTTGGCTAGGATGCCTGAAGGATGGGTGGCACACAGTTTGCTGCTGTGTCAGCTATCTCCATCCTGGGGATGATTGCAAACAAATACACAAAAGGAGAAAACAGCCTGTGTTTCTGTCACTGACTTCTTTTCTGTTGAGAGAATGACCCACTTCAAGCACTGCCAAGGCTTCGACTGCTTTGGCAAGGAAAGATACTTTTTAAAAGGCTAATGAAGAAATGGGTTCTTTCAAATGAATGGTGTGAAATATATTACTTGTAAAAGGAATTATTAGAGCAGGAAAAAGTTGTTTATTCAGCAGTCACACAATTAGAGTATGCAGGCCACTGGTATGAATAAAGTAATTTACTTATATATATAAAAGACTAGTATGAGGGATCCTTTTGTAAAGTGGCATAATGCACTATGGAGGCTTTTTAGTTTGAAAGAAAAGCATCCAAGGCAATTCTGTAGCACATAAAGCTTGACTGATTGTATATAATACTACCTAAAAAGGAGCCACCTGAGAAAATGAGGCTCCAGTAAATGGTATTGTAAAAAATATTAGGGTAGCACAGTAGAGAAAAGCCTATTGTGTATCTAGTCTCATGTTGACAAAAGAGCTCATGTTCCATACAGAGTTTGAGCATATGTTGAAGTATCAAAAACTGTAATTTTGCTGTCTGCCAAACAAGTAATCTTCTTAATTTCAGGTACATTAAGTAACCTTGATGTAATTGTAATTAGAGAGTGAACTGCAGTTTAATAATTTTCTAGCTGCATGAAGAAAAACAGACTTTTCATTAGGCAGGGATATCTTTTTTATACCAATTGTTCCTCTCCTTGAAGAGATTTATTATACCTGGTGGAGAGCACATCTTTCATGCCATTTCTGTTTGTGTTCCCCAATGTTCTGCTTACAGAATTCCAGGATGTTTTACGATATGCATCTAACACACTCTATTTATTGATGGAGCTTTGTGAAAATGATCTCGTCCTGTTTATGAAGCCAGCTCAAATTAATTTGTTACTGAAAAGCTCACACAGTGGTTTCCTCTAGAAATTCTTGCATTTCCATCTCTGTGAAATGGTAGTTTTTGCAGGAATAAATTGCTTTTCATCTTTAGCAAGTGACCCACTTACATTTCTGTCATCATGAAAAGCCGTTCTCAGTAGCTAGACTGGCTGCCATGAATATTTGCTTGATAAAAATTATGACATTCAAATATCTTGTAAAATTAAAGACTCCATTGTAAAAATACCAATACAAATTGTAAAAAAACCCAAACAAAATGAAGCAAAACAACCCTCCCACCTTCCCCATTGTCTCCCCTCCCCCTCAAAACCACAGCCAAACTTTTCACCAGTGTTTATTCTGGTTGCAAGCAAAATGAAGTGCAAATCCATTGTTATCCCCTGTTCTGTATGTCGCACTCCGGGAGAGGCTCTGCCTTCATAAGTCCTGCTAAGACCCAGACTGTAATGACTGAGTGAGTGTATGTGTGTTAAATAAACCAAACTAGTTTTTACCAAAACCTGAGAGTGAACACAGGGGTTTAGTTCTGGCCAAGGAAAGATATGGAGACTATCTGTATGCAGGGTATACTCTCATGGAGCCAGAGAAACAGATTTTCACCGTCAGCTTCCTCTGTGCAAAAATTAAGTTTATTTTCTACCTATGGGCTTTTTACCACCTGTAATTTTCCCTGAACCTGAGGAAGGGCATATGTACCTGAAAGCTTGCAGAAAAAGATGATTTTTTGGGTGATTTCTTAGTTGATCTACTAAATGGTGTCATTTCTGAACCAAGAGTTCTAGGGTTTTGCATTCTTTTTGTCTCAGACCAAGATGGCGATCGAATACATCCCTCTATATAGGATGAGATTCTTGCCCTTGTTATGGCCCCAGTTCAGGAATGAACCTTTGTCCATCTGCAGCCCTACTAATAAAATCACTTAAATATAAGCCAAATTGCTAATGTTTTACTGAATATGGATATTTTCCAGAATTTTGGAACCACATCATTATGGTTTTGTACCAATAATCTCTGGCTGATAGAGAAACCATTGGGGGCTGTTACCTGACAGTGTGAGTGAGAGCAGCATTGAAGCTCTTCTCTTATGTGCTAAGTCAAAAATATTCCTGGCAATTCCCAGAATCAGACAGAGTGGGATGTAATGGGGCATAAAACTATATATTTTTCCCCATCACCAGTTTTTCACGAAATAGAGTTTCATCACAGCTGAGCATTTAACCCATTAGTCCTAAAAGCAGGCTAGAGTAGGAGAAGAATAAAAGATTTGATAATCTGAAAAGGCCCCTTGCTCCAAAAAACACTTCTGCTACTGTGATGAAGCCATGAGATACCTGGTCTTTTCAATGACAGCTTGTTCTTGCAAAGGAATGGGTGAAAAACAATTACAATCTTTCAGGTAATCCTAGGCAAATTCTAGCCACTGCAAGTGGACAAAAACAGATTAAATAATTTAATTCCTGCAGCTCTTACTTGAATTATAAACCTTTTCTACAGATCAAATACATTACAAATAACCACAATGAAATTATTGGAAAGACAATTCTGTAATAAAGATAAGCATTATAGCAGTGTGAATGGTCTCTGTAAGAGTTCCTGAAATGGAGAAAATGGCGAACTGATTTGATATAGTCATTCTTTGTCCAAACTGTAAATTGCCTTTAGCAAAAGCAGAGGAATAGCTTCTGCATTTAGAGAGTTGGAACTGAATAAAGATACAATTCCTTAAACTTCATAAAATACTGAAATTAGTGTTGTTTGAGAAGGTTAATAAACATCACACTTATAACAGTTAATATTGTGCTGATAAGTGAGATCAGCCAAAGGCAGCATGTAAATCACAACTGTGAAGGACCAAAGAATGAGCTCTGGGAGACCCAGAAAGGTTGCCTAGGAAACAGGGGGAAAAACAATCTATGAAAACCAGCCGCTAACAAGTAGTCAAGGTGCATGCAGAGACTGGATCATCCCTGCAAGAGGAGAATTCTGAAAAACAGAATCCCAGTTGTCTCTATAGGAAATACCTATTATCTCTGGGCAGATAACAAATACAGCTTTCTGAAATTTAACAGGCTTTGAGCTAATTGTTTGACCCAGTGGACAGAAAAAAATAATAACAGTATAAATGATCAGTCTGTGCCTATGTAAAAAAAAAAAAAAAAAAAGGCCTAACTTGGACCAGATTCTACTTTCACTTACAGCAAGATATACCAGGAGTAATGGCAATCAAATCAATGGTCTTAGGTTAAACCGTTTTATGAGAAGGGAATCACACCTATTGAACTTAAAAATCACTGAACAGAAGAGAGATTTGACAGATTTTTCAATAACTTGAAATGCTACTATAAGCCAGCTGATGTAAATGGTCTTGGACCAAAAAGTTACATTTCTTCTCAGTTTTTATAGGGTCAAAATTGCTTTTGACCTCAATGATGATTTAACCAATGTAGAAAGTAAGGTCCTAACACCTTAAAGTTTCGACTTGATGCCTGAGTACTAATTCTTCTCGTGGCTACTCAGCTGTACAAATCTAATAAAGGGAAATATGTGCTTTCATTTAATATAGAAGTGATGGTTGATATAAACTAAGGGTGCTCAACCCTGGGCCATGGGTCAGATCCAGTCTGCAGAGTCATGTCATCTGGCCCGTGTGGTTCCCTAGGGGCCTGGAAATTGCTCAGGGTGGTAGACTATTGGCAGCATTAATTGCCATTCACTTTCCAGACCCAGGGGGAACCCCACCGACCAGATAACATGGCCCTGTGCGCCAGATCATTCTGGAACACAGCTGAATACAGGCATAAGGGGCCAGGCAGCAGTAGGGCTGGAGTGAGCAAAACGGGGTCGGGTGGGCATGGGCCCAGGCCCAGGCATTCAGTGTCAGTCCAGTGTGTGCCTGGTTTCAGGGACATAGGGCTGGGCCAGCACACTGCCACATCTGAGTGCGCAGAGCCAGTCTGGAGCACAGCCAAATTTGGGTGCACAGTATAGGTCAGTGCACAGTCGGATTCAGGCATGCAAGTTCACACTCGTTGGCCAATCCCACTTGCCACCTCCATGCAGGTTCCAGCCTGTAAACCCACCCACACTACTCATTCAGCAGGTTGGTAGGAAGGTTGGCCATCCATGATATCAACAGTTGCACTTGATATACAGATATATTCACTTCTGATTTTGAATTTCCTCCTTGACATTAAGGAGAACAACAAAACAAAAAAGAAACCTATAAATTATTACTGCATGAATGAGAACACATATAGTGTTTCTCTCACTCCCACCTTGAGCTGCTTTACAACATTGCCCAAGCCCATTGCAACAAACACTTGTCATATTTAAATATTCAGTCAAGAATATTCAGAATGTAATAGGTACATAATGCACAAGCATGTATACTGGTATTAGTACTTCCAAAGAGGAGTAAAAAATAAGGTTTCTTTCCATGTCAGTGGGTGTGTCTACACATGAATTTAAGCCATTTTAAAACTAATGCATAAAACTAATGCAGACTAAGTGGGTTTTTGCAGGTGTCTTACATATGGTTGGACTTGGGAATAACTTTAGCCCCAGGCTGCTTCAGCCCTGCCATGTGTCCCTGTAGCCACCAGGGAAAGCTCCAGCTGCCAGACACATGGCTGTCAGCATGTGGCAGCCATCCTGAAGCCAGAGCTAGTTGCCAGCATTTGGCAGCCATTGTGGAAATACACCCCTACCCTCTGATCCCCAGCCAGCCCCTTCTCCACCCAGGAGCCATGTGCCTAGTACAGGAGCAGCACATGGCAACTCCCTCCTTGCCCACACTGCCTCCCTGCACCAGGACTGACCTTGCCCTTGCCCCTGCTCCTGGAAGTGATGCCCAGCACCCTGCTGCTCCAGCCTGGCCCCTGCCAGTGATGACCAGTGCCCCATGCTCCCACCAGCCACGGTACTGGCTCTGCTGGCCCCAGCAGGCACTCCCCCCTCCCCAGGCCCCAGGAGAACTGTGCCAGCAGGGGCCGGGGCACTGGCTGTGGGAGGCCTTGGCTGACCCCCTTCTCCTGCACTCCCTGCTCCAGCCTGCCTGCCTTGCCACCCACATACCCCCTAACCCCTGCCCACCCACAGCACCACTCTCAGGACATGCACGTGTTTGAAACAAAAAAATTTATTACTCTCACAACACTCACCCTTATCCTTCCTCCCTCCCCCCTAAACAAACAGTGCCTCCTCACCACCCTCCCCACCAACCAATAATGAAAAACCTGCTTACAACTGGCAAACTATATAGAGAACAGCCCAAGCATGGGGTAGAAGAGATGGCCAGTTAGGAAACCTGGGGCTGGGCTGCAGCTGGCCCCCTAGTGGCTGGGCAGACCCAGGACTAAATTCCCTGCATTAATGTGGAGTAATGTGTCTACACATGCATTAAACCACATTACTTAATCCTGCTTAAATTTGATTCTTGGTTTGGGCAGGTATCAAATTTAGGTGCACATAGCCTAAAATTACCATTTTTAATCTGCATTAAGGGCACGCACGTGTAGACACATGCCCCTAAAGTGGTTTAAATTGGGCTAATCTGCATTATATGGCCGTGTGTAGACACACCCAGTTTCTACAAAACAATTCTTCTGCAACCTTACATCTAAAACTAAACAAACATCCAGAAAGGTCTAACAAAGACATATTTAGTGTAGGTTGTCAAATATGTGCACATAACTTTTAAGACACTCTTAGAAGCCAGAAAATATTAGTGTAGTCACCCAATCATATCACGCTGAAGATATGAGATGCTAGGAGAAAGTAATGAAAATATGAAAGTATGATACATAGCATAGACTTGTTCTTAAGTTCATAAATTTAAGTATCTCTTAACAGATAAAAGAAAAAGGTTAAACAACCATGACTCATGTTGTCTCATATTGAATTATATGGCTTTCAATTTGACTTATAAGGTCACCTGGACATGAGAGAGCAGGTTGACATTGTATACCTTGACTTCCAAAAGGCCTTTGATCTAGTATCCCACAATATCCTCACAAGATTGTGGGCTTAACTCCAAGACAGTCAGGTGGGTGAGAAACTGGCCATAGGTTAGAACCCAGAGAGTCATCATGAACAGATCTGTGTCATCCTGGCAAGAAGTGGGCAGAGGTGTCCCGCAGGGGTCAGTGCTTGGTCCAGTACTTTTCAACATTTTTATTAATAATTTGGATGTGAGGGTGAAGGGCTCACTGGCCAAGTTTGCAGACAACACCAAGTTTTGGGGAAGCGTGGTCATGCTTGAAGATAGGCTGCAGATACAGGTAGACCTAGTCAGGCTTGCAAGTTGGGTCGACTGGAACCAGATGAAGTTCAACACCAAGAAATATGAAGTGCTCCACCTGGGAACAAACAATCCCCTGCACACCTACAGGCTTGGCAATGCCAACCTGACTAGCACTACGAATGAAAGGGACCTGTGGGTATTAGACCACAGTAGGAATATAAGCCGGCACTGCGATGTTGTAGCCAGTATGGCACATAATACTCTGGCATGCATCAATTGATGCAAAACCACAGAGGTGATTCTTCCACTCTACTCAGTGCTGTGATACCACAGCTGGAGTACTGCATCCAGTTCTGGGCACCAATTTTAACAAGGTCGTGGACAAGCTTGAGAGAGTCCAAAGAAGAGCCACCTGTATGATCAGAGTCTTAGAAGGCAAACCATACGAGGAAAAGCTGAGGGATCTGGGACTCTTCAGCCTATGGAAAAGAAGGCTGAGAGAGGACCTGGTAGCAGCTTACTGCTACATCAAGGGCTTGGTGAGCAACTGTTCAGCAGGGCACCTGAGTAGAAAAACAGGAGTAATGGTCACAAACTCATGGAAGATTGATTCAGGCTCAACATTAGGAAAAACTTCCTCACAGTCAGGGTGACCAGACTGTGGAATAAATTCCCTGTAGAGGTGGTGCAGTCACCTAGCCTGGAAATCTTCAAGAGGAGACTTGACAGTCACCTTGCTGGGGTCACCTGACCCCCCAGTTATCTTTCCTGATTGGTACAGAGGGCTGGATCTGATGATCTTCTGAGGTGCTGGCCTTACAATCTATGAATTTGATGTTAACAAATGATTCATTGCCCTTATGATAGACAAATTGGAAGGTCTTGAACAGAAAACAAAAGCTGTATCTTCCGGGGTTGTGCACCTACAATGATAAATGGTTGTCATCAAAATTAACTCTGTACAAATTAAGACAGGTATCCTTAAAGGTATTGAATATGCCTTCCTTCTGATGACAAAAGGGTATGGTATTACGTAAAGTTGTGGAGTAAGTCTTAGTCATCACAACTGACCTCCTTCCATTTACCTAGGCAGATTGAAATCCAAAGCCATGAGTAACAATTTTCTAAAAAGATCTTCATCTTTTGACTCCAGCCAACATATAAAGTTACCTATGAAGACCGTGTAAGTGGACTTCTTTCTTTTTGAGTCGTAGGTCAGTAGATTATCTCTGAAACCCAGGAGCAAGGGATTTCCTGCTAAGATGTGATCAGTATTTTCAGCTTTTGTGACACATTTCCTGCCACCTTCCACAGTTTAATTTATATTTAAACACCTTCCATCTTCTAAGCTTTCTTGGAGAATTTATTAATAATACTGGAATCATTGCATGCCAGCAAGCACCACAGTGTTGATGAATCTGTAGCTGGTTGGACAACACAAACAAACATTTTCAGTTTCAGGCTGAAGGCAATATTCTCACTAGCTCTGATTCAAGGATCTGGGAAATTTTCAATCGAGACCATGAAGAACTGGATCTGGTATTACTTGAAGTGTAGAACACACTGATACAGTCTATCACATTTCACCACATCGTTAGTGCACCTCTCATCCTACAGGAAACAAATCGCTCTATTAAAGAGTTCTGAGGACATGTAAATAAACCCCTTATCAGTTGTCCTTCCCAGCCCTTGTCAAAGCTTTTGAGGCAAATGCACTTTCTTCACTAAATCTTTCTGTCTGGCCAGAGCATTTGCCAACACTTTCTTCTTTGAAATTCAGTTCTACAAGGCTGAGGAGTCTTCATCTATGCCAGCTGTATCCAACTATTCGCCATTCCAATTTGTTAATGATCCCAGGTTCTTTCCTTCTCGTGAGACGAAACATTTTACTATTTTGTTCCTGTAGAAAGAGTGCCTTGACCACAATCTGCTAGAAATCTAGTATTGTTTTTTCTTTTTAAACATGTCATTACATTGTGAGTTATGTTCCTTAACCTTGAACTAGAAGTGTCAGGTTTTCAGTGCTCGCTGCAGACTTTCCCGTCACAATATTCCCGTTCTGAAAACCGGGGTGTGGCCTGGTATTGCAGGGTACTGAATGTCTCCCATCAGGGTGCTTAAGCCAAGACCAGTTCAAGTACCAAATGGGTCCCCTGACTTACCAATTGCTCCTTCTGTCATGATTTGATCATTTACACAAACATTAAAATGGAATGATGCTTTGCTACAGATTTTAAATCTATACAATAAGTAAGAATATTGTAGACTGATTTTTGGAGGGAAATGGGCTGTTCTGACTTGAAAGGCTTTGGGGCCTAGTTTTCAAAGCAAATTTGAAAAGAAAAAGCACTGACACTGATTAAAAAGCAATTCATTGTTCTTCCAGGCATAATTCCTCATAGATAACCACCTGACATATGTTGTACACCTCACAATTTCTTGCCTGTTCTTCTTCTTCTTTCATATGGCTAGGGCAAACAACAGCAGAGAAGGTGCAGCTTAATTAAAATTGTATGTTGAGGTTTGATAGCCAGTTGATGACATCTGGGTCAGTTAAGTGGATTGCTTCAATACCTCCATGATATGCAAGTTCAGAGCAGGAATTTGCAATGTGGCTCACTGACTGCACCTGCACTGACTGCATATGCAGTTTGTTGAGCTCTCGTTGCCACATTTGTTGAATAAATAGGCACACCGGTGTCCTGTACAAAGGCCGTTCAGTGCAATCCAATATTTTTGTTGCAGGCAGAAACCCAGGAGGTCAATGGTTGGATCTATGACAAAATTTTTGTTGCACACTTTTGCTGCAGACCAGATTTCATGCTAGTGGCTCTCGGCATCCAGACTGGTTGATGAAAGTTGGAGCATATGTAATAAGAAGGGTTTCTTTGACTTAAGTCAGATCTTGGTGGGTGGGAGATATTGTCATACAACGAGAGTTTAGGGTCAGCCATGGTATTTTCATACTCTTTGAGTATAGCCTGTTAGGATGGATATTATAAGGCTGGGGTGCCTGCCTTACCTAAGTACACCATTGAGAAAATTGTATAGTATCATCACCACCAACCTCAGATGGCCTTCTCTCACTTGCCTTGCCTTTGTGTATAATGTTACCTATAGAGAGTTGAATGTGGGGTTGGTGATGATGCTGCCTGGTATCCCAGGAGGGCTTTCTTATGGGGCTCCTGCTCTCCTTATACCAGGGGTGGACAAAATATGCCTTGCAGGCTGCATCCAGCCCGCAAGGCCATTCAATCCAGCCCATGGGGCCCCTAAAAAATTGAAAACATTAATATTTCTTTGCCCTTGGGTCCTGTCAAAAATAACATGTTTTTGTTGGCATGGCTGAAGCACTTTGCTATGCTTTCTGTGTCTTTTGCCTACATGTGTTTGCACACACATCCTGTCACATAGCCACACCCCAGGGGGTTGGGAGCATCAGGGTAAGGGGATGAGTTTTTTGCGCCCTCACCCAAGGAGTCCAGAGCTTCTGCTCATCTGAGTGAATTAATTATCTTGTGTTTTGTTCCTCTGCCAGGGACATAGACCCAGTGCAGACCTTGGACTTGCCCACTGGTCCATTGTCTGGTTCTTGCTAATCACCTGGAATTGTGCTAGAGGAATTAGTGGGCTCAGGATCCCTCTGGTGCTGGTAGTGGGACCAGTCAGTTCCCCCCAGCCCATAAGCTCACTCATGCATGATGTGTGAGATGCGGTGGCAGCATGTTGTGACACCTCTGTATCCCTCCAAGGATACGTCCCAACTCCCATCTTGTTTCATTACAGCCCCTCAGAAGTAGCCGTCAACTTTTACAGAGGTCAGCCCTCAGGATCGGGCTCGTGGGGAGGTAACACAAGATGCCCCTTTTCTTCATGGAAGAGGGACGTATTTGTCTGTTTGGATATAACTCCCTGTATGTGCTGACCTTTCTCTCCTCCTTGTCCCTGCTGGAGTCTGGAGGAAAACTAAAAAGGAGATTTAAAAATGGTTGTAGCTCTTGCTGTAGTGCTGCCCGGGAGTGGACATTAGTCTCTCACTTGCTACACAATAATATCTGGAAAAGCATTTGTGGAAAGTACTTACCCTAGGATAGAATTGGTTACCGTTTATCATTTCCTGTTCTCGTTACTGTGATTCTGGCCAGGATGAATTACTGCTGTGTTTTGTATTTGGCTTCAAAATTATGCACAAGATGTTTAATGCCCAATATATTCAGTGAGAAATACCGTGAGGTTCTTTACTGTGCTAACCTTTACAATATATTTGCCTGCCATTACTTTGCCCATCCCATTTTTTTCCCCGCAGATTAAATGAGGTTGTAAATAGGTAGTGGGATTAAATAGCTCACCAATTAATAGGGAAGGAAGGGTCAAAGTAATATGACTTTTTGCTAACATTTACTTAATCTATAGAACATTTTCATTCTAATACCTCATAATAATTTTCTCAGTTACAAAATCTGCTAACTCGAGAATATGAAGTGCAAACTGCAGGATAACCTCTTCCTCTGAGAGGCAATACAAATCTGAAAGAGCATCATGTTTCTAAACCGGTCCCCCCAGTGTTTAAAGGGGGCTTGCATTTGGAAATTTGGCTTTCAATAGTGCCTAGGAAAGAGCATAATTCTCTACATAAGTCACTAGGATGCGAGCAGTTTAAAAGGTTTACCGAGCAGCTCTTTAAACATTCAGAGAGAAAGGAGCAGTCTGTTGCACAGTGTCTCCTTTAGCAGATGTTGAGCCTGCTTTTCAGTGCTGAGTTGTTTTCTGGATGAAATGTTATGCTCATAAAAAAAACCGCACCATGTTTTTTTCACTCAGTGATTTATAAGCAAGAAGTTGATGGCCAAGTACCCACCTGAGCCCACAAATTCTTCCTCCAAAACTGGAAGCTGGCCTTGAATTGCAGGTAAAATAGAAAAACGGGAAACATTTAAAACACATCAATCAATAGATTCTATATATCCCATTTAGTCCAAAACTGTTCATCATATCTGAGGCATTTTGACATGTTGCTGGCGGGCTGGCTGATTCAGCTCTCGCTCCTACGTACTCATCCTTATTATTGATGAGCAGTCCTCAGATACTACACAAACTTCCTGGATTTGCAAATTAGACCTGGAAATCCCCTGAGAATAAGCTTTCTCGAAAAATGTGCTCCTCCTCTTTCTAGCCTTTTTGGAAACACAGAGCTGAGACTGTTGCACGTGCTTTGGACCAGCTAACCACCAGATTCAGAGCATAAGTATGGTCTCTTGTTTTAGTTTGACATCTCCCTTACCAAAACCATCTGGAATCAAAGCATCCAAAAACATCCAGTCTTCAGAGGCTGCTTCTTGGCACAAACTCAGTTCAATTACTATGCCTTACACCTTTAATCTTTAGGTATTTTGACTAATAATAATATTACAACATTTTACATTCAACTGTCCAAACTGTGCTGCAAAGTTAATTCATTTAGCTTCACTATTCTGCATGAAGTTGGTAAACATTGTCATCTTTATTTTATAAGTGGGTAAAGGGCGACAACGAGAGTTTAATCAACTCTGCAAAGATTCAACTTACAGAAGAACCAATAAGTGTATGGCCTATTTCCAGATCTCAGTCACATGATATTGGCCAGTGCTTTAAACAGTACCTAAAATAACACTGTTTCCTGGCATGGCAAGGAATATACAAGAGTTAACTTGATCATTTGCTCCAAGCATAATGCTTCATTATGGCTACGTACAATTGGTTACTGCAATGTATTTTTGTATGTGGCTTATGTCATACAGACTGTAGTAAATTAAGGAATAGGTTGATGAAATGGAATGGTATAAGCTTTTTTAAATAATTGACAGCCCACCACCGAAGGTCTATTTTATTTTATTTTACAGTAACTCTGACTCAGTGGGCTTATGTCACTTGTTGAAGTTATAAATGGAAAAGGCTACAAATAAACCAGATTCCTAGCCTCTTAGTTATGTAATTTCCTATTTGCAGCCAGTACGTTGCTTTGTTATGTTTAACTATAGCTCTGCATCATATTTTGCACAGCACTGGAAATGGCTTTGCTACAGGGGCCCTCTTCTGCTATTTCTTTATATACCTCAGTCTTTTTTAAAGACATATGAATTATGCATCAAATATGGATGACTTGAAACCTGACCTGTGCATTTCTGTATCAGGAAACCAGGAAGCAAAGGTGATTCTACCCCTCCAAGCTTCCACGCATAGATTTTGGGGCAACTTTCATGTCTGAAGCAGAAACTAGTGTGCAAGTTCTCTGAATGTGAGGTGAATGAAAATGAATCTCTGCTTAGACCAAGAAGGGTGGCATAAATAGCTAATTAGTATCCTAAACACATCAAAGACTAAAACCTCTCTAAAATGTCTGGAGTAAAGTGGATTAGAACGCCTCTTACAGCTTGTTATCTGATCAGTTGTGGCCACCCGCTGTATAAGAAGTCCAGGAGCCAAGGGAGCTACATTACAGTGCATATGCCTAACCTCCTCTATCAATACGGTGGTTTAAAAACAATTAAACCTTTCTGTGCTAGTGAGTCGTTTGCAGATTGCAAAGAAGTAGGACAGGTTTGGATGCCTAAGGGTTAAGAAGAAAATTAAGTGATCATGGGGGAAATCAGACAGGAGAATAACCCTGAAATATTTTATTAAAAAAAGATACAGCTACAACAATATTATTCTTCTGCATTTGGGGTATAGGAGTATAATTTGTCCATTATGAATCAGGGAACAGAGGCCACTTTTGCTAGAGAGTAATGATGGAATCATAGCATCTCTAATGTGTATTTGGACACGTTGGCTGGGAGCATTTTGGATTATTATAGCTATAACTTTTGTAAAGTGTAGGTAGTTGTGTTCTTGAATATTACTTAGAGCTGGGAGGGCCTGAAAAAGCAGTATCTGGGCATGCTGGTGGGATGTGCTGTGTGTTCTTGTTTTGCCTTGTTTTCTTTTTGTAAAACTGGAAGACCCTGTCAAGCAGCTCCCAGGTTAAGAACAAGCTTATAGAAAAGAATAGTGAAATCAATATGATCAGAGACTGGGTAAAATCCCAGAAACTACAGAGGGAAAACAAGAAGAAGATATTGCTGCCTCCTTTTTAGGCCTCCTTTTGCATATATTTGATAAAAGAAATTGTAGACTACTGGAGTGTTGAATTATACGGGGATGCTCTCTTTCTCTTCCCTTTCTCCATGGTGAAAAAGAGCTGCATGTTTAGTTTTTAATTCAACTTAATGATAAGAGGCTCTTTTATCTCTTCTTGTCCATGCCAACAGTTACTTCTCTCTGGTTCTCCCCAGATCTTGTCTTTCCTCCCTTTCTGTGTAGAAAGCCAAGGCAAAGAAGCACTGGGGTGGTACTTGTTACCTGCCTCAGCAAGCTTGCTCCTTCCCTCTCCAGTCCAGGCTGATGCAAGGGAATGGAAGTTCTGCTTCTCAGAGACTTACAGGAGGTTTCTGCTGGCTTCACAAAAGAGGAAGCCTGAGAGGGTGATCTTGTCTTTCTTTTTTGTTTGTTTTTTTCACCCTTGTGTATAGGACATGGAGATTCATTCATGCTGCCTTGCCTTTGGGAAGGAAGAAAAGCAAATTGACCTAGCCACCCACCCAATACTGGCAACATAAGCTGCTGCTCCAACACCATGCTATGAATATCTTTCTTTTTGCACAAGTCAGCAACATTGTTCAGGATAACTGTCTGAATCCCAATATTGCTGACTTTTGGGATATTTAGAAGAGCCATTCATTTGGATTCTGACCTACGTTAAGTGGAAAGTTTAAAAGCATGCAATACAATGATATTTCTCAGTACTCCTGATCCACACCTCCTTTTGAACATCTTTCTAAACACTTAGGTGAGGGACAAAAATGACACGCAAACTGGTCTAAATAATCAGAAACTCGTTTAAATCTGTAACACAACAGAAGTTCAGTGCATATAACTGTCTGAAACTGGTTTATGATAAACCTGGATGGATGTAATGTCAGACTTAACTGATTTAGGTTAAATCAATTTATTGAATTTATAAACTATACATTTCTAATTTTATTGATATCTCTGTCCTGGATCCCCTCCAGATTCAAGTTAACTCACAGTCCCTCATCTTCCTAGGATGCTTTGCACCTCCCCTGCAAACCCCTTCTCCCTTTGCAGGGTCGGCAGACCAGCCTTGGCCCAAGCTGTCCACTTCAGGCAACCAGGGAGATGTGCATCCTCCAATTTCTGGTCTGGGCAAATGCATGTGGTTGCATTTCAGGAATCAAAAGTAAATGTCTGTTCCTTTGCTTATCGGTTCAAGCTACACAGCTTTGACTAACCTGTGAAGATTGAATTGATTCAGCCTCGGGATTTTTGACTGTCTGTACTTAGCCTAAGGGTCTAATTCAGCCTTACTGTAAGTGGGTGCAGCTGTTCTGGATTTCAGAATTATAGGCAGACTGAATTTGGCAATAAGGCTTTCAGACTTGGAGTCTTTCTTGTTTACTTTTGCCTCAGCTGGTGAGGATGTAGATAGAAGCTACAGCCTGCCTCTTTTCTCTTCTGACCGCAGACTTCTCTCCGTTGCTAATTGTGCAGTTTCAGCTTCTGGCCTTTTCAGTGCTCTCTCTCTAACCTTTCTTATAATAGGACCATTTTGGACAATGTACTCACTGTTGCTAATACTGATTAAGTTCTGTGAGTGCTGGCCATGGTGGAAACACTTGTATAGAGCAACTAGATGGTTACAGACCTATGTTCCCTGACTTGCACACTCTAAATTATCTTTTTTAAACTCTGAATTATAAGAGGTAGAGGATCTGCCAATAGTATTGTGTCTGCTTGTTTTTTAATGATAGCAAGTAAGAGCTATGGAAGTGGAGGTATATAAATAAGCTGTGCAAGTTTCAGCTTCTGGTCAGCTGAAAAAGAATCATGCTGATTCCCTGCTTTGGCAGTTAATCCCTTTCTGGTCTGTTTTACTCAGCTGCTGAAAGTAAGTATCTGTTCACTCATTCTCCCACTACTTTCCAGCTGTCTTGGTTTTTAAGACACACAATAGATTCAAATGAAGGGTAACTTATGTACTTCATTTAATCTTTTCTTTCAGTATAATATTAATGATTTGTATGTAAAGGTAAGTACAGCTCCCTAAGCAGTATACAAATATTGTATGTTTGTAATGATCTTTATTGAACTGCTTGGGAGAAAAGGAAAATGGATTTGCAATTTAATATAAAACAAATCCTACTTAAACTACTAAAGATTCAACATTCACACTGATATAGGTGTTGCTAGAAATATATAGCAAACTGTATGGGTTTTGCGGTAATGGAATGTTAAATATAAAAAAGGACAAAGGGGAATAAAAATGAAACAGACAGATACTAGTGTATAGATCAAAGGTGTTATTATAGAGATTGTGCCTGTCCATCCTTAGACTAAAAATCCCTCACAGAAGTTCAAGGTACTTGATCTGTCATACAATTTTACTGTCAAATGTTAGTACATTTACGAAAAGGTAACTTCCAAAACTTCCAAAAGGTCTTCCAAAATTTTCTGGTCTTTAAGAAAATCACTGTAGTCTTAAATGTTTCTTTTGACCTGAAGCAACAAAGATTTTTGCCTGTGCTTTTTAAGAATGTTTTAAGGATTACTTTTTCACTGGTGTTTGTATGAAACTTGTACGCTGTTCAGGAAACCCAGCAGGTCCATAAATGCTGTAGGGATTACAAGTTTTTTATATATTTTCTGGAACTTATAAACTGTAAAGTCTGAGCTGGATCATGCAAATTCATAGATTCATAGATGCTAGGGTTGGAAGGGACCTTGGAAGATCATTGAGTCCAGCCCACTGCCCCAGGGGCAGGAAGTCAGCAGAGATCATAGGAACCCAGCAAGATAAACACCCAAATGTCTCTTGAAGGCGTTCAAAGTGGGTGCTTGAACTCCAGGGGTAGTCTAGTCCAAACTCTGACGGCAGTCTAGTCCAAACCTTGGGGGCTTGGACAGTAAAGAAATTTTTTCTTACGTCTAGCCTGAAATGGTCACAGAGGAGTTTCTGACTGTTTGATCTTGTCATCCCTTGGGTCGCTCTGGTGAACAGATGGTCCCCCAGATCCTGGTGAGCACCCCTGATAAACTTATAGGTGGCCACCAGATCACCTCTGAGCCTGTGCTTTTCCAGGCTGGAGAGTCCCATGGCTCTCAGGCTGTCATCATAAGGTCTGTTTTTCTCTCATGCTTCTCCACATCATTTTTGAATTGTGGAGCCCAAAACTGGATGCAACACTCCAGCTGCAGCCTCACCAAGGCTGAGTACAATGGGAGAATGACATCCTGGGATTTGCTTGAGAAGCACCTGTGGATGCAAGCCAGCATTTTGCTCACTTTACTAGCTGCAGCATCACATTGAAGGCTCATGTTTATCTTGTGGTTAATCATGACCCCCAAGTCCCTTTCATCTGTCATGCCAACTAGTGTAGCACTACCGAGCTTATAAGCATGCTGCAGGTTTTTCCTCCCAAGGTGGAGAACCTTGCATTTTTCGGTGTTAAACACCATCTCATCTGCACATTTCCTGAGTCTGTCAAGGTCTGGCTGGATCACCCTCCTGTTCTCAGGTGTGGATTCTTTACCACAGAGTTTGGTGTTGTTGGCGAACTTGGCCAGTCTGATTCTGACACCAATGTCTACATCATTGATGAAGATGTTAAATAGTATAGGCCCTATACTAGAGTCTTGGGGGACCCCACTGAACAGAGCACCAGAACAGAGTCTTGCGGGACCCCACTGGTTACAGGGCACCACAACAATTGACTTCCATCCACCACCACTCTCTGGGTCCTACTGCAAAGCCAATTCCCCAGCCAGCGGATTGTGGTGAGGCCAAGGCCACAGTTGGCCAGTTTTGCCAAGAGGTGATCATAGGATACCAGATCGAAGGCTTTTTTGAAGTCAAGATATATGACATCAATCTCTTCTCCCTTGTCCAGGTGATAGGTCACCTGGTCGTAAAAGGAAATGAGATTGGTCAAGCAAGACCTACCCGCAACAAACCCATGCTGGCTATCCCTCAGGATGTTGCCGTCAGCCAGTCTGTTAAGGATGGCCTCTTTGATAATCTTTTCCAAGACCTTCCCTGGGATAGAAGTCAGGCCTGTAATTTGCCAGATCCACTCTCCTCCCTTTCTTGAAGATCGGCACCACATTGGCCTTCTTCCAATCTTTGGGCACGTCACCAGAGCATCAGAAGTTCTCAAAGATCCATGCCAGGGGCTGAACGATGATGCTTGCCACGTCCTTAAAAACCCTTGGGTATAAACCAAGAGGGCTGGCTGACTTGAAGGTGTTCCTTCACAAGGTCAGCTTTGATGGAGAGTAAGAAGTCTCCCTCACCCAGACCTCGCTTCCCTGCAGTGGGCTGGGGCGTCCCATGGGACTGGTGGAAAACTGACACAAAATACCCATTTAGCAAGTTTGCTTTTTCCTGGGCATTGGTTGTCAGTTGTTCCCATCTGGTTTAGCAGGGGTCCAGTATTGCTCTTGCTTTTCCTCTGGCTCCCCACATATCTGAAAAATGACTTTTTATTGTCCTTGATATTTGTAGCTAGCTAGAGTTCTGTCACAGCCTTGGCTTTCCTGGTTTGCTCCCTGCAGGTCCAGACCAGAGCAGAGTATTTCTCCTTGGTGGTGGATCCAGTCCTCCATCCTTTGTAGGTCTTTCTTTTAAGATGCAGGAGGTCTGCTAGTTCCCTGCAGAGCCAAGGGGGCTGCTGTGCCCTTTTGCTGCCTTTCCTCTGAGACAGGATAGACTTTGCTTGCGCATCCAGGATTGCTCCATTTAGGAGCAGCCACTCATCCTGGACTCCCCTCCCCTTTGGGTTGTGCCCCTTGAAGGTCTCACTGACAAGCCTCCTTAGCTTGTTGAAGTCAGCTTTCCTGAAGTCAAGGACTTCTGTATTGCTGACTGACTTGCCAGTTTTGTGTCAGGTAGTGAAGGTGATCAGCTCGTGGTCACTGTCACCCAGCTTCCCTTCAGTCATTAGGTCACTTGTTGCCAGTACCAGGTTGGGCAGCGCTTTACCTCTCGTCAGCCTGTAGACTTACTGCATCAGATAGAACCCATCCATGCACAAAAGAAAGCTTTGCGACCACTTGGATTTGGCTGAGCACTCTTCCCACACAATGTCTGGGTAGTTGAAAATGCCTCCAGACCTCAGGTTGGGGAGGACCGGGTTAGAGAGCTTCTGGAGGTGCTGGCTGTGTTCAAATCAGCGGGTCCAGATGCTCTCCACCCCAGGGTGTTAAGGGAGCTAGCGGGGGTTATTGCAGGGCCTTTGGCACGGCTTTACGAGAGCTCTTGGTGCTTGGGCCAGGTGCCAGATGATTGGAATATAGCCAACGTGGTCCCCATCTTTAAATAAGGGAGGAGGGAGGACCCAGGCAACTATAGGCCCCTCAGTCTCAATCTTAGGGAAACTCTTTGAGAAGATCATCAAGGAGCACATCTGTGATGGGCTGGCATCAGGGATGATGCTCAAGGGCAGCCAACACTGTTTCATTAGGGGTAGGTCATGTCAGACCAACCTGATTGCCTTTTATTATCAGGTCACAAAAGCATTGGATGCAAGTGTCGCTGTGGTTGTAGTCTTTCTGGACTTCTGCAAGGCCTTTGACACCATCTTCCACCCCATCCTCATTAAAAAACTAGGCGACTGTGGCATTGATGCCTACACAGTCAGATGGATTGCAGATTGGCTGAAGGGTC
>NW_017728923.1:18273075-18282589 GCF_001723895.1 Crocodylus porosus | reverse complement strand
GTGTCCAGTTCTGTGCGCCTCACTTCAGGAGGGATGTGGACAACATTGAGAGGGTCCAGAGGAAGGCCACCCGTCAGGCAGCCCCCCAGCCGAGAGCCAGGGGCTCTGTCTCCATGGAGCCCGGAACCATGGGCTTTGTTTGGGTGGAGGCCTCTGGGGTGCTGGGGGGGAGGGGTGTGCAGGCCCTGAGGGGACCCTTGGGGTGCAGTCCATGCCCATCCATGGCATGCCGCTAGTGGGCCAGCTGTGGCTGGGACTGGGACTGCCTATCCTAGGGGCTCACAGGCAGGGCCTTGGACCCTCCTGCATGAACTCCCACACTAACTTGCACTCTGGGCCCAGGAGCATGCCTGTTTGCATGGCCTGTTTGTTAGGCTCTGGTTGTGTGGCTCCTTGGGAGGCTGGGCAAAGTAGGAGCCAGGGTGTGTGTGACCCTCCCCGCCTCTGACTTAGCCAGTTCCCAGCTGACAAAGTTGGATAGTCCCACCCACCATGGGCCCCTGCTTACCTGTGGGCAGGGTTCCTGGGGACTCTTCTGGGGGTCCCTGGGCTCACGGCGGCGCAGCGGGCATACACCCATGCATCTCACTCCAGAGCTGGGTCCCAAGTGTGGTTTGTATCATTGCCGGGCCCTTTTTATACTGCAGCATGTGCAAAAGGACAGTCAGTACCGCACTGTTTTTAGGGGGATAAAAGAAGGTTCCCTCCCCCTACCGGAGGGGACAGGTGAATGCCCCCCCAAACTGCCTCATGCACTAGCAGCCAGTCGCATGGCTCCCTGGGGTGCTGGGCCAAGTAGGAGCCAGTGGGGATGTGACCCTCCCTGCCTCCGACTCAGCTGGCTCCCAGCTGGCGAAGTTGGCTAGTCCCACCCACCACAGGCCCCTACTTATGTGTGGGCAGGCTGGGGCTCATCGGGGGTCCTGGGGTGCTCTTCTGGGGGTCCCTGGGCTCACGGGGGTGCAGTGGGCATACAGAGCCGTGCATCTCGCTCCAGAGCTGGGTCCCAAGTGCAAATTGTGTAACATTTATAAAATTGTAACATTTATAAATTAAAATTAACTTGGAAAATACAGAATAAAATTTTTTTTTGAGGTGAATTCCATCATTTTATACATGCACACTTGTGAGTATTCTCTAAGGGCATGGGCAAACAAGGTTCTTTGAGTAGATGTGATATCTTTTATTAGACTAGCTGAGTAGTTGGAAAAAAAGTTCTTGGAAAGGTTTCAGGCACAGTCACCCTTCTTCAGGAATGGGGAGTCTTTGTCCATGTTGTTCTTCTCAAATGCATTCCCAAAGGAATGTTCCTCTCTAAAAACATTCATTTGTAGAAGTATTGAAGAGATCAACAAAAATAATTTTCTAGTAACTGTCTGTCTTTTTCACATTTTGCTTGCCCAAGGTTTTGAAGTCCTCTAGTCAAAGAATAGATGATAACAATACAAGTTTCCCCACAGTGCTGTACTTCAATTCTGAGGCGGGACAGTGAGAGGGTTATTCCATTTAATCCTCAGATTATTTATTGAAGCTTGGCACCAACACTTACCTACTATGAACTAGACAGAGACAAATATCATCTATGGATTGGATTATATCAATATCTGACCAATGCAGACATGAGGGATGGGATCTGAACTAGAAACATGTAAGTGGCTATCCTGGGGGAGATTTGTTTCCCTGTGGGATGAGAATTCAGCAGTCACTTCTGCTGAAAATATTGTTACAAACCTCTTTGTTGTTGTCCTTTCTCTTTGCAGTCAAAGAGGCAGAAACAGTTGCCTTGATCAGTCATCCTTCTACTTTCCACCTCCCACAATCCCCAAATGAAGTCATTTATCATTTCCCACAGAACCTTGCATGCACACACCATTAAAAGGTAGTAAAGCTCTGAGTCATCAGGTACAGTTCTTCAAGGTGCCTTCCAGAAGAGAAGGAATAGATTTTGATTTTTGTAACTAGTCGTGCACTTAAATTAGGCTCTCTCTTACGATCCCTTTAGTCTACATGGCACTAGTTTAAAGGGAATGAATGTCTTACCAGACACAGCAGGTCAAGAAAATCTTAACATCTGGAATCCTCCAGTGAATCCTCCAGTGAATATGCTGCTAGTCCTAAGCAATGCCAGGCCAGCAGTATCAGGAGTCAAACATGCAGAACTTTATGCTGAGAACATAGGGAACTACACAGGCAGCATATTATAATTTGACTATTGAAAATATCCTGATAGGGTGGACCCAGAGGTGATGCAGCAGCACAGTCGCGTTGCCCTTTGGCTGTGCCCCGCATGTGCAGTGAGCTCGCTCAACTCATCCTCGGGTCAGTGCAGCACCTGCTGGGAGCTCTGCATGTTGTAGAAGCAATATGAACCTGCCACTGAATTCAGTGTTAGTGGGGAAAAAGGGCCAGCAATGCACAGCTCCTGCTTGCACTCAGCTCCAGGGCTCTGTGCTGCCACCACTTGTCCTACCTCCTGCTTTCCCTGCCTTATTAAGGAGGAGAGCAAGGAAGAATGAAGAGCAGTGGGCTGCGGAGCTGCTGGACCCTGGCAGGGCCCTGCTGGTGAGCTCAGAGCTCACAGCACGATGGAGCTCACTGGATCCAGGATCACAGCGAGGGCTTGAGGCGAAATCCCCTTCAGCTGCGTGGCATGTGTGCAATGAGCTCTCTTCACTGTGCCCATGCCCTACCCCTGAAGGGGGTGCAGCTGCACCCCTACTGCTGCAATCCAAGATCCACCTATGTATCCTGACAGCTATCTTTGGTATCCAGGAGAGGAAGAAGGAGGACATTTGGATGGGGTAGCATCAAGAAATAGCCTGATATTTTTTCATATTGTAATCAGGCACCCCTTTGGAAATACATTGCTTTTTCTATTCCTTACTGGCACTGGGGTTGCCCTTTCATTCAGAGTCAACATCAATTCTGATGGCTGACACACATTTTTTGGGCTCAAGCTGAAAGTTTAGCATGGCAAAGAGAAGCTCTTTTTATAATGCCTATTAAAACAAAAATGGGTGATAACAACTAATACTGCCTGGTGTCTGTTTAAATAAATATGCAAATTAAAAAGTTTCTAATGGGGAACAGTACTGCAAGTAAACGAACTTTATAGCTGGCAAGGGATGTTTTCTTGCTGATGCCCCACTTGGGATGTTATTGCTATGAGCAATCTCTGCTTTGAGACCCACCCAAATGCTGGAAATTCATACAGCTTCTTTCAGGGAATGATCCTTAGAGAATTTCCCTCATGATTTGCTAACTCTTCCAGCAACACGCAGACTGCTGAGCACAGATGCAAGCAAAAAACATGGGAAAAAGAGGAGTAATTTATATTATAAAAACTACATCAAATTTAACTTGAATGGGTGAATTACGGAAATATATAGAGTAAGGCCCATAAAATATCATTCTTGTCAATGTTGAGGTGGAAGAGAACATGCTATGAATGTATAATCTTGTGCTTTGTTCTGTATTCTTCAGCTGGTTAATGACTCCTTTTTTTTTAAAGATTAGTTTATATTGACAGTGACTCTTCTTATATGACTCAATAGTAACTGTTTAAAAATAGGAGCTGTATTTCCTATATCAAGGGAAAAAAGGCTATTGGATTACACTGAGAGCATTATACTTGAATTAACGATAAAAGTATGTACCTTGCCAGGACTATAGTCTCATCTGAGTCTTATGTATGGCTAAATTCCCAAGTTGTCTTTCTTTGGAGTCTGCTACTCTTGTGCAAAGAAACTTCGCAAGACTGGGGCCTTACAGAACCTTTTTCTTTCTCATATTGCAACTTGGCAGAAGAAATTGGCCTGTTACAGGTGCAAAATTTGTAAGGCCATTCAGGAAAGAGGTGAAATTCAGGGCACAGAAATGAGACTATTATAATGAATAAGTATATCTTAATTGAGATATAGTTTTTCAAGAAAACTGCCAGCATGTATCAAGATGAGCAGTTTATCTCAGGAGTAATGCTAACATGGGTTACTTATAAATCTCTGCTCTTCACAGTATTATAAATTATACTGCAAATACTTGGTCTTCTTCTGTCAAACCGCATAGATGCCTTGGTACTCTATGGCCATCACTATAGAGGTAGTTTTCAGTAATTATAATATACAAATGACAGTGATTTAGCTATAGTTCCATAACTTGACATCCACATGTCCCCAGTGAGCAAGGATAGATTAAAGTGGCCTTTAGATAACATTAAAAACCCTCTTTTTAAGCCAGTTATTTGTGAGAAATATTGGGTATTTGTTATTATGATAAAAACTATATCCTAAGAAGCTATCTGGAGATTATTTAGTCCATAATAATCAGGGATCCTGGTTTTCGCTGTTTAAAAATCACTTCTCTGATAAAAAATAGCAAATTTTATGACTAAAACCCCCCAAATCTGCATTTTTCCATTGTTAAAATGAAACACCACCCTCTATATATAGGTATCAGTTGAATACAATGTTTCATTGCTATATTAACAACTTCAAAGCAATTTGGGAACCTACCAGTGCCTCAATCACTATAATAAATTACATTCTAAATACCTATAAATTTCAGCATTTGATTTTGGGTTTTTTATCATGAAAAATCAGAGTTCCCCCTGCCCCCTTTGCTCATCAGGACATGGGTCCAACTATGGCTGTTCCCCCCTCCCCCACACTGCTTTGTGGCTCTGAGCAACCCTGATATGCCAGTGCCCTGCCCTTGCCCATGCCCCTCACTCTGTATCCATGGCCCCCCGGCCTTGCTGGTGCCCCTCACTCCTGACCAACAGCACCCCAGCCCTGCTAGTGCCCCTCACTCCTGACCTGCTGCCTCCCACTCGTAGCCCCACAGTGTGTGAGGAAGGGTGTGTGTGTGGGGGGAAGGTGGGGTGACACAGGTGACGTAGCAGGGGGGCACATGCCCCGCAATATTTTTACATGCACAGCAGGGCATGGGGCTGCAGACAGGCTGGACCAGCTCTGGAGGAACCAGGGGGTATCTTGTTCTCTTCCCAAATGGAATGTGGCAGGTCACCTTTGGCATCTGCCACTTTAAGAGCTTTGAGTAGGCTGTGGAGCAACCAGCAGATGCAGTTCAGCTCAACCAGGCAAGCAAATGACCAGAAGAGGACTCCTGGATTGCAGGATGGGGCTGAGCAGCTTTACTATAAACCCAGGCCCTCATAGCTGAGTGGGCAGCTGCTTCAGGGAGTCGAAGGGAGAATATCAATCAGCCAGAGCAGCTGTTCCCAGAACACCTGGTAGTTCAGGGTAGGATCTATGGGGATGGAGGAGGTTCCTGGTCCTGGAGAATGACCTAAAACTACACCTTGCTAGGGTAGGATGGTGTGGTAGGGCTGCCTGTGGTTGGGTGGTCCTCAGGAAATGCCACACCAGTGCCTCCCTAGTGAAGGGCAAGGATGGGGCACCATATAACCCCCCCCATGACCTGATGGGTTACCCCATAGAGGGGAGAGGTGAGGGTCCAGAAATGTCATCAAAACTAAGACCCAAGGGGCTCAGGGCCAAAAGCCCCATTGGGGGTGGGGTGAGTTGTAGTTGTGGGCCCAGTGAGAGCATGAGTCAAAGCCATGAGAAGGCTGCGTAGAGTAGGGTTCACATGGGTGACTGCACATAGGCTGGCCTTGGTGAAAGAGTCAGTGGTGTTTGGAGAGGCCCAAGAAGGCGGACCTGTATGAGAGGGAGTGGGAGTGGCAGAAGGGGCAGGTGGATGGATTGCCCTAGGCATGTAAGTGGGCCAATGATTTGACCAGCCGTGAGATGGCTCCCTGCCACACAAAGAGAGAGCAAACAGCAGGAGCGATATTCCCTTAAAGCATGCTTCAGGTTTTTTTCAAGTGAGAACCCACTTATCTCTTTAATAAATCAGTTTTATTGAACATTATAAATTATTAACTTCAAATGTGCTTATAGATGTAATCTTAGCAGTTTCAGTAGTCTTAGCAAGATACAATTGCAGCAAGCAAGTAATGGTATATTACCAATTCTAGTAACACATGACTCGGAAGATGGCCAGACTTCCAGAGTGGACAAGCTTCCTTGAAGGGAAAGGAGATGTCTTCAGTTCTTAGGCATCACCAGTGAGGAGGGGATGGGAAGGAAAAGGGAAGAAGAAAGGGAGAGAGAGCAAGAGAAGAAGAAGAGAAAAGGAGGGTAATATTTACAGTCCTTTAGTCACACAGCTACAAATTAGGCCAATTTTCTGTTTTGCATCAATAAATTGGGGTTTGTTTTGATTTTATTGTTGTTTTTGTCTTTGTAACTGCCAGGCCTTGAATAACTGCTCTCGAGTGGCCTTTGCTGTACTGGTGGATGTCAAGCACCTCCTGGGTTCGTGTCATTGCTGGAGTAGCTCTCTTCTTCCCACGTTGCCAAGCCCATTCTCTCCTGCCACTACTTGCTGTTCCTCAGTAGGAGGGTTCGGCTAACAGAATACTCAGTGGCCTGGGGTTCACCTGGCGGTCATTCTCAGGGCTCCACCACCCCTACACCCCGGCATCACACCTCCTTCAGTGTGCTGCCCAGCTGTTGGCCTTGGCCTCTTCATGCCGGGATAACTCTCTCTGCCTTTATGTTTAGATTCCAGTGGCTTAAGGCCCTGCTCACCCGTGAGGGCCTACCCCACAGCTCTTCACACCTCCGTCCCTTCCTTCAAGGGTACATAGAACAAAAAAAAAGGGAATCCTACCGAGGCTTCTCCACAGTCCTGTCCCTCGGGCCCTCATCCCTATCCCCTATGCCCCGTCGTCCAGGCTAACAAAAATAAACATGCCAACTGCCATCAACTACTAAGCTATTCCCTGCCCCTTTCTCCTTTTCCCCAGAGCCTAACAGGGAGAGGATGGTTTTCTTCTTGACCTGTCGCCTCCAGGAGCTACTTCCATCCGTTCCTCAATCTGGTGGAACTCGGCGGCGATACCTGCCCTGACTATCAACCCCTTTAAGGCTCTCCTGGGGTCTTCTTCCCCCATCCTGCCTTCCTCTGTGCCTCGTTGTCCTGGCACTCCTGCCTGTGTTCCGCTCGACTTCCAGGTGCCGCTTCAGCTTCGCCTCTGTCCAGCAAACCTGACACTCCCTTGCTGTCCTGCGCGGGCTCCCGTCAGGGTGCTCCACCCTCCACCACCTGAGTCTGCTCCCGCTTGCCAGCCTCCCTGGGTCCAGTGTGTGAGGTATTCTCCGCTGCTACCATCAGCCGCAGCTTCCTTCCCAGGCTATCTGCCCCCTCCACAGCAGCGGCTGCCATTTTTATTTCTGTCGGCTGGCGTCTGATGCTGACATCATCTGCCGGTCGTAATTGAACAAAAAGGCGGCTAATGAGCCATGCAGGCTCTTCCTTCTGTCCCATGCACGTTCTGTCCCGTCCCAAGCTGCCAGTAAGTGCCGCACGTTATTTTGACTCCCAGGACAGTCTCCTTCTTGGTACCAGGAGCCTTTTGCTTCAGATATGGATGGAATGTGCCTTAACAAACTGCTTTATCCATAACAAGCATTTTTATAATCAGATTCTTACAGAAAAACAAGCTCCATCATACTGAGGTGCAGAAGTGGCAGCGGCACCAGTGTGGAGTTATACCCTCTTTGCTGTTGTGTGGGCAGGGGGGTGTCTTACCTTGATAGTGATAGCTGTGGAGGTGGCTCCTGCCTGGAGCTGGTCTGGCCCAGCTACAGCCCTGCACCTCACTGTGGGTGCAGAAATCTTGGGGGACATGTGTCCCCCCCACCCCACCACATTGCCTGTGTCTTCCCAACTTCCTAATATGTGGCCTGTGTCCCTTTCCCCCACACTGTCCCCATAGACTCACCTGGAGGGAGCTGCTGAAGCTGCTTTCCATGCTGCCATGTGCCATGTGCCTGTGCATACACACATGCACGTGGTACCCCCTGCTTCTGATCACCCTCTTCCAACTCCCTTAAATCCCAAGCTGCCCCTTGCAGGCTTGAACTCGGCCAGCCTGCAAAGGGAAACCTGCATTTTCCCATGTTTTTCTCCTTTAAAAGGGAAAATCCTCACTTTTCTCTGTTAAAGGAGAAAATCCATGCTTTTCCACAGCAAATGGAAAACCCAAATCCCTGATAATAACATTGTTGCCTCATTAACAGGAATTGCTGAAGTCATTATCTAAACATTTAAGCAACTAAATACTGTGGGGGCCTTGTTACATCTTAGGCTGAAAGCCACACAAATGTTAATTGGCTTAGTATTGTTTGCCTTAGTGGATTAATCACACGTTAAGGCAAAAAACCTGCTGACTGCCCCTCTCTTGCACAGCTGTGACTTGCCACTAGAGGCTTGGTGAGCAGGCACAGGACTAGGAGCTGTGGGCAGGACTGGCTCATTGCTTCTGCTGGACAGAGCAACTGCTGCAGCCCCAGCGTGCCTAGCAGCCCTGCTGCTTCCCACCATACTCGGACCAGCTCTGCTCCCAGCTCTAACCCCACCAGGAACAGACTGAGCCAGTCTGAGTGGGACAGGTGCCACCTCCCCACCACTCTGATTGGCTCTTCTCCTGGTGGCAGCAGAGCAAGCTGGTCTGAGCAGGGGAACACCACCTCACTACTTCCACTAGAACTAGTGGTGTTCTCCCCTCCATTGATGATGTTTAGGGGGTGCATGTGGGTGCACGTGCATCCCCTGAGATGGGCCATGCACCCCCTGAGAGAAGCACTGGTGGCACCATGTTGCCACTGGTGCTTCCACTGGTGGTGGCAATCAGGACACCCCCCCCCCCCATTTGGCAATCAGCTACTGGTGCCCCCTCAGTTTTAGGAGGCACCAGTCACCCATGCTCCCCTCTGCTCAGACCAGCTCACTATGTTCCTGCTGGGACCACAGCCAGTCCCAGTGGTGGCAGGAAGCACTGCAGTGCCAAACACTCTGAGGCTTCAGTGCTCACTCTGCTAGTCATGCCTGGGAGGGGAGGAAATGTGCCCAGCCCAACTGTGCCCCTCTGTCCCCACTTGCCCTAAATCAGGAGGGTTCACTGCTGCCTGAGATGCTGGAGGTTTTCAACCTGGGTGGAAAAGCTGTGGAGAGTGGCCACATATTAATGGAACAGGGGCAAAATTAGGTGGATTAGATATAATCCTGTCCTGGAGTGGTGTAATGTTTTAAGACACTTAAAAGGTGTTACCATGCAGCCAGTCCAGGGGCTAAGGGCTCAAGAAGCCATCTAAAGTTACCATGTAATAAAGTCCTAACAGCTTCAGTGGCAAGATAAATATGCTAGGTATCTGCAGCATAAAAATCTGCTGGAACACAAGCCCACTTTCTGACATACTCTAGGCATTCCAAAAAAATCAGTGGAAAATGTTCATATAGATACAAGGCATTTAATGGGTTGGTACCTGTAAGCAGTTTCCAGGCAGCAAAGTATTTTCATAGACTTCATAGACATTAGGGCTGGAAGGGACCTCAGAAGATCATTGAGTCCAGCCCCCCCACCCAAAGGGCAGGAAGTCAGCTGGGGGTCATAGGATCCCAGCAAGATAAGCATCCAATTTGC
>NW_017728923.1:18267549-18272034 GCF_001723895.1 Crocodylus porosus | reverse complement strand
GATCCACTTTCTTCCCTTTCTTGAAGATAGGCACCACATTGGCCTTCTTCCAGTCTTCGGGCACTACACCAGAGCGCCAGGAATTCTCAAAGATCCATGCCAAGGGCTGGGCTATGATGCTCATCAGCTCCTTGAGTACGCTGGGGTGTAGATTGTCAGGGCCGGCTGACTTGAAGGTATCCAGCCTCTCAAGGTGTTCCTTCACAAGGTCAGCATTGATGGAGGGCAGGGGATCTCCCTCACCCAGACCTCCCTGTCCCATAGCGAGCATGGGCATCCCATGGGACTGATGAAAGACTGACGCAAAGTACCCATTTAATAGGTTGGCTTTTACTTGGGCATCAGTTGTCAGTTCTCCCATGTGGTTCAGCAGGGGTCCAATGTTACCCTTGCTTTTCCTCCGGCTCCCCACAACTGTTTTTTGGTATTGAACAGTTCCAGAGAAATAATTGAATGAACCAAAATCTCCTTCATACATTAGAATTAAAGACTAAGATAAATAATAATAAGCTTTTAATTGGAGAAAGTTAAACTGCTAATTTTAGTAAAACAGTAATAGAAGTGTAGATCCATCTTCATATTTTCCCCCCTGGTGACCAGAAGTAGGATTAAACTTTGGAAATCATATGTTTACCTGAAGATGATATCTGATACATAAAATATGCACTTTGAGTAAGTGAAATATGCAACATTTGCTCTGTTTGTAGGTTCAAGAAGACAAATGTATGTATAAATATGTAGGAGATGGATCTGATCTTCAGTTGACATAATACAAAGTCAGTAAAACAATGAAAATTTACATCAGGTGACATCTGACCTGATATAAAAGAAAACTAGGAAGCAAACTGTGCTTGGAAGCAATGTGCTAGGAAACAAACTGAGTATTACTACTAATATGTTGCTTTCATCACAGTATAGAACAAGAGCTTCACCTGGCAGAGCACTTAGAAAATATTACTTTTTGACAATAGCTATTTTATTCATTGTAGTAATGTAAAATGTAGTGGGGGGAGAGTTGAGGGAGGAAGGACATAAAGAGATTTACTCTTAAGCTTTTTAGTTGTAACCTTTTGAATTCCTGTCAGCAAGGAGAAGTCTATCTGAATAATATAGACAATATTGACTTTAGGATAATCTTTTATTGAAACAGAGTGGAACATGGTTAACAATGGGAAAGAACACAATACAGATTTGTTACTAAAAGAGAGAAACTCACCATCTCTAATGGCTATAGATTATTGCGATTATGAACTGGCAACAGACACCTTTGGGCTTATGGCATTTTATATCATGATACCATGTAATCATCGTCTTACTTCTATGAAGTAAAGCCTGTTTTCATGGAAGTCATTGCAGGCTTGCAGCCTGATGTATTGTGCTGTGGACTGAATGTAGATGGGTTCTATACATTGAGTTGATGTTGCCGTTGGAGCCGTAGCTTCTGTGTTGTCTTCGACTATTTGTATTTTTTTAGCAGGCCTAACTGTTATTGACACAAGATTGTTTTATTTGTTATACCTTAACTTACTAACTCAAGCTCTTTGGCTGACAAACACTCTTGTTGCTGGGAAAGAGTATGGATTCGCTACAACACTAGAAACTGGATAAGTAAGAATAGTCATGGGGAAAGGAGCAATTTTTCAAGTCTATAGTATGACCTCACTGGCTTGGGCTCATTTTCCCTTCCTTTTCAGCAGCAGTCTTACTAGCAGTGGCAGGCTGGGGAGCTCAGTGGAGTAATAATTTGAACCACTTGTCCTTTGCTGCTAAATTGTTTTCAAAGTTGCAGCCTCACATTAGCTCTTGGCCTGCAGCGTTCATTTGCTATATTTTCCACAGCTAACTCAACAGTGTTGGCCTCTTGAAAAACCATTTTTTGAGTTCGTAGTTTTACAGAACGAATGCGGGTATTCTACTGTGTGGATTGTATATCAGAAATTAAAAGGAAAAGCAGTAGGCAGAGGCAAAGACATGCAACTACTTTGTGTAACATCCAAATACACTGAGTCTGAGCTATGCCTTGCTTCTGCCGAGTCAGAAGTAGCTTCTTTCTTTTTTTCCTAAATGGACTGTTCAGTATTTCTTAACTGCACTGTTCAAAAGAAGCAGGAAAAACCCCCCAAAAGCTGGGCCTCCAAAAGTCATGATTTGCTTTAAATCATGATCTTTAAAATTACATTGTTTTGCACTCTTTTTCTGTCTTTTGATTTCTGAACTGTTAAGATGAATTCAGATGATCCTTTCATGCAACCATAAAGGCTGAGAAGGTACCTTTTAGGAAGCTGTAGTTTTTACACGCTTATTTCTCTCTAGCTGTAAGAACACCAGGTATCACCAGCCTCACTGTAAAGTTAGAGTCCCCAACACAGAGCAGTTCAACAAACTGGTAGTATTTTTGCATTTTCTTTTATAAATATTGTAATTTGATCTTTTCTTTGGCAAGTGTAATTTAAGAAGTATGTAGCAAAATGTAAGTAATCATTGTAGTGCAAGTCTAGGCACTGCAGCCATCGGTGGGGTTTGACTTTGTATCTAAATCACCAGCTTCACTTGAGTGAGGAGGAAATATTAATTGGCCAGGCTGCAGCACTATGGAGAAGGACCAGGCTTGCTGTGGACCAAAAGCTGAATATGAGTCTGCAGTGTGCTCTTGTTGGAACAAAAGCCAATGGTATTAACAGGAGTGTCACTTGCAAATCAATGGAAGTGATTCTTCCACTCTGTTCGACACTCTGGGCGCATATATATGAGCATGGAGGCTGCTCCAACATGCTGTAATTACAGCGCATCAGAGCAGACTCAATTAATCAAGTGTGGCAATTACTGCACTCCAGCAGCCTCCTGCATCTCATGTATCAGTGTCCCTGTACTTAAAAATGGTGGCAGGGGCGCTTGAACTAAAGCTTGTTGAATGAGCTTAGTTCAAGAGCCCCTGCCACCGTTTTTAAGCATGGGGACGCTGATGCATGGGATGCTGTAGCACTTTAATTAGACTGGCTCTCAGTGCTGCTCTAATTAAAGCATTGCTCCCCACCCCCACTCCTGGAGCATGTGTAAAAGTGCCCTTTGTATCCAGTTTTGACCCCCATACTTTAAGAAAGATGTGGATGATTAGAAAGACTCTGGTGGAGAGAGGCCAAAAAATAAGAGGCCTGGGAATCATGATTTATGAGGAAAAGATGAAAAATTTAGGATTATCTAGTCTGGAGAAGAGAAGATTGAAGAGAGATTTGATAAATCTTGAAATACCCAAAGGGCTATTATAAAGAGGAGGGAGAGGACTTTTCCTCTGTGACTTTAGGGAACAGGACCAGGAGAAATGGCCTCAAAGTACAGCAGAGGGCATTTAAACTGGAGATGAGCAAGAACTTTTTGTATTTGTGGGCGGCTACGCATTGGAACAGACTACCTAGAAAAACTGGAATCTCCATCCTTGGAAATGTCCAAGAGCAGGTTAGATATACACTTGGCTGGGATAGTTTAGCACAAGCTTTCGTGAGCTGTAGCTCACTTCATCAGATGCTATGAAAGGATGTGCAGAAAGCAGAGTATGAGGAGGGGAGAAATTAGATTACAAAAGACAAGGAAGTGGGGAATTCCTCTCTCTTTCTTATATTCTACTTTGTGCACATCCTTTCACAGCATCTGATGAAGTAAACTACAGCTCATGAAATTAGCACTATGTATATATATCTACTTTGATTAGTCTATGTGCAAATAGATCCTGCCTTCTTCTTAACTTCAGACTAATACAGCTAAGTACGGCTCCCTGGGATGGTTGAGTCAAGGGTGACCCTGCCTTGAGGAGGGGGCTGGACTAGATGACATCAGGAGGTCCTTTCCAGCTCTACTTTCCTATAATACATAAGATTATGATTCATAATCTTATGTAGCAGCACTAGTATCCATGTATTTTCAAATGCCTAATGTTCATTTTCCCTTTGTGTGCTTTCCCATTCCCACCCTACCTTAAAAGTGCTATATAGAGCTCGTGAAAGCAATCTTAGGATACAATACAAAGGTAGTACGATGTTGCAGTATGCTGTCTGGTGATAATAGATGGGATAATAAAAGCTCCTGTTAAAGAAGAATATCTTTAATTTGGTTGGCTATCCGGTTCCTTCCCCACCTCCTGAGGACAGCTTAGCATATTGTAAGAAATGCTTGGCATGCCACAGAACCTGAATGTAAGTACACTTCTAAGTTTAACTGGGGAGGGGGCTTGGGAGATATGAAAGTAACCTGTACAAGACAGAGGGAGAGGAGGATCCATGCAGTGAACCAAACACTGCAGCGCTGGTGTCATCAGGAAGGCTTTGGCTTCCATGACCACAGCCCGTTCTTTGGCAAGAGAGGCAGCAAGCTGCTGGGAAGAGATGGCCTCCACCTCTCTCCCCTGGGGAGGAGGCTCTTCTCAGCCAGGCTGGCTGGCCTGCTCCACTGGGCTTTAAACTAAGCCCGCTGGGGGATGGGGGGACTACTGCC
>NW_017728923.1:18242300-18267538 GCF_001723895.1 Crocodylus porosus | reverse complement strand
GCTGGGATCCTATGACCCCAGCTGACTTCCTGCCCTTTGGGCAGGGGGCTGGACTCGATGATCTCCCGAGGTCCCTTCCAGCCATGTTGTCTATGAAACCTATGAAATAGATCCGCCTCTGTAAATTATCTGGCAGCAAATGATCAGACTAGCATATATCCCGTCCCCAGCAAACATGAATGACAAGTTTTAACCATGCAGATTAAAAATAACTCTCATTAACCAGTATGTTCATGCAAAATAACTGTCCCAGGTGCTATAGGAGTTATGTTTTTGTATCAAGTTATGGCAAAAGTATCAGAGTGACTTTTCAGGTCACTGAAAACAGCAGGACTTCTGTTGCGTTTTGCACCTTGTGTTCCAATTTGTTGATGGTAAAATAAATAAATAACCTGATAATAAAGTCAGTCAGAGTGACACCGTGAATCCTTCCAATGACATTGTAGTCTCTTCCACAAAATGACTCATGGGGCTCAGTAGAAAGGTGACCATTTGCCACCAGGTTCTTTGTGCATATTTCATAAATAAAGATTTCATGCTAGATGCTCACACACGATGAGATTGTAAAACTCCTTATTTTTTGTGGTCTTTTGATATATCAACTCTTAAAACTTGCATGGAAAGAAAAATAGAGAACAGAAAACAACTCTTCAAGCACACAACCATGGGGAAAAGGCCACAAAGCCAGCACTTGGCAGTGTAACAGTAGGGAGATTAGAGTGACATCCCATCCCCCTTTAAGATGCTGCTACATGTAACACAATGGGGTGCACATAGCTCTGCTAAGTGCATGTAAAGGCCACACTGAAAATCATTTTCAAGGACTGTGTTTGCTTATGGTGGCTCTGATTCAATTGCTTGATTCAGCTTGTCCAGTGTCGTTCTAGTTCAGTGTGCCGCTTTGCTCTGCAAAGCATGTTATTGACACTTACTCATTTCATTATCAGTGGGCGAGTCTCCACATGCACTTTAATGTGCAGTAGACTATTTTAATGCTCATTAAAGTGTCACATAAAAAGTACATTATGCTAATGCGCAGTGAAATAGTCCACAGTGTATTAAGTGTCTCTCTAAAAACCATGCAATGCACTTCTGCACGTTAGGGGCCTATTGTACATGCCAAAAACTTAGCATTTAAAGTAGCTTAAATGCCTTTTTGCTCCACTTTAATGGTGTTTCTGTTTGCACATTCAATGGCATATTCTGCTTTAATGGTGTTGCTGTTTACATGCTTGGTAGCATATTCCGCTTTAAATGACTTTGATATGTAGCAAGATACAACAACTCCAAAGTGTTTTAGTTTGCTACCTAACAAAGTGCAACAGTGCATGGGACACTGGAAGCTGTTGTGCTCAGGGCTTAGTGGGCCCTGCGTAGCTCAGGGGCTGTGGGACCTGGTGGCAGCCAGTGCAGGCAGGCTCCACTGACGGAAAAAAAAGTGTCGAGCCTGATCTTTTTTTTGGTCTCCCCAGAGCCTGCCTGCCTGCCTGTGCTGTGCAGGGGCCCAGTCTTCCCTCCACAGCTGTGGGGAGGATGGTGCTTCCCTCTGTGGCTGCTGTGGCACCCCGCCGGACCATCTGGGTGCCACCTGGGGGCCCCCGTGCAGCTCAGGGACCACTTGGCCTGCCAGCAGCTCACCCCTCTCACCCTCCACCGCTGAAGAGGCAGGTGAGGATCAGGTCCCCACCCTTGTGTACACACCACAGGGGTTTAGTTCAGCTGAACTTTCCCTAAATTGAAGCGGTGTTTTTAAAAACCCAACGTTTCAATTTAGGGAGAACTAAACCATATTAAACCCGCGCGGTGTGTGCAAGCAGCCTAGGGCAGCCTAATGCACATTAATTTAGTACCTCACACTGGAAGTACTAAATTTAATGCACATTGGAAAAGGTGCATTAATGCACGTGTAGGGGTGCCCAATTACTACCAGACTACTGAAAGGTATAGTTCTCTGCACTGTTGCCTAACACACTGAATGGCTTAAATAAAGCTTATACTAAATATTATAGTCCTTTGCCAGCCTGAGATCGAGTGATTAGGTTAGGGGTTGTGTGGCACCTTATTGTTTGTCTTTTTCAAATTTACTATTCTGTCCTGATTCTGTCCTGCCAGCAGGTCACAGAGTGTAGGACGGTCTGACCAAATTAATAGATTTTTAAGTCCATAAGGGGCCATTGTGATTGTCTGGTCTGCATAATGCAGACCATAGGTCTTGAATTAATTCTTTATCAGGACCAATCACTATGGCTGAACTAGAACATATCTTTTAGAAAAGGACTAATCTTGATTTCCAGATTTGCAGTGATAGATAATCTGCCTGCAATGCATGGTACATTAATTTAATGATTAATTAAGCTTCATCATTAAAATTTTGTGCCTTATTTCTCCTCCAAATGTATTGAGCTTCAACTTTCATCCACTGAATATTGTCAGTGAGACTGAGGAACACATTTCTGTATCTTATATAGATTGTAATAAAGTTAACCCTTAACCCTCTTTTGATAAACTAAATAGATTCTGCCCCTTCAGACACTATGGGCACATCTACATGAGATGCTACTGCACAGTGGTTACTGCACATTTATTTAGTACTTGTATAAACAAGTACTAAATAAATGCACAGTAACTGGAGTTACTGCACAGTAGCACTGGTGAATGTCTTTTATGTAACGCTACTGCATAGTAGCCTAATAATACTGTGCAGTAGTGTATTAGCACTGTCTGTGCTGTGAGGTGCTACTACACAGTATTACTTGGCTACTGTGCAGTCAGCATCTCATGCAGATGTGTCCTATAAGGCTTATTTCCTAAAATGCTAGCCATTCTTCTGGATCCTCTTTGAATGCTTCCCAAATTTTCAACACCCCTCTTGAATTGCAGATGCTAGAACTGGACACAGGATTCTAGTAGTGGCCACACCAAAGCCAGATACAGAGGCTCCCTATTTTACTGAATGTTCCTCTGTTTATCTTCTTGTAGAGGCCGCTGGCAGATGTTACACTTAAGATGTGATTAACTAGTTCAGGTAATTAACGGTGGGATAAAATGGGAAATAAACCACAAAATTATTCTTCAAAGTATGTGTAATAATTTTGTATCTGGTTTCCATCTCACCTTAAACTGAATGTGTGGCTGGCTGCATTGCAGCACTCAGGGACTAGCCCCAGTGAAGTCCTGAGGCTGGAACTAATGATCTGCTGACTTGTAGATGTCCAGACTCTCTAGATGTTCCCTCACGAGATCTTCGCCAACTGTTGGTGGGTGAGCACCCCCATCTTGATCATCCTTTATCCTGCCAAGCAGGATAGCACCCTTGGACTGGTGGAACACTAATGCAAAGTACTTGTTTAGGAGTTCGGATTTCTCCTTGGTGTTGGTTGACAGCTGTCCCATCTTGTTCAGCAGGGGTCCAATGTTTCCCTTATTTTTTCTCTAACTTCCTTTGCATCTGAAGGACTTTTTATTGTTCTTGATGTCCATTGCCAATTTGAATTTGGTTTCCGCCTTTGCTTTTCTAATCCTTTCCCTACAGGTGCGGGCTATTGCTGTGTACTCTTTTTTGGTGGTATTTCCTGACTTCCATCCCTTGTAAGTTTCTCTTTTCAATTTCAGCAGGTCCGTGACTTTTCTATTGCATCAAGGGAGTTTTCTAGCCCTTTTGCTACCTTTTCTGTGGGCTAGAATAGACTTTCTTTGTGCTCCATGGATTGCGTCCCTGAGGAATGACCACTTGTCTTGGACCCCACTGCCCTATTGGACCATGGTCCCTCAGGCCCTCACCACCTAAACTCCTAAGCTTGTGGAAGCCAGCTTTCCTAAAATCAAGGTTTTCAGCTCTGCTGACTGATTTCCCTGCCTTGGGATGGATGGAGAAAGTGATCATTTCATGATCACTGTTGCCTAGCTTACCTTTGATCATCAGGTTGCTCACTATATCATCTCCTTTGGCTAGGACCAAATCCAGTAGTACCTTACCCCTTGTTGTCCCATAGAAGGATCACGGCAGTCACTCATCATGGTGCCCTGTGACCAGTGGGGTCCCCCAAGACTCTGTCCTTGGACCCATATTGTTCAATATCTTCATTAATGACGCAGACATTGGAGTTAGGAGCGGGCTGGCCAAGTTTGCCGATGACACCAAACTTTGGGGCAAAGCATTCACGCCAGAAGACTGGTGGTGATCCAGGCTCCCCTGGACAGGTTCAGCAAAAGGGTGGACAAGAACCTGATGGCATTTAACACCAAAAAATGCAAGGTTCTCCACCTTGGGAAGAAAAACCTGCAGCATCCTTATAGGCTCAGCAGTGCTATGCTGGCTAGCACTACGGAAGAAAGAGACTTGGAGGTCATGATTGACCACAAGATGAACATGAGCCTTCAATGCGATGCTGCGGCTACTAAAGCAACCAAAACGCTGGCTTGCCATAGATGCTTCTCAAGCAAATCCCAGGACGTCATTCTCCCCTTGTACTCGGCCTTGGTGAGGCTGCAGCTGGAGTACTGCATTCAGTTTTGGGCTCCACAATTCAAAAAGGATGTGGAGAAGCTTGAGAGAGTCCAGAGAAGAGCCATGCGCATGATCAGAGGTCAGGAAAACAGACCTTACGATGACAGGCTGAGAGCCATAGGGCTCTTTAGCCTGGAAAAGCGCAGGCTCAGGGGTGATCTGATGGCCACCTATAAATTTATCAGGGGTGACCACCAGGATCTAGGGAACGTTTGTTCACTAGAGTGCCGCAAGGCATGATGAAGTCGAATAGTCATAAACTACTGCGAGACCATTTTAGGCTGGACATAAGGAAGAATTTCTTTACTGTCTTGGCCCCCAAGGTCTGAAACAGCCTGCCATCGGAGGTGGTTCAAACACCTACATTGAACACCTTCAAGAGCAAATTGGATGCTTTTCTTGCTGGGATCCTAGGACCCCAGCTGACTTCCTGCCCTTTGGGTGGGGGGCTGGACTCAATGATCTTCTGAGGTCTCTTCCAGGCCTAATGTCTATGAAATCTATGAAAACACTAGGTGTTTCAGTTACAGATGATCTCTCATTCAGTTCCTTTACCCTTCTGTCATTTTGTGTTAGAAAATGGCAGTATTTTATAATAGAGATGGCTGCTTCAGCAGGGGATGAAACAATCCCTGAGTAGTTGGTATATAAGTTTGTCATTTGGTTTCAGGTCTGTCTGGATGAAAGTTACTGTAGAAATGAACTAGTGCTACATTTACTATACAGATGCTGATTAACCATCTCAAGGACAGCTTGAATCAGGGGTTCTTACTCCAGGGCTTGTGACTTTGTAAGCATCTGCTTTCTATATTCAGTGAAGTATTTTTTTTTATTCCATTATAGATTTTGTGTGTTCATGATTATGTCACCATTTTAAAATTGGTGTCCATATCTTTTGATATAGCTCCCTGCAGATCTCTGGCCTTGCAGTCACCCTAGGTCTTAGGAAAAATGTCAGCCAGTCTAATAGCCTTGAGTTTCAGGGATTAATTTCCAGGATGGCACCCTTCGTGATTTAGCAAAGCAGTCCCAAGTGGAAGCTAATTAAATGCAGCTGAGTCAATAAGACTCCAAGCCTGAAAGGCTTTTATGTTCAGAAGAAAGAAACCCGAGTGTTGCACCAAGTGGAAGCTAATGCAAGTTTTGAGGACTTGCAGGGGTTTTGCTGTGAGTTTATATATATATATTTATTTATTTATTTATTTATTACTTGTTAATAGCATATAAAAGGAATGTAGTTAGAGACTTTGACAAATTCATGTCAATTGGCATTAGACCTTGACTCCTGCCAATAAATCTCCAACGAGTTTTGGAGACTCAAAGTTAAGACCATCCCTAGTCAATTGTAGGATTGTTGTAGAATTTTGTTGGGAAGGCTGACGTACATAACACTATAAACAAATACATTCCATTCTTTGGCCTATAGTCTGCTGTAGGTATTTCATGTATTGGAGAAGGATAGGGATTCACTTTGGCATAGTAACTGGCATGACTGACTGGTGCATCCTGAAACTTGGGGCGGGGGGGCACTTGCACAACCTGTTGATGGTGGTGGCCTTGTCAGGGGGGGTACCAGCCCTACTGACAGCATCAGTGTTGGCTGTTGGTGGGGGGCACTGACCCCGTTGGGGGGGCACATGCACCCCTACCAGTTGCCTATGGTATCTGGGATTTTCTAACACTGTTTTGATTAATATTGATAAGGCAACTTGAGGCTATTGATTAAAGGTGGTGTAAAATTATAGCAATGGTTACGTCAATAGTTCCTTAGATAAAGTTAGATTGAGATTCAATCCATTGCAAAGTAGAGATTAAGTTTTTCTGGGCTTGCCTTTGCTACATAATTTCATTCTGTTAAAGTGTGCCCTAGTGTGATGCCGACCACGATGGGCAGACATCAAGGATAAGTTATGTTCAGCTTTGTGTCAAGCCAATCATGTTAAAACCTTGCTGAGATGAAAGTCCCTATCAAATATATCTGCAGTTGTTGTTCCAGAATTTAAAAAGGAAGACAGCAAAAACCCTGCTTTCAGGTTTGGTAACAGGATCTTAATCTATTCTTAGCTGTAACTGATACAGTCTTGTTTGCCTAAATCTGCAGAGGTTTTGAAGGAATAGAACTACCTCATTCATCTCAGTGATATTAACTCCAACATTTAAATGATTATCTTTTAGGTCTTAATATGAAGTAGCTTTCTGGTGAAGCTTTTAGCAGCAATATCCCACTGATGATTCAAATGGATCTGACACCAACTGGCTTGCACATCAGTGTATGAATATGAACATCATACATTTCCTCCCTAAATTTATGTAATTTATTTCTTTACACATTATGAATTTTCAAATGCACAAACATCTTTGACTAAATATGAGTCATGAACTTATTTTTAAATGCTTATAATGTTGTGGCACTCAGGGCCTTATTACACAGTGGGTATGTCTACACAACACATTTCCTATGCAGTTGACTAACTGTGTAGTATATATCTTAGTGTCTACACTTGCAGACCTATTAAGGTGCACAAAACTAATAAACTCTGCAGCAGGGTAGGACTTGTAAATACAAGTACTATCCTCCTGTGGAGTTTTTTTGTGCACAGCAGCATGCAAGTAGACACTGAGCTGGTTGGCTGGGGCATGAGGGTGCTTCAGTGTGGTGGCTATCTGCCAGCTAGCCTCACACTGAAGCACCCTTGTACCCCAGTCAGCCCCTCTGCAACACATTAAGCCTGGCTGGAGCAGCCCCAGCCTGGCAGGCTGAGCCCCTGGGTCCTCTGTACGCTGGAGCTCTTGTGACCTGGCTCAATGTGCTGTGGTCCAGGTGCATGTATGAACTGTGAGCAATAAACTGTGGTGCTACAAGCTCTGCTGTTTATTGCTGCCCCCTAATGGCACATGTAGACACACCCAGTAACTATTAACCCCTGGATTTTCTGCACATTAACACCTGCAACTAGTTTTAAGCACTTATGTGGCTCAAAGTTATGCCACTCTAGGTTAGGATTATTTCTGAACTGTATTATTCAGTTTGTGTTACATTAAGTGTAGCCATTCCAGGGGGGAATGAGGGGCACTCCATGTAGGTAGGGGACAGTGGGAAAGCCCAAAATGGGAGCGGGGGGATTGTTATCTTTCAGTCCTCTGGGCCCCCAGTGGCCTAAATGTGTGACTGCTGTGACTGCTCCAAACTTGAGCTAACACTAACACCAATCAACATTTATGTGGCTCACAGTGTAAGATGTAGCAAGGCCCTAGCTTTTTTTGGATTTTTCTATCATAGAGTTTTCTAAAATATGCAGTACTTTATAGATTATTCCAAAATGTGAGTTCTGCTGCCTTACTCTTTGGGGTGACTAGAAAGGTACTCCTAATTTATGGTTTGCTCATCCAAAAAAATCAGTTTTCCTTCTTTTTTATCTCAATTTAATAGGAGTTATAACAAGCTATCTCAAATTTTGATGGTCTGGACACAAAGTTCATCTAAGTAAAATGTATAGCACAGAAAGATCTTGGGTATTTGCAGCTTGTATGTCAATAAATGGACTGTGAATAAGGATAAAAATGCAGAAGAATATGTCATTTAATACTACACTAAATATTTTTTCAGACAATGTACATATATGGGCTAATTCCCAATGCAACTGGGTGTGTCTATAGATTCATTTGATCTGGGACCAGTTTACTTCCAAGTAAACTACTCGTGAGCAAACGCTCTCAGGGAAGCACCTATACGTCCTGGGATGTGGGAGCAGATTTACTGCTCCTAGCAGAAAACTGCTTCCACTTCCTGTGGCCCTGCAATGGGCCCCTGATACCACCTGGGGGAGCTTGAGGCTCCAGCCTCACCTGCCAGCCACTGGCAGCCATCTCTCCAATGCAGCCTCTCTCCCTGCTCCCTGGCCATACACTTTTCTGGCTGGGAGCAGTGTGTAGAGGTTGGAGACAGTATGAATCAGCTCCCTCCTCACAGCCTCTGCCTCCCTGTGCCATGGCTCATCCAGCCCTGGCCCCTGGCAGTGATGCCCAGCACCAGCTGTGCCCCAAGAATGCCCCTGTTGCATGTGTCCTGGAGACTACATGAGAAGCTGTTTGCATAGACTGATGGGTACCTAATCCACTACACCCTGCTGCTGCTGATGGCCATGGAGTCCTGGGTGCGTGTGTGCACCTAGCATGGGACCCTGAGCTTTGATGATGTGGGGTACAAGCCTAGGCTGTCCCACAACCTCCATTGCTGTCTGGAGGGCTACCTGTGGCTGTGATACACATCCCTGCCCCCCACAGCCAAGGAGGACATTGCTGCAGGCACTGACACATTCCTCAGCATGTGGAAGTCCCATGCCCATCTAGCTACAGGGTACTCAATACAATTTTGCATTGTCTCCTGCCTCTCTTTGTGCTGTAGGTGCAGAACCCAGGGGCCAGGGGAGTACATCCAGGACAGGCAGGGAGGGGGAGAAGGGCAGGGACCAAGGCCAGAGGTAGAGGCTAGGGCAGGGAAGGCCTGGGGCACAAGGATGGTGTTCAGTTGCTGCATAAAGGGCATGGACTTTCAGGTACTCCCCAACTGATGATTGTGATCAGTGATGGTAACCCTCTGTACCCACAAGACCTTGACCTTTATGTAGCACTGGCAGGTCAATTGGTCATGCCCACAATACTGCATCCAGCCTGATAGCCCCTCTCAGACATGCATGTTGGAGCACCCACCCCATGCAAAATGTCAGTGCACCTCTGCCACAGTGCCACAAGGTCACCAGTCTTCTTCATAGACCAGTATGGGCCCCAGGTGGCTGTATGTGACATCAGCAATGATGCCATTGTGCCTCCTGTGCTGGTTCTGCAGGCCTCTGAACAGCTGTCCAGTGCTGCTGGGCCTGGGCTGCTGCCTGCAGCACCGAGCACAGGGGCACAGCATGGGACTAGGAGCCGCACAGTGAGGTGGTACCCCACAGCACCAGTAGGGTCCAGGTAGGCTGCTGGGGGTTGGCTGTGGGCAGCTATCTCAAGATGAGCCCCCAACGTGCATGCCTGAATGGCATGGCCGTGGCAGCTGTGCAGCACTATAGTGCCAGGCAGTGGCAATGGGGTGCAGGCAGGCTGGCACAGATAGTGCAAGGGCAGCAGAGGCCAAAAATCCCCCCAGGCTTCCTGCTGTTGTGCCCTAGGGCTCAAACTGCTTGCAGGCTTTTAAAGGGCCTGTGGCTGGGGCTCCCATAGAGGTAGCCCAGCCCTGGGGCAGGAGAGACTCCCAGCCCCAGGGTTCTGGGGCTGAGCTCAGATAGCCCCTAATGGCAGGGCTGATCAGGAGCAAATTTGCTCCCAGTTGGGGTCTATACATGCTCTACTATGCATTTACTACTTGTGAGTAAATCTCCTACTTGCATTTGCAGGTAGCAAATTTACTTGTGTGTAGCAAAATTTACTGTGCAGTAAGCATGTGCACATGTAGACATGCACACTTACTGTGCAGTAAACTATGCTACTTTGCAGTAAGCATCTTGTGTAGATGTGCCCACTGAGGTTATTCTACTACCTCTCTATCACACATTCACTAGGTATAATAATCAATGGGCCTATAATTCTTTCATAGTGCTCTTTTTTAAATGTACCAGGATTAAATTAATTATTTGTGGATGGTATCATAAGTGTCTTACAAGGATCAATTTCTGAAAACCTTGGTTAACTTTATTAAAAAAGAAAAAAACTCAAAAAGGCAATTTGTTCATTTACTGAATTCAAGTATAGTAGGTAAAAAGTGTTCCCAAGGCATCAAGGAGACCTATAGAAGCAAAATGATCTTATTGCTGTGCTGGTATGTGTTCCTATTACAATTTGGGTTGAATAGGCTAATCTCTATTTCTACTGATGATGAAGACGGAAAAAAGTAGCTTGACTGAGTCCAAACAGAATTTGTAGAAAAGGAATTATGGGAAGAAAATACTTATTTTAAAATTTGCACAAATGTGAAATCATTCAGACAATATTAAGATAGAACCCTACTATATATATGTATAGAGTCATAATAATAGAATATGCCATAATTATTTATCTAGCGTTAGTATTTAATCATAATGTGAGCACAGAAAGTCTTTAAGTAATGTCATTTCAAAGAGGCCTTAACACCTTTTAAGCTTGTTTCCATGGTCACTATGATAGTCATGCACATTGAGGGAGATTTAGATGCCAGTGGTTAAAAGCATATCTTTCTGGAGGCATAAATAGGGCACCTTTGCCCACTATTCAAAAGTGTTCAGCATCAGGAACGCTATGGAAGATGCAAGTGGTCAGCGCTGCAACAAATCAAAACTAGCATATCTCAAGATGAGCCCCCAACCTGAGTGGCATGCCATTCAGAAAAACTTTTGAACATTTAAGCCTTTGCCACCCATACTTTCATAAAAAGTAGATTTAATTTTTTACCAGGTGAAAATCCAGGAAAGAATTCCTAAACTGAACTGATTAAAATGTAGGCCCTGGATGGTCCATAATCAGCAGATAAAATAATCGCCAGCTGATCAATCTCTTCATTGCTAGCCCTAAACACTGTACATAATTCTGGTATTGCTTTGGCATCAATATTAATTTTATGGGATTTACAATAAGTAATAGGATTTGATTTTTATCAGTAAATGTTGAAAAGCATTGATTTCAGCTCACACTCACAGACTAATGAAAAAATATTTCCATTGTTAATAATCAAAATTTATAGAAAGAGGATGTAAGAAAAATGATTGATGATGGAGAACCATGCTGACTGTACTTTGGACTGCAACTCCCAGAAACCGGAGGGGACCGGGAACAAAGGAAGCAGAAATGACAAAGTGGACAAGGGACCTATGGGCAAGCAGAGCTGGGACTGATGGTAGTTCTGTCACTCAGCTGGTGGGAGTCCTACAGTAGTTCTGTTTGCAATTAATAAATTGTCTGCCCCCCAGACCCCTCATTTTGCACAATCCTGAAAATTTTAATTGATAACATTTGAAATATATGCTTAAAATAAACATTGATATTATCTGTCTAAATTATTTTTAAAAAAGTTAAATTGTTCAGCTTTCCAAGTGCCAGAGAGACTAATAGGTTACTTAATATAAGCTGGTCTAGTTTACCATGTTCTGCAATAGCAGTGGTGGTACTATTTGTTCAGATTTTTCAGGAAGAACTCTGCTTTCATATTGGTACCTAAATGGAAATGGCTTGATTTACAAGAACAGATAAATACATAGCAGCTGCCGCAAAAATAATATGGGCACCTGGGTATTGACATCTCTCTCTCTCTTGAAATTCTGTCCAATTATTATTAGAGAGAAATTAAAAGTGCCAGTTACTTTAAAAAGATTTGTTGTGCTGTATGAATAAATAACTAAATACATAAATTGTATTTCTCCAATTTTGTCCAAAGTTGTAGTTTTCAGGATATTGAAAGTTCATTCCCCACCTCCGTCCCCACGAAATGTGTTCAATCCCCACCTCTCTGGGGGGAAGCTGGGAGCTGAGCAGCACTAGGACCAGGGAAAGAGAACTTCCCCATCCTGGCGCTGCTCAGCTCCTGGCTCCTAGGAGAAGCTGGATGCTGAGCAGCGCTGGAGTTGCAGCCAGCTCCCCCCACCAACCCCCCTATTGCCCCCTGCTGCCTAGGCTACCTAGGAGCAAATTGCACCCAGTCACCCTCCCCATATATGCTACTGTGCACTAGCTAATGTGCCGTTAATCTAGTACCTGTGTTTGTTGGTACTAGCAAATGGTAGCAGTGCACTAATATATTGGTCGCATATGCTCTAATGGCTTCAAGAATTACAGTTACAAAAGCATGGAAGAGAAGTAACTTCCCTAAAATCACTAGCTAGCATAAGGTGCCAACTACATGGGTGCTCCAGGGCTCAAGCACCCACCAAAAAAATATTAATGGGTGCTCAGCACCCATGGAACCACACTTGCAGATATGTATATTTTCAAAGCACTTTACTGGACGAAGCAGTGCGTGACTTCAACCCGGCTCTGCAGTGTCTGTAAAGATCAGGCACTTCAGCAGGGCTTTTTGGCACTTATAGCTAAACCTGATTCACTCAGCTATTAGATAAAGGTGCCAAAAAAGCCCCAGTGAAATGCTTGATTTTACAGATGCTTTACAGATGCTGCAGAGCCAGGTAGAAGTAATGCACTGCCTCTTCTGGGCACACGTGGGGTTCTGTACAGGTGAGTTAAAAGTAAAGTTCTGGGGTTGTTTTGTTTTTTTTTCTTTTTTTTACGTCTGCAAGCACACACTGGCAAAACAAACAAACAAACAAAAAATTCAGCACCTATGCTGACTAGTTTTTAAAAATTTGGGAAGTTTTAGTACTAGAATGTTTTCTTCTCAAAACAGTGTTCCACAGGGGAATAGGAAAAAAAGGTGCTTACTTAGAAATTTGGAGTTTGCTACAAAAAGAATCTTTTCCTGAATCCAGACCAGAAAGTTTCAGAAACGTTTCTGAATATTGGAGGAAAGAACAAGTTCTATGAGCTAACACTTATGACCAAATCTGGAATAAATTTAAAAGTTAAAAGCAGAGCTGAGTCGAAGATAATGAGAGTTCTGAGGAAAAAGATGAGTTTAATTATTATATGGAGATGAAGAAACACAAATGCTTAACATTGATGGAAACATGAAGGGAGTGAGAAGAAGAGAAGAAAAGAACACATGAATCCTGTAGACATTGACTTTCGGGTGATGCATGTGTTACACCACAGGGGGGTGAAAACTGCAGGGGCAGTAGCCCCTGGTGAGGCCACAAAGCCTGCCAAGTTTCAAGGAGATAAGTGCAGGGGTTTGGGGGAAACCACCTCAAGCTGTGGACAAGCAAAATTCGTGACATGGGTGCTTGTGCAACTGTGTCTGTCTTGGGGCACGGGGTAGTGGGGCAGGGAGGGGGAGCTATTGCAGGCCTGGCTCCTAAGCTACTGTGTTACCAGTTACCAATTAATCATGATTCACTCAGGGACCAGATAAATACACAGTACCTAGCTACTACATAATGAGTTAACGAGCATGGATTAACACCTACAAAACTACAGACTAAGGAGAGAAAATAATCAATACAGACAATCAACTTTCCCAAGACAGACACAGTCAGTTGCACAAGCACCCATGTCATGAGTTTTGTGTGTCAGCAGGTAGGGGTGCAGGGCCCCAGAACCTCCCTGCTCCGATCTCCTTGAGAGCTGGCAGGCTTCGTGGCCTCAGCAGGGGCTAGCAGGCCTGCAGCTTTCACCCCGCTGTGCCTTAACACACACAGCGTCACCCATGTCACGAGTTTTGCCTATCAGCAGTCAGAGGTGCAGGGTCCCAGAAACCAGACTCCCCCTGCACCTATCTCCTTGACAGCTGGCAGGCTTTGTGGCCTCAGCAGGAGCAACCACCTCTGTAGTTTTCAGCCCGCTGTGCCTTAACACACACAGAGTCATCTATGTTATGAGTTTTGCCTGTCAGCCGCTTGAGGTGCAGTTCCCCCCAAACCCCTGCACCTATCACCTTGAAACTTGGCAGACTTTGTGGCCTCAGCAGGGGATACCATCCCTGCAGTTTTGACCCCACTGGGGTGTACCACATACATATGACATGAGTTTTGCTTTCAAGAATTTGGGGTGCAGTTCCCCCTGAACCCCTGCACCTATCTTCTTGAAACTTGGCAGGCAAGTTTCATGCAGGCTTTATTCAAATCAGACAAAAAAACAACAAAGTTATAGATATTTAATTGATTCCCCATTATACCCTATGGCTGGATCTCCAAGGCAGCTCTGAAGTTTAGGATCTGCTTCGGCCAGATCGAGGTGGAAAAACCTATCTGGAGCTCTGGATTGGATCTCTGGCATCTGAAGCAACCAGATCCAAAGCCGGATCGAATAGCTGCCTACTCACACAGGCCTACAAGCCAACACTATTTGAAGGGAAAGCCTCAGGTAGAAGGAGAGAAAGTCTGTTTTACAGTTTGAGACTCCTATTTCCTCCCTCTTTCTTTTCTTTTTTTCTTTTAGTGGGTTAATAAGATGAGGGTGTTAATCACTGAAACAAACTGCCCAGGAATGGGTCTTGGCAGTTACTGGCTACATGGACCTGGCCCCCTCTGATTTGTAATTGTGTCATCTCAGCATGGGATATAGCTGAGATTGTGTGTCTGGGCCTCAGTGATAGGCCTGGGCTTTTTTTTCTCTGCGGTTTTTACAGCTATGGTGTTTCAGCTTAGCTATGTAGCTGAACCCCAGCTATATGTTCAGGCCTCAGTGCAGTATAGGCCTGGCTGGCTTTTGATGCCCAGTTCAGGCCCAGCGGGGTAGGCCTGACTTCTGTTTTGGAGACTTTTTCTTGCAGTTTCTGCCCAGCACAGCTGGGACTGGGACTAGGAATTCAGGGGTGCAGCATGCTGTCTGGAACAACACTTAACCCCTCAAGGCCACTACATAGAAGTGGGAATCACCCTACAGTGGGGCGGGCAATTATTTCTGGCAGAGGGCCGCTTACTGAGTTTTGGCAAGCCATCAGGGGCCACATGACAGGCAGCCCAGGGCAGATAAGTATTAATTTTCTAAATTTTTTAGGGGCCCCGTGGGCCAGATAGAATGGCCTGGCAGGCCACATCTGGCCCCCGGGCCACATTTTGCCCACCCCTGCCCTACAGCATCACAGGGAGCAACAAGGGGCCCTTTGCAACACAGAAGAACCCATGCTGTCTAGCAGCTTCCCATAGCCCAGCGAATCCAAGGAGCAGTGCAAAAGATTTTCCAGTGAAGCGTCTCTCTCTATCCCATTGCTGAAGGGCAGGTATAAGGGTGAAAGCCCCTGGAACTGCCTTTTGGGTGAGTCCCATGTCCCAGACTGTCTGGGCATGGGTGAGACCTTCCAAGAGGGGGCAATCTATTAGGGCTGTGTGAAGCTTCAGTCCCTGGTTTGATTCAGTGGAGATTTGACCCAATTCAGTAGCTGAATCTCTGAATCCGAAGCAAAGCAGAGGACCCTTGAATCTTTTTATATCAAGTTGGAACCCCCTGAATCGATTCAGAGAGATTTGGACATAGACACAGCTTTAAATTTTTTTTCTACATACCTTGAGGTAGGAGGCGACTCTGAATGCTGTGATGCTGGAGCACATGGAGTATCCTACAGAAGTGTTGGGGGCTCCCCAGTGCACTCAGCAGTAGACTCAGAAGTGGACCAAAAGCACTTCTAGTCCACTGCTGGGTCCACTGGAGAGCATGTAGGGGGCCCCCCGCGAGCTTAGCACCTGGTGCCTCCTGGGTCTGGGGGAGGGCACCTGGGATCCCCTGTGGCCAATTGTTGAGCCAGGGAGGTATGGGGGGGCCTCCTCTGTATACTCCCTGGTGGATCTGGAAGTGGACTGGAAGTACTTCTGATCCACTTCCAGGTTTGCTGCCAAGCATGTGGGGGCCCCCCCCCACACTCCTGTGGGATGCTCCTTGCCCCCAAGCATTGCAGCATTCATGAGCCATGTACCTCGAGGAATGTAGAAAAAACATTTAAAGCCATGTCTACGGCCAAATTGCGGATTCTCTGAATCAGCATCGAATCCTCATACTCAGCCGAATCGAATCAGGGACAGTGATCTGAATCAACGAATTGAATCTTTGTCCCTGATTCAGGCCAATTCTAAATCCAAACTGAATGGGACCTGCTTCGCACACTCCTACAATCCATGAACTATGCCTTGTAGTTGGTGGTTTTAAATTGTATTTAGTGTTTTTCTTTGTTTTCTTTGCTTTTGTTTCTGTAATAAATGTATCCTTTGCATTTACATTGCTTGCGAGGAGGGGTTTTTGTTTATATGGGGCACCCTAGTAATTTGTTTAGTGTTTCCTAGGTGGTCTGGCTAGGGGCTCAAGGCAAGGTAAAATATATTTAGACCCCAAAATTGAACCCAGCCCTAGTTGCTGCTGACTGGTGCCCAGCAGAAGGGTCACACTTACACATGGAGCATGTCTATGAGATGTTTACTGAAAAGTAGCTTAATTAATTAGCTGTGCAGTAAACATACATCTACTTGTGCACCCCTATTAGGTTGGAGTAAACTAATTTACTCCACAGCAGGTTAGTACCTGTAAAGCAAAAAGAAAAACCTCGGAAACCTATCATAACTGTAATATTTTGTGAAATCAAAAACACTAGATCTTGTGAAAGAAGCTCTGAGTTTCTCACCCAGATCATGGTGAATAGGATTTAAGACTATATTTTGAATAAGCTGCTAAATATCTCTTTAAGTTTGCTAAATAAATGCTTGAAGGTTATACCAAGCTTATACTAAATCTGCTTGAATCAGTCTAGTGCTAAGCCGGTATGAAAAACAGTAGAAATAACTTATTCAACAATTCAAAATATATTATGAAATTCATTGAATAAAATATTTGTGAGATATTGTTTGACCTGCTTTAGTTCTAACTAATAATACTAGTAGCCTGATTTATAAGTAGGGTAAAGCAGTCAAACTGCCATATATTTTAGTTGCAGCAAAAAATTAGATAATAAATTGCCCAGTCTTTCCGAGTTTGGCACAGGTCTTAGTACATTCAAATGTCCAAGAGCAGAAATTCTGATGTCAAGTTAATCTTTTTCTTTCTTTTTTTAATACAGGCCTTCCAAAATATTTTGATACAAGGGACAAATAATCAAATTAAAATATTTCATAGGATTATTAAGATTTTAGATTTTTCTCCTTTGATGTAAAGTGGCTAATAAGTCCCACACATGAAAATGTTTTTGAGTGATGTTTCTGTGTTTCTGAAGGCTCTTAAAGTCTTAATTTTCACAAAATTTGGTTCTACTTTGCAAACGTTGTAAGGATATGCAAATTCTTAATGTAAGGCTTTTTTATTAAAAGGCTTTTTCTGATTAATGGTTATTTTTATCATGACTTCTAAATGCATTAAAATGCATTAGTCACATATCTTATTCAGTACCCTTCACTGTAACATTAGATACTTGGTGCTGAGGTGATTTCAATTAAAAAAGGTGCAATGCACTTAAACACTCAGCAATGCATTACTTGCAGTCACGGTGCCAGTGAGCAAGGAAAGTTCAATTTAAGAAGAAAAAAAAGGGCAGTCTTTTTTTCCTCTTTTCTTCCCTCCCTATTAAATATTCTGAAAATATGGAGTGCTTCTTGTCATTAATAAGAAGTTCAATCCATTTTCTTTAATTTAAGTTGACATATGTCTGACTTCCAGAATGAGACCCTATAGGAATCTCATTGTCTCCTGCTCCTTCTGTATCTTTTTAACATATTGTGTCTCACTGTAAGGAATTGTATGCACAGTTGGGGACAGCTTTTAAGTTCCTCTAGTGGAAATTGTGGGAACAAGATAGTTCTTTGAGAGCATTAAAGTAATGAATATAGGATCAGTCTAAGAGTCACAGAAAGGATCTTCTGACTTCCCCTACTGAGAAACAAATGATACTACAGGATGTACTTGCTACCTTTTAGCTCTTTATTACAGAAGAAGTAGGGGAAAAACACATCTGAGATTTGCCGCTGCACCTCAGATGTCTTCAGAGAGAGACTTCAGAATGAGGCTGATTTTAGAACTTTTCTGCCGCCAGCCACTTTCAAGTAAATTTAAGAAAAAGGAAGTAGTTATAAGCTGCTTAGATATTTATCACCTGATCTAAAGTCATTGGTATCTACTGATTTCAAACAGGCTTTGGATCAGTCCTTCATTCTTTAACCACACTAATATTACTCAAAATAGCAGATCTTTAGGAGTAGTCAAAAGAATGGTGTCTGAAATGAAGCAGCAAACAGCTTCTTTCTCTTATTTGAAATACTATAATGTCTTAATAAGAAACTAATTTAATAACTACCCTTGGTTTTAGCTATTTGTTTTTCTTAGATTTCATTTGTGTAAATCATTTGCATAGTCAGCTTAGTTTTGTGGTTCTCACAGACTAACCATTATGCTTTTCTGTTTGAATTCAGCATAGTTCAAGGGAATAGTTGAAATGCCATTTCCATTTATAACTTGTTAAAACATATTTGGGTTTTTATAAACCTGTGGTGTCCAGAACCAGAGGGGTTACTATCATGAGCAATAAATATATGCTGTTGGAGACATCCAGGCAATTGTCTAGCAGTTAAGATTAGCTAATGCAAAGCTTGTAAGCTTGCAGCCCGCAAGTGGAATTTGTCTGTCACAATTTAACCAAAGTGTTGAATTTAACTGTTTGCACTGATCATGAGACTGACTAGACCCCAAAAATAAGCAAACTACAAGATTAGCTGATCTAACAGGTTTTTTAAAAGTCAGCCATAACAAGATCTGACCATCTAATATAATTAGCACATTCCAAGGAATAAGAGACCAAAGGGTTGAGCTTGGGCAGGTAATGCTAATTTCAAACCTCAAAGTATTGTGGTGTAATTTGCCTATTGGGTGAATCCAAGTTCGGGTAGTAAACTTCCATGATAATTTCTCATACCTTTTGATCCCATAGGGTAACAGCTATAGGGCAAGATTGTGAGTGGCTCTAAAGCCAACAGATTAGCATAAGATAAGGGATAAAGGAACGTGCATATCAAGTGACCAGTTAGAAGGACGGGACAGAAAGACCATTGCCATACCAAGCCTGGACCCCAGACTCCCAGTGTGAGCAAAGACCAGATCCTGACCATGGGACCTTCTCTGTGACCCCTCGGACAGCATTGATTGGGGACACCTGACTTCGCTGGAACAACGTGGCGTGCACCTGGCATAGAGGGACTGCCAATAAGTTGCCAACCCCACATAGGAACTCTGTCATTCTATCTGTTGTTATCATTCACTATTAGCTCTTTATTACTGTACTATCTGTTTGTCGCATTAACCTTTCTGTTAACTGTTGTATGCTAAGCTATAAGTAAATTTGCCTTTACTTCACTCCTGATTCGCCTCCTCAATCCCAAACCCAGCAGCCTAACAGCTAATACACTTACAGTGCCTAGCCAGCCTGTGGTGTAAACCCCCCTATTTTAGCTAATATTAATTTGGGTCCTAACCTAGGAGACACCAGGTACAGTTTTTAAAATCATGTAGGAGCTTAAATTCCACCAGCTTTCTACAGAATATATGTATTTTTTTTGAGTGATTGGAAAATTTTTTTTGAGTGAATGGAAAATTTTACCCAGCATCTCAAGATTTTTGTCAGAAAAATATGGTACGGCTTTCATCAAAGCAATATTGATAAATTGCAACTTGTTCCTAAGTCTTCATTGTGACTAGTCTCATGTTGAAAGTTATTCCATAAGTGTTTTGCAAGGCCAGGTCCAGAGTGTTGGGCAATTTGAAAGGTGACACTATGAAACAACACTTTATCAGGCTTAAGAAGGTGAAAGCGGTTGGATTGACAATCTATGGGAATGGCATAATGCTGAAGGGAGCTTGCATTGCTAATCTGCCTATAGCTTTTCAAACTTACCTGGGCAATGTGTTATCCTTCAACAGTCATGAAATGCACTTATTTTAAGTATACAAGTATTCTTGAGTAACCATTACTTGGAGTTTCTGCAGTGTCTGGCATTGCCTTACAACCACCATGCTACCAAAACATTAGGGGATGTGTATTACAATATTGGCAGCTACAGCTCACAGTACAATTTGTTACAGTATGTTAATTTGGTTTTTTTACCCACTTAGTTATTGGTGCCTCTACCTCTGACAAAAGGTGCCAAATGGCACCTATTATGATGGCAATACAACTTTAGTAGAAACTAGTCTGAAATGATCCAGTCACCCACTCTCCTAAGTTACCAGCCAATCCTTGAAGGATGACATTGCTGCTTTGCACATGGATAGATGAGTCAATGCAAAATGAAAAGGATGCAGTGGATTCTATTAAACAGGCATTAAATAAGCTATGGTTAAATGCATTTTTTTTATTGCTCCTTGCAATGAAAAATAAAAGGCCTTGAGTTCTTCACTTTTATAGTGCTTTCCACAACTACAAGCAACCTTTGTGTGAATATAGACACTTCCTGCAATGGGAAGAATTTTTACAGCCAAACATTAACCTTGAAATAAGGAGGAAAAACAGATAAACGTCTGCTAAGAAAATATAAAATAGTGCACTGAGACGTTGCAGAAACAAAGTTATGTGAAATCAAAGTAAATTGCAGCAATTCATTTTGTACTTGTTAAACTGCTGTATAGAGGCTTAAAGGAAAAACTCCATTCTTTTCAATCAGCCCACCAGGCTGTAAATGGAAAGATAAGAAGCAATTCTTACCCTGAATTAACTGTTAATACGTTTAAAAAATGAAATTTCTGAGACTTTATTTTTTAAATGGCTTTACTTAAGCTTGCCAGAATGGGGAGTACCTTTTCAAGGGTATATAATATGTAATTAAATTATGCCATGTGGAATGTGATAGTTTAATTATTAAAATGAGTGCTTATCCATGTTTACCAACATCTTTCTTTAAAATATGCAGCACGCTCCTTTCATTGAAGATGATGATTTATCCCAGAATTTTCTTTTATAACATTCTGTACTTACTCTCTCAGTGTTAGACACATACAGTATGGTACACATACAACTTCTTAGAAGTTAGGTTACTTCTTTTTAAATAGTATGCTGGAAGATATGATTGTCGCACTCATATATTGCTTTGATCTATTCATAGCCTTGGCTTAAGTCTATGGATGCCATTTCCACCTTTTTTTTGAGTGAATGGAAAGGAGTAATAGTTAAAAGCTCCTTTCAGTGGCAATAGTTGAATAAGAAGCTACTTCAGAGAACAATCAGTCTTTGCCACGTGGACCTAAGGCTTTCTATGGATTGATAAGAAATCCAAGGGATTTAGGGAGTTTAGAAGTTTCATTGTTGAGAGAGGAGAAAGTGAGAATGTGGCCCTGAGAGAGAGGAGAGAGAGAGAGACAGCGCACGCTCCTTGGGCACAGTACTTGCTGGAAAGGCAATTTATTTGCTCAGAAATCTGTTTCCTATTTCTACCTTTAGAAATCAGTGGTTATAAATAATAAATAATAAACATTTCTTTTATATTATAAATAAAACAGGATTGCACCAAAGAAATACCTTTTGTGATCAATTTCTCCTCTCATCAGAAACGACCAGGCCAGGCTCCAAATATTTGCTAAAAGGAGGCACCGTACCGCACAACCTTGTATTCCTGTTCATCTGCAACATACTTATGGCCTCAAGACTGTACCTCTCAGATAAATCTCTGTTCCAGCAATTGTTTAGAGCGTACTGATCAGGTGCTGAGTCTCTGAAAAATGACCTAGCTGGGCATGCAAAATATTTTCTCTGTGATGAGGTTTTTTTCCTGTTCTGTGCCAGAACTTTTCTACTGCATTTAGGGCCTCAAAGTGCATCTTCATCAGCCAGAGGGTCCCCACAGACAACAAGCTCTGTACCCAAACTAGCTAGCTCCCATATTGCAAAGCCTTTAAATCTGTGCACCGGTAACAAACCTCAAAACCTGCTATGCCAGTGTTTCTTATTATTGGTCCTTCCAATTATCTGTAGTTTTGCATTACCCTAAGGCCTCTGGGTAACTGTATATGTATATATTTGTGTAAGACATGCATCAGATTATCTGTCCTGCATTTGAAAAACATAAAGTGAAAACAGGGCTTGATCCTGCAGAGCAGGAATTTTGTGGGGCTCTGAATTCAGCAAGAATCTTAAGTACCTATATTGAGCACTTGGATTTAAATTTAATCAAATCAGCAAAAGCTAAAACACCTTGCTGAACAGAAGACTACAACTGGGAGCTCAAGGCACCCCAGCTTATGATCATCAGAGTGCTATATATTTGGTTTGAGACTGGTGGATTGGACAATACTGGAAGTGGTACAGATGCAATTCAAGGGCACAGACAGAAATTACATGTGTTTCATGATCAGCCCCCTGAAGTGCTTTACAGCTGTGCCATGACACACATGCACGTCTTCAGAGTGTTTTAAAGCAACAAATTAACCCTCATCAAATGAGGGATCAGATGAAGACATTCCACTCTGAAGCACCTTTGGGAACTTGTGTTCCTTAGAGTTAATCTATTGTGCAATTGGGGCTGGGCTGATGCAGCCCACTCCTGCCCCACCTCCGGACTGTCTGCAGGAAGGGAGGAGGGAGAAGGAAAGGGGAGCAGGTTGCAGGCTGGGTTTTGCCCCACTTGTGCTGGAGGGGGAGTGGGTGGATTGGAGCCCCCAATACCTTGTGGTCCCCCTCAGCTTTCCCCACTCTACCTCAGGCCAGGCAAACCCTAGTCTGCAGCTTATTTCCCCTCCCCTCCCCTCCCCACCTCCCTTTCTGCAGACAGCACTGGAACTAGGAGGGGGGGTGGGGCTGGAGGAGGGGGGCACCATGAGTTAGAGCAGGGGTCTGCATGTCTCTCTGTCACATTTTCCATCTTATATTTGTATGGTCCTAACTGTGACCCAAATGATGAATTTAATGCTATTACTTAAGGTCCACAGAGATAGAACAAATTATCTCACTACAAAAGCAAAACAAAATCAAGAGAAAAAGACTATGAATAGTAAATTTTAATGTATAGGCTTGTACTAAGCTATGATGCATTCTAAGGATGCATGCAGACATTTGCTGCATCTGGTCTTAAAGTAAAGTAAGCCACCTGATTGTAGATTGGGACTGATATGTTTGGATGTTCACTGGTGCCAAAAGCTACGCTGAGAACTTAGTGTAAGTAACTTTTGGGTGGAGGAGACTGTCAGGTGGGATTGAAAGAGGCTACTGGGTCTGTGGGGTAGGTGGTGTTGACAGAATTAGGGGGTCCAGAAAGGAAGTTTGGCACCCAGGGCAAAGCCTGCAGTGGCAGCCCACCCTTGTCCCACACACAGATCTGGGGGGCACATGACAACCCCCATGCTTGCCTGGGAGTGCATACAGTGATGGGAGCTGCCTTTCCCCCATGCATGTGCCCCCCACCCCCAACAAGCCATTTGTGGCTCCATTCCATGCCTCGCCCTGGCCGGGCAGTGCTTGTTTGTGCTCCTATGCTTTGGTGCCCGGGGTTACCTCTCTAGGTAACCCATTCCAGTGCTTCCCCTCCCTCCTAATGAAAAAGTTTTTTGTAATATCCAACCTAAACTTCCCCTGCTGCAGCTTGAGACCATTGCTCCTTGTTGTGTATCTGCCACAACTGAGAACAGTCTAACCCCATCCTCTTTGGAACTACTCTTCAGGTAGTTAAAAGCTGCAATCAAATTCCTCCTCAGGGTTCTCTTCTGCATACAAAATAAGCCCGGGTCCCTCAGCCTCTCCTCAGAAGTCATGTACCCCAGCCCCCAAACCATTTTTGTTGCCCTCTGCTGGTTTTTCTCCAACTTGTCCACATCCTTTCTACAGAGTGGTGCCCAAAACTGGACACAATACGCCAGATGTGCCTCACCAGTGCTGACTACAGGGGAATAATCACCTGGAACCCCCTTGAGTGGGTTGGTTCTATTCCTGGAGCCAGCAGGGGTGCCCCTGTTGGGCAGGGGTAAAGAAAATAAAACAAAGAAAAGAAGAAAAAAGTATAGGAGAAAGCCCAAAGGACCTTCTAGTCCAGTGTCCTACTGGCTGGCTCTTCAAGCCCTCCTGCCCATGCTTGGCAGTGCTCCTTCAACACTGATCCCTTGGGGTTCCCTTATCCTTTCTGCCCCCAGCCCAGCTCACCAACCTGGTACCTGGGAGGAATCATGCAGGGAGACTCCCGTTTCCTTGGGGTAGGCTTCAGCCTCTCCCTCTGTGTCACTGCACCTGTCATGCCATGGTTCAGTGGCTTCACTGCCATGTGTCCCTGGCAATTTTAGGGTTGAGTCACCACAAATGCTCCTCCTCTTCTGGGGCTCGATCTCAGTGCCCCGGGTGGGGAGATCCTTTGCAGCCTCTGTTGCTGCTCACCATCTGGGTGATCTCTGATCATGCTGTCTCCATCCTTTGTGGGGACAGAGAGCCTCTGCCCTCCCTACTGCCAGTGGCTGCTTTTATTCTTGTTGGCTGGTGCATCCTTGTGACGTCACCCACTGGCCTTAATTGCATAAAGGCATGGCTTGTAAACTGTGTGGGCTTTTCCTTTTGGAAGGCATAGTGAGGCAATCAGGTTGGTCAGGCATGACTTGCCCTTGGTGTATCCACACTGACTATTACTGATCACTTTCTTATCCTCCAGGTGCTTAGAAATAGATTCCTTGAGGACCTGATTCATGTCTGCATAGGTGGGTATTAGATGGACCTCTCTAAATTTGATTTCTCTCCAACTTTGATTTTTAGGAACTCAAGGACAAGGTGGAGTAATTAAATGTTAAAGACTTAGTACAATTAATTTCAGAGGTTCCAAGGAAAACACCTTCGATTCATAATGACAGAACTGTTGGCAGGCCTGGATGATCTGATTTAAGTCAGCAGGCCTGGATGATCTTCATTCAAGGATACTGAAGGCCTTTGCCAGTGCCATAGCAGAGCCACTGGCATGGCTGTTTGAGCACTCTTGTTGTTCAGGTCAGGTTCCATAGGACTGGAAAAGGGCCAATGTGGTCCATATTTTCAAGAAGGGGAGGAAGGAGGATTCAGGTAACTATATCATCTTTAAACTAGGCTTGTCGGGGCAAGGGGAAGATGAGGGCGGAGGAAACATCAGACTGCCAGACCAAACAGCACCCACAACTACAGCCCAGCCCAGCCCAACGAGCAAAGTGAATAAACAGGTAAGAGATAGGGGCCAGGGTAATGCTGGGACTAGGG
>NW_017728923.1:18199353-18242289 GCF_001723895.1 Crocodylus porosus | reverse complement strand
ACCCCAGTACTCTTTCCTGCCATGGCAGGGGGTCGGACTAGATGATCTGATCAGGTCCCTTCCGACCCTAGAAACTATGAAACTATCAGGAAAACCTTAAAAAAATTATTAAGGATCACAATTGTGGGAGTCCAGTGGGAAAAAGAATGCTGAAGGGCAACCAGCATGGATTCACAGCAGGTAGAGCCTGCCTGACTAACCTTGTTTCTTTTTATGACCAGGTCACAAAATGTTTAGACGCAGAAATCAAGGTAGATGTCATCTACTTGGATTTTAAGAAGGCCTTTGATATGGTATCTCACCCTATTCCCACAGATAAACTGAGCAGCTGTGACGTAGATGATTACACAGTCAGGTAGGTGGCAAATTGGCTTAGGAGTCACACCCACCAAGTGGTGTGGATGGGCTGGTATTGACCTGGAAAGATGGGGGTGGTAGAGTCCTACAAGGTTTGGTCCTTGAACCTGTGTTCATCAGTGACTTGGAGGAAGGTGTGGAAAGCACTCTGTCTAAATTTGCACATAATATCAAATTATAGAGTAAATTTAACACACTAGAGGGTAGGTAATGAATCCAGGGGGATCTGGACAGGTTGGAAAAGTGTGTGGAACAGAATAGTATGTAGTTCAACAAGGACAATTGCAAGGTGCTGCACCTAAGAAGAAGGAATTACCAGCATGCTTACAGGCTGGGGGATGACCTTCTCACTAGCACAGCAGCAGAATGGGATCTCGGAGTCATTGGTGACACCAGGATGAACCGGAGTCGTCAATGTGATGAAGCAATCAGTAAAGCTAACCACACTTTATCATGCATTAGCAGGTGTATGACTAACAGGTCCAGGGAGGTGACACTTACCCGCTAAGCGGCACTGGTCAGGCTGCATTTGGAGTACTGCGTCCAGTTCTGGGCACCGCACTTCAAGAGGGATGTGGAGAACCTCGAGAGGGTTCAGTGGAGGGCCACTCGTATGGATAGGGGCCTGCAGGCAAAACCCTATGAGGAGAGATTGAAGGTCCTGGATCTCTTCAGCCTCTGCAAGAGCAGGCTGAGAGGTGATCTTGTGGCCACCTACAAATTCATGGGGCAGTGAAGCCGTTGAACCATGGCACGATGGGTGCAGTGACATGGAGGGAGAGGCTGAAGCTTCCCCCGAGGGAACAGGAGTCTCCCTGCAACAGCGGTAGCCTTCTGTCATCTGGGTGCAGATCCAGGGGCCCCACACCCACGAGATGGCTGCGGTGCCGTGCCAGACTCTTCCCAGGGTGCGGGCCCCTGGATCTGCACCGGATGACAAGAGGCTGTTACTGCTGCCTGGGACCAGTGCTGGCCACAGCCCGTGCCCAGTGCTAGGCTCAATGGAGCTCAGCCCAGTGGCAGGAGGCCGGGCGCAGCCCTGGCTCTGCCCACCTCCTGCTGCTGGGCTGTACTCTGAGTGGCTCTGCAGCCCCAGGGAGCTCAGCCCGGTGGCAGGAGGCAGAGCGCAGCCCTGGCTCTGGTCACCTCAAGCTGCTGGGCTGAGCTCTGAGTGGCTCCACAGCCTCATGGAGCCCCAGCTCTGCCCACCTTCCACCACTAGGCTGAGCTCCGCGGGGCTGCAGAGCCGCTCAGAGCACAGCTTGGTGGTGGGAGACAGGCAGAGCCAGAGCTGTGCTCTGATTGGTTCTGCCAGCCTCACGGCATGTAGCCTGACGTCAGGAGGCAGGGAGAGCCAGGGCTGTGCTCCCTACCGGGCTGAGCTCCATGGGGCTGCGGAGCCATTCAGAGCGCAGCCCTGGCTTTCCCCTGCCTCCTGCCACCAGGCTGCTTTGAAACATTTCAAAACTCTTGAAACATTTTAAGTGACCTCATTTTGTTTCAAAGCTGTTTCGAAGCTTTTTGTTTCATTTCTATTTCACTGTTTTGAGCTCAAAACACAGCAAAACAGCTTCGAAAAAAAAACACTTGGCAAAATTTTGCATGGCCCTTCTAGACATGCACCTGGCTGGGGTCATCTGACCCCAGTGCTCTTTCCTGCCCAGGGTGGGGGGGTCAGACTTGATGATGTGCTAAGGTCCCTTCTGATCCAAACTTCTATGAATCTATGAACTGATTCATCATGATGGAGGATGACTAGTGGCATCCCTTAGGGTTCAGTACTTGGACCAGTGCTTTTCAACATGTTTATCAATTATTTGGATTCAGGTATTAAAAGTGAATTAGCAAAGTTTATTGATGACACCAAACTATGTGAGAGTGTGGTCAGGTTCGAAGACAGCTGGCAATACAGGTGACCTTGACAGGCTTGCAAGGTGGGTGGACCTCAACCAGATGCCATTTAATATGGAGAAATGGGCTCCATCTGGGGAGAAAAAGTCCACAACACACTTACAGGCTTGGCAGTGCTACACTTGCTAGCACCACATCTGAACGAGACCTGGGTGTCGTGATAGAAACAAAATGAACATGAGCCACCAATGCAATGCCGTGTCTGACAGATCTAATCAAACACCAGCATGCATTTACTTAAGAATCACAAGCAAGGCTAAGGTTGTTATCCTCCCTCTCTGCTTGGCCTTGGTGAGACCACTGCTGGAGTTCTGTGTCCAGTTTTGGGCACCAAACTTCAGGAAAGATGTGGAGAAGCTCGAGAGAGTCCAAAGGAGGGGAGGCCTAGAGATAAATTCGTATGAGATGAGGCTGAAAGACTTGGGACTGTTCAGCCTGGAGAAGAGAAGACTCAGGGGGGATTTGGTGGGAGCCTATAAGTATATGAAGGGCATACATGAGGACCTGGGGGAGCATCTGTTCACCAAGGCACACCGGGGAGGACAAGAAATAATGGGCACAAGCTGCTTGAGGACCGCTTCATGCTAGACATAAGGAAAACTTCTTTACAAGTCGAGTGCCGAGAGTTTGGAACAGGCTGCCCCCAGAGATGATACAGTCATCTTCAAAAAAGCGTTTTGATGCCCAAAAAGCGTCTTGCTGGGGTCAGTCTTTCCTGCCCAAGTGCAGGGAGGCTGGACCCAATGATCTGTAAGGTCCCTTCCAGCCCCTAACAATTATGAAACTATAGTACAACACATCTCTAATAAGGAAACAAATTAACAACTATATTTCTTAGGAAGATAGAAAATGCCATTAGGTGAACGCATGGATCATAATAATTTTTAGATACAGTTTAACATTATGAACAAACTTTCAACAACATCCTAAAGTTGCTGCACCAAATAAGGAAAATTATAAAAACACCAAAAGAAATTATGTTGTAAATACTATACAGCCCATTTATATAAAGGGGTATAATAGGTGAAATACTTCTTTAGAATAGTTTCTCCCCTCTTTAAATCCATTTAGATTCCATGTCTCTTATTTTACTCAAGTCTTGCTGCTTCTTGAAGTCTAATATTACTGCAGACTAATATTGGTAATAAACCTGGGCTGTAACATTTAGAATTAAATTTAAATGCCCATATTGAAAATATTACCATCCCCTTTGTATGCCTCTCAATTAAACAAGATTTTATTAAAAATAGGGCATGGAGATCTAGTTTATCAAATCGTTCTCGTGCATTTCTTTATAGTGGCAGACTTCCAAGATGGAGGGAAGAAGCAGAATCATTTGATTTGACGGGTTGTGGAGACATTTATGTTTTTAAAGCAATTTAGTTCTGAATATGCATTTATCTCCTGGGTTAAATTGCTACACAGTGAAAGCGGATGCTGTTCTCTAAACGCTAATCAGTCTATTTCTTCTCCTTTAAAATTAGGTCATGGTAACAGACAAGGTTCTCTCTCTCTCACTCTCTCTCTCCAGAGTGATTGAAACTCTAATCATTATTGGGATGAAACAGACTGTTTGTAAAAATGCATATTTTCTAAGGAAGACAGATCCTTGTCCTCAACTCAGCCTGTGGAGGAATTATTAGGGTTCCAGTAAGGAAGATACAGAAACACTCAGTCATAACAAAACATGTCTGCAGATACGACACTGTCCTACTTGTACTGGTGGAACACATTTTAGGAAATAAACCTTTGTCCAGTATTGGGTTGCTGTATAACAGAATCAATCAGAATGATTAATTTTGCTCAGTGGATATTGTGACTGCAAACTGAATACACACACTATTCAAAAAAGAGGTAGTAGGGGGTGGGGGGCGAACCTATAAAGTTAATGTGCTGTGTTACTGCTCACTATTAAATTCTGAGTCACTCCTGACAATTAATGAGATCTGGCTAAACTGTAAATTTTAATAGCTGATCTCTCCAAGTCTGCTAAAGTTAGAAATATACAGAGAACTTCAAATCAGTGGATTCCAACATTTAGATATGCCCTTGATTTAAAAAGGATAATGACCTTGGGCTTAAAAGATAGCATTCTTCACTGGATTGTGCATAGTGGACATCAGAATAGAGAGGGAAATCTGTTCACCTCCAATGTGAATAACAATTTCATAATGTTAACCATGATAATTACTGATGAAAATGACTGATATTGTGAATATACTAATAATCATGAAAATTTCTAATATTGTGAAATGCTTTTGTTCATCCATCCTCAAATGCTCACTTACCAGGGTAAGAGCAACAGAGATTACACTGCTACTTTGACCAAATAACTGGTATGCTAAGGAACAGAGCTCAATCTGAGAGGAGATTGGAGGAGTGGAAGGCAGACTTAAGGGGGAAGTCTCTTAGTGATGTACAGGAAGCTTTGGGTAGGAGAGAGAAAAAAATGAGTATGCTTTTATTGCAGAGTTGGGGTGCAGGTAAGCTGATGGACCAACCAAGATGAGAGAAAGTGAATTGAGTATGGTTCAGAGACACCCTATGAATTTCAGGAGAAGGACAACCCCAGTTTAGAAAACATGCCTAAGTAAGGCAACTGCAGCAAGCATATGCATACCTGCTATTTTTATCCAGATATGTATATTTCTCATGCTACTAAGTAGAGAGCAGTGGAGTCTGAGAACCATGTAGCACCTCACACAGAGATACTTTGCAAACCTATCATATTCTCCAAAAGAGTTACTGAAGCACCAAGATGTACACACAGTTGAAATGGTAGGATTGGGTCTGTTGAAACTCCAGAGGAGTTTGAGGGGCTAGACAAATACACTATAGGAAGTACTGCCATAACTGTGCACAGAGGCCCAAACTAGAGGTAGTATCTGAATTTGTTCAGATGGCACTGACTTGAAACACATGCAGGGTTTCACCGATAAAGACTCAACATATGAGTGTCCAGAGAGAGGGAGCCTAATCAAAGGGTAACAAGAAGGGTTTCTACAAGTATGTCAGCAACAATAGGAGGTTCAGGGAAAGTGTTGGTCCTGTCCTAAATGGGTGATAGATGATGCAGTTCACTTTAGTCTTCACAGGCAAGGTCAGATCCTAGGTTACTGTAACTGGCAGCACAGTTTGGGGAGGAGGTGAGCAGCCAACAGTGGCAAAAGAACATATCTGGAAAAATCATGGAGCAGGTCCTCAAGGAATCCACGTCTAAGCACTTGAAAGAGAAGGTGGTGATTAGGCACAGTGAGCATACATTCACCCAAAGCAAGTCATACCTGACCAACCCGATTGCTGTCTAGGATGAGATGACTGGCTCTGTGGATGCAGGGAGAGCAGTGGATATGATATACCTTGATTTTAGCAAGACTTTTGAGACAGTCTCCCATAACATTCTTGCAAGCAAGCTGAGGAAGTATGGTCTGGATGAATAGACTGTAAGGTGGATAGAAAACTGGCTGGATCATCAGGCTTGGAGTAGTTAATGCCTCAATGTCTAGTTGGCAATTGGTATCAAGTGGAGTGCCCCAGAGGTCAGTCTTGGGGCTGGTTTTGTTCAATATTTTCATCAATGACCTGGAACATGGGATAGTGTGCACACTCAGCAAGTTTTCGGATGACGCCAAACTGGGGGGAGTAGTAAATACACTGGAGAGTAAGGCTAGGATTCAGAGAGACCTCAACAAACTGGAGGATTGGACCAAAAGAAATCTCACGAGGTTCAACAAGAACAAGTGCAAAGTCCTGCAATTAGGAGGGAAGAATCCCATGCACTTCTACAGACATGGGACCAACTGACTAAGCATCAGCTCTGCAGAAAAGGATCTGGGAGTTACAGTGGATAGTAAGATGAATACGAGCCAATGGTGTATCTTGTGCAGAAGGCTAATGGCATACTGGACTTCATTATTAGGAGTGGTGCCAGCAGATTGATGGAAGTGATTATTCCCTTCTATTCACCATTGGTGAGGGCACATCTGGAGTACTGTGTCCAGTTTTGGGCCCCCACTACAGAAAGGCTGTGGACAAATTGGAAAGAGTCCAGTGGAGGGTAATGAAAATGGTTCGTGGGCTGGGGCACATGATTTATGCATAGGGGCTGCAGGAGTTGGGCTTATTTAGTCTAGAGAAGAGAAGACTGAGGGGGATTTAACAGCAGCTTTCAACTACCTGAAAGGTGATTCTGAAGAGGATGGCGCTGGACTGTCCTCAGTGGCGGCAGATGACAGAACAAGGAGCAATGGGCTCAAGCTGCAGCAAAAGAAGTTTAGGTTAGATCTTAGGAGAAACTTGCTCACAAGGAGGATAGTAAAGCACTGGAACAGGTTACCCAGAGAGGTTGTGGACTTTCCATCTGTGGAGATACTTAAGACCTGGCTAGACAAAGCCCTGGCTGGAATGATCTAGTTGGGGATGCTCTTGCTAGTGTGTTGCTCCTGATGTCCCTTCCAACTCTAATTTGCTTTGATTCTATGATTTTTCTACATTTCTGACACGTGCACTGGTCCAGGGTTGAAACTGTCCCAATTTACAATGCACTTAGTTCTTAGTCATAGAGCAGGAGCTTACATACTCTGCATGGCCAGAAAAATATTTATGTTTTTGGACAGTTTGACATTGCTTTAAACTCTGAGTTAACAATGAGATCACATCACTATTAGTGGGAGAGGGTTTGAGCAAAGAGGGTGACTTGTGCTTTAGAATAAAACACACCTAGAATGCATTTTGAGGTAAAGCTATGGTTTCAGGGTGACACTTTTCAATTGAATTTCTGTAGAAACACCTGTATCAAGGGACATGCTTTCCCCTTCTCAATGACCTCTGGATCTGTGCATGCTGCTGCATGGCTGCTCAAATCTTCCAGCAGCTCATTTTTTTCTCTGAAGCTTTTATTTATACCCAAGCACTTGAGGGGGATGTGTGGCTTGAACAATTTGGAAGACTGAGCCTTAGGTGTTTCTCATCCATAATGGCTTTGTGTTACCTCTGACAGTGTGGATCTGATTAGCTGCTTTAGTTTACCTCAGGTGAGAAGACTACTTGTGTGGGTTTGCTTGTGGGGGGTTCCTACAATTTCCCCACAGCTGAATCAATATTTTTCTGGCTTGTCCAACGTATTGGCATAAGAAAAGTTAATGCCTTGTCAAAAAAGTTAGACACCAGTGGCTACTTTTATTGCTGGCAAGGGCAGTTAGCTAGAGGCTAGCATTAGCACTGAGAGAAGTTAATTCAGAAAACAAAGCTTCAGAAGTGGTATAACAAGTAAAACCGCTAAACAGCTTCACCATTCTTCAACTCCGATTACCACTGTCTGTGCTGTGACACACAACTGTGCAGTATTTTTCAGCAACTTTGCAGTCACTTACTGCACTGAGGACTCTTGATGATCGGTCAGTTGCTGGCTACTCAGCATTGAGATAATAACACTCTGATTTCTGAGCAGGAAGTAGTCTTTTACAGGTTTTTTTAGATGTAAAAAATTGAATTATTTTTAGGAAAGTTCTAAGCCCTGTATATTTGACCATGCTAACAGAGAAAGCTACTTTTAGAAAACATATGATAATGGCATGGCTAGTTGAATTTTTAGATGGAAGTTTGGACATTTTCTTTAGTGCTGAGAGAGTTTTTTTCAGTTTAATTTGGTTATATTAAAACCTGATATATAGGGCACATGTATAGGTCACCCAATGTCACTGTAGCAACATGCTATGTTGCCGTATGACTTGCTATGGCAATGTAGTGATCACGTGAGTCTATACGTGACCGGCAGCTACTTTGTGTAGTGGTGCTCTCCCCTGTTTTAGCATGTCACTATGGCAAAGTAGTAACTAAAACTAACCATGTGCTGCATGCACAGCGCAGTATGGGCAGTTCAAACGGAAGTACTAAAGCATGGCACAGTAACAACATTGCCATAGGGCAACATGTAGACGCACCCATATATATGTATACATATATCTATATGTATATCTATAGATAGATAGCTATGTGTGTGTGTATCAGATTTTAAGTAACCAAGATGAAATATATATATATACTTCAATCTTTTGCTTTGGAGTTAGATTCCTGTCTAGATGAAGTCAAGTTTAATGGCTACAGTGATGGTTACAATGCTTTCTCTTCATAGTGGGTGTTCTGTTTTTTAGCAATATCTTTCAATGAAAATGTATCCTAGTAATAGCATCTAAGAGTTTTGAATTCACTGACCTAGGGCTGACTGAGAAAAAAACAATCAATAAAACTTCAGTGTGTCTGAAAAACGGAACTCCTGTAAAGAAAAAGCATCTGCTTGTATTTCCTTCCTTTGTATTGTTACAAAGGAACATTTCTTTTATTTAAAAAGATTTTTCAAAAATTAAAATCTATTTCCGAGGCACATCCCTTGCTAGCATCCTTCTGCCAACGCTGGCGGATTTGCCCAAGCCTAGAGCAATTGATTTTAGAAGAGAAGGTACAGCAGGGATATGTTCAATCCTATTTGCATAAGACTATTTCTTCATGATTTTTGTCTCTGATTACAACTGGTGTTTCCTAGACCAGCAATTGATGGGCTTTCTTCAGGGGGGAACATGAGGAGCGTTAGGTGGGAGAGAAAGGAAGGAGTCCTTCCTCTGAACTTGTCAGCAAGGTACAGAGAAGCTGTGACTGTATAGCTTGCAGAGGCACTGCACATGGAACTGGGCAAAACTGTTCAGTATGTAACAAGCTTACTGAAAGATGTAGGTATGGATAAAGCAAAATGAGTGGAGGGATTTTGATAATGGTGGAATACATTTAGTTTTGACACTTCAGATTTTTTTCAAAATGGTGTGTCTCTTTTTTTCATATTGCAGCAGATTCCATTTCAGCTCTACCTTCCTTACTGATTCTCTCTATTTTTGGTTGGGCCATAAAACTGGCAGTTCATCATTTGCCCAGCCCAGAAAGAGCCTAGACTGCTGTGTCTGAAGTCTGTCATGAAGTGTGGTGGAGGAAACTGATAAACTCTAGAGGTGGAAGCTGCTGAGTCTTTTTCTTCTGGGTGCAGAACTGCAGTAGTTTATCCACATTCTGAGTCTTGTGCTCCTGGGCTGAAGCTAACAGTATTTAGCTCTAAAGAGGTTGTTGTACTTTACAGTCTCTGCTTTTGTTTGCCATGGAAAATTGCCTCTTTGTAAGCTTTCATTCTGTCTGTTCCGCTTGTGCTCAGAGCTCTTGGGAAACAATCCCTTTTAAAACATTGACAGTTGTCAGTTTGTTAGCTTGCTTAGCCTCACAAGTGCCCACTGGGTGTGTCTACATGTGCATTACTGCACCGTAGTTACTGCACATTAAGTTTAGTACCTGTAATAACTCAATGTGCAGTAGCTGGCACAACTGTGCAGTAGCACTGGTGCATGCCTTTTTAGTGATGCTAATGCGTCATGGCAAAAGCTAACGTGCTAAAAAACTAATGTGCAGTAGAATTAGTCTACTGAACACTTAGTGTTTCATGTAGATGAGCCCTGTGTCATGTGGGCTTAGAACAGAGTTGGTAGAAAGAAATATGTTTTGCACTTCATCGATGCCCATCATGGTAGAATATTATTGATGTGAAATTATGGTGACTTGACTGGTTCAGAATACAAACTGGGATTTTCATGGCTGATAAGGGTGAATCCCATGGAGCTAGGAAGATTCTGTCTGGATTTTTTCCCCATTACTCAGCCTTAAAAACAATTCTTATATCATCATACAATAGGCTAATAAGGCTGATAGATGAAACTGTGTACATATAGGAAGCTGAGAGAGAACTTTCCACATAGTGTCTTTACAAACTCCTGACAGAAGAACCCACGGCACCAGAAGAAACTAGATAAACTATTAAAGAAACTACCAGAACACAGGAGAGAATGAATTAATGCTTCCATACACTGGGAGCCCAAGCCAAGCAACTTTTACTTAGTATCCAACATCTACAAACCTGGCATCTCATTGTCTTTGGCATCACAGAGGGAGTTTCTGACTACGTTGATTCCGTCTTGTTTCTATGTGCTACGAGAGCTGCTGGCTGTTGAAAGATACCGCTGATTTCCTAAGAGTTTATCTCCTACCTTATGGTAGTGTGCCGGGGGTCCTTGGTCAAGAGTTTGTAAAAACTCCATGTGGAAAGTTCTCTCTTAGCCAGGTGTGTCCTTAGATGGAGGAGCTAATCGCGGCAACTGCCCCGGGCCCCATGCTTTGCAGTGACTTCTTTGCATCCAGGGCACGTGGGACTGGGGCAGGCATGGGGCCCCACACCTTGTTCGGGTTGTCTCTGCTCTTAGCTTCCTGTATGTATGTTTAGAAGCCATAAAGGACATTATCCCTGGCGAGGACACTGCTTGTTTCCATAGCACTGTCTTCACACACAACTACTTCGGATTTGGGGGTCTCTTTATATCTACAAACAAATGGCACATGCGTAGCTCCTCAATATGCTAACATATTTATGACAGACCTTGAAGTCTGTTTCCTCTGCAAAGTCTCTCTTATCCCGCTGGTATACCTCAGGTACATTGTTGACATCATCATCATATGAATGCATGGGATGGACTTCCTAGAGAAATCCCACCAGAACTTTATAACAATTTTCACCCTCTCCATCAAATGGACTCTGGAATACTCCTCCCAGCAAATTCATATCATCTGGTAATTGAGGCACTCGCTCAGTGGAGCAAATAGTAAAATACTTGGTGGAACAGGGACCCTAACCCTCCTGAGTGACAGCCCAATGACTGTTTAATTCATGCATGCAAAGCAAAAGAATTTAAGCCTGTGGGCTTGAAAGTACGTACTTTTACTAGTGAGTAGTCTAACCTAGTGGTTAGGGTGCTCTTGGAAGAGATACGAGTTTTGAAGTGTAATTAAAGCGTGGAAATCATTGCCACCAGAGGTTGCGGAAACTGAGGGTTTAGTTAGATTCAAAAGGGACTGCACAAATTCTTGGTGGAAAGGGGCATTGGTAGCTATTGAGCATGGGGTTTAGGGATACAGCCTCTAAATTAGAACTGCTTACACGTTAAATGCTGGAGGCTGCAAGTTTCATAGTTTCATAGTTAGTAGGGTCAGAAGGGACGTGAGCAGATCATCAAGTCTGACCCCCTGCCATGGCGGGAAAGAGTACTGGGGTCAAACGACCCCAGCTAGGTGATTATCTAGCCTCTTTCTGAAGACCTCCAGGGTAGGAGCCAGCACCACTTCTCTTGGAAGTTGGTTCCAGCTCCTAGTCACCCTGACTGTCAACTAGCGCTTCCTGACGTCCAGCCTGAACCTACTTTCAGTCAATTTATGGCTGTTATTCCTAATTACTCCTGGTAGTGCTCAGGGGAACAGAGTCTCTCCCTTTCCCTGCTGGTCCCCCTTGGTAAGTTTATAGATGGCCACTAGATCCCCTCTCAGCCTTCTCTTGTTCAGGTCCCGTAGCCTCTCCTCATAGGGCTTTCCCTGCTGTCCCCCTGATCATGCGAGTGTCTCTCCTCTGGACCCTCTTGATGCTGTCCAAATCCCTCCTGAAGTGCAGCGCCCAGAACTGGATGCAGTAATCCAACTGTGGCCTGACCAGTGCTGTGTAGAGGGGGAGGATCACCTCCCTGGACCTGTTCGTGATGCATCCATGGATGCATGACAAGGTGCGGTTAGCCTTACTGACTGCATCCTCACATTGGCAGCACCTAACTTTTTGATGAGAATGGGGTGAGAGACAGTGTTGAAGGTCTTCCTAAAGTCCAGGAAGACTACATCCACCATGACACCTGCGTCCAAGGATTTTGTGACCTGGTCATAGAAGGCAACCAGGTTGGTCTGACAGGACCTGCCTCTAATGAACCCGTGTTGGTTGCCCTTAAGCATCATCTCCCCTGCTGGCCCCTCGCAGATGTGTTTCTCAGAGCTTCCCCAGGATCGAGGTAAGACTAATGGGCCTATAGTTTCCTAAGTCCTCCTTCCTCTGTTTTTTGAAAATGAGGACCACATTGGCCTTTGCCAATCCTCTGGCACCTCGCCAGAGCACCATGAGTATTCATAGAGCTGTGCCAGGGGTCTTGCAAAAGTGAGAGAGGAACAGTGGAAAAAACTGTTTAACACAGGATACGGGGCAAGATGACCCTATGGTTTGTCCCAGTAAATTGCAGTTCTTATGTTCTCATGTTTTTACTGAGGTCCCTCAGCCAAGGAAGGAATTGAATCTGGGTGCCTTGCATCCTGGATGAGTGCTGTAAGTACTGAGCTAGTGCATAAGGCATGGCAGGGCATCATCCATCCCCTCTGGCAGCTTTGTGGCCGCTCTGTTCAGCTTTTGAAAGCAAGAGCCCCAATGTCTAGCTTGGAGAGGTTTCAGGGCTGTGAGACCAGGTGGAGGGAGATGTGTCTCTGTGTAGCAGAATTAGGGCTGCTTACAGACATGAAATAAAAAACAAACCAATGCTTTACTTTCACCTCTACGCGCCCCTGCACCAAGCCTGGCACATACCCAGAAGAGGCATTGCATTAATTTGGCCTGACTCACCCAGTGTCTGTATAGATCAGACGCTTCAGTAAAGCTTGTTGGCATTTTTATCTAATAGCCGATTGAATCAACTTTAGATAAAAGTGCTAAAAAGCCTCGCTGAAGTGCCCAGTCTGTACGGATGCTGGGGAGCTGGGTAAAATTCACGTTTCCTCTTCCAGTAAAGGGCTGTTTTTAATTTTTCACATCTGTCAGCAGTCCAGTCTGTGGAGAGGAGCTCAGGAGGTAAGAGCCATCAATCATTGTCCTCAGTGGTTCCTATGGGCTATCGTAGACAACACCTCACTTGGTCTGCTATCTTCTGCAAGATGCTGAGCTCTCTCCATGTAGTAGATGTGCTTACCTCATGGCTGTGGGTGCTGGGCTGGAAATCAATTGCCTAAAGGTGCTGGGAAAAACTCAGCACTGGGGCACTTGTCTCTCTGTGGCTACAATCTGATTTAATGTCCAAGGAAGAGAGCCTTGCTTACGCTGTCACAGCGGGGCGGCTCTGCCAGGAGTGGAGCCAAGGTTAGCAAACACGCAAAGCAGCTGATCTTTTTTGTGCTGAAGGTGCTGATTTTACTCCAGGTATTTTGAGGGGACAAGCACCTTGCATTTGGGTTCCCTGTCCGTGCCTGCCTTTGCGCAGCATAGGCTTGCCCTAAATGGCAACTGGGAGGTTTCATTACGGCACAGGTGGTCTTACTTGAGTGTTAATCTGTCCCAGGACTTGACAGCAGTTAAGGCCCCATGGCACAGGCAGTTCTATGAATGAGCCATACTTGCCTTGCATAGTAACTACCCAGGGACATGGGACAGCTTGTACATCTGGGGCTTATATGCGTGCTGCTTGTAGCTTCACTGCTGTTGAAACCTGAGCTAATTAGGTTAAAGCTAGCAAGAGTCTGTGTACACATGCTACAATCTCACCTCCCATCTGCAGTGTATTCAGACCCTAAATGCCATAGCCTTTCTGTAAGCAGGCTGTCCTGACCTTCTCATCCTCCCTTCAGATTCACTTCTTGCCAATTATCTTGCCTTTGGTAAAGATCAGGTGCTGGGACCAGGAGATCTAGTGCAGGGGTGGCACGAGACCCTGCTCAGATAGTGATTGAAGAGCTGTGCTCAAGGGCTAATGAACTTTCTGAGAGGAGGAGGAGGTGGCTCTGAATTTCAATTGAAGAAGCAGTTTTGCTTTGCCAGAAACATTGAGATGTTTATCAGCGCCCTGCTTATAGGTCTCCCCTTTAGATCAGGTTTAATTATGTAGAATTAGCATTCTTTTGCAGGTTGCTCTACTGTTTTAATTTGAATTTTCCACACGTAATAACAGTCTTCAGGGGTGACCTTAGACTTTTTAGCTGCTTTCAGGAAAGTATGATGAATTGCGGTCATTTGCTTATGCATTTTTTCCCTCCCAGAGCCCATAGAAATGCATGAGAACTCAATTATTCTTTGTTTCATCAGCAGTTTGAACTTCTAGTGGCATCTCACTCAAAAGCAGTTAGCACACTGACAGGGACTTACAATTAGTAGCGCTGTTGGAGATACAGAAGGATCTCCTCAACATCAAAGGCTTGCTTTCTTAAATGATAATTAGTATGTCTCCATGGGTGGACTGTTGCATAACTTAACACAGTATGAAGTATTTTGCTCTACATAAACAAGACAAGGTGTTGTGACCATGAGAACCTCTGCCATTTCTAATTAGTTAAGGTATCAGTATTAATTCTAAATGAGCTAATTATGCCTGGTAAAGTAAATGAATCCAACAAAACTTGTCATTTATGCTGCTAGAAAGTCAGTTTTTAACACTTGGCTGTTTATAGAAATGCCTGACAATATCAGTGGGGTTGAGACTCTATTAATAGGTGCTTTGTAAAGTGAGATCCTAGTCTGTTCTTGATGTCACTGATACAAATCCATTCAGGCCAGGTATGTGGGGTTAGTCTCACAATGGATTCTTTTTCCAGAAGTCGAAGGGTCCAAATTTAAACCCCTGCATTAAGATTAAAACGGATAATTTCATGGCAATATGGGTTTTTGCTTTTGGTGGCACCATATCCTCTGGGTTTGAAAGAGATGTTTGGAGGCTTAATTTCACTAGGGTTACTGTTCTTATTTTGCATATCAACCAGGTTACAAAATAATGAAAAATAATCATTCACTTTTGACATCAGGGAATTTCCTTTTAAAGACCTAAAAGATGGACACTAAGCATTCTAAGTATGAAAAATATTGCACCTTTTTGTAATGTATATATATGTATAACCTTTTATTTTAGTAGTGTGAGAGTGAAGGCTTTCCTTTAATATTGTAGGAAAGATGTGATGACAGATATGACTAAATATGTGCGTATTCCAGCATTCCCTTCATATTTGAGAGAAAAATAATGGATAACACAATTCCTTGGTAGTGCGTACCTGTTCTGTGATTCTAGCAATACAGCTAGTTTATTCTAATTAGGTTTGAATCAATGTTAGAGGAATCCCATCTCAGCCCAAAATTTCTCTAACCTATTGTTACAAGACTAATTTGAAATAGACAAAGCTATGTGTGTGTCTGTGTATGTATGTATACTGGATTTTCTCACATCACTCCCCCCCCCCCCCAAATAAGACATGCACCTTGTCTTTGGAAGGAATAATGTAGAATAAAGACTGTTTTCCAGAGTCTGTTAGCCTTCCAGGAAATGCACAAGCATAAGCCCTCTGGGAAATGCAAGGTCTAGGAAGTATGGCATCCCAAGAGACACTTTATTAAATAAAGTATAAATAAAATGTTGTTTCCACATTATAAGCCTCATCAAGACCAGCTCACTTGCTGCTTCAGGCCCAACCTATAGTGCTCTGCTAATAGCTGCACCTGTGCATGTGTTAACCCAGGCCTCAACCCCTTCAGCTTGCTAAGCCAGAGAAGTGACAGCGATGTTGGTAGTCACATGGCACACACAATTGCTTCAGTCATACTTTTTTTCCAGCAAAAAAAAAGGTTTCCCCACTTAATATATAAATACCAATTTTGGGGGGCTGATTTTGCAGGAAAAGGTATGTATTGTATGTGAGAAAATACGGTATTTTATTTTTCATTTAATTTCATTAGTGTATCTGATAGCATGTTCTTGCATGGCCCATTCCACTGACTGACTTTGCCAAGGGAAGGTAGTTGTGTAAGTCTCTAATATAACAGGATAAATGAGGAAAACATTCAGTAAGTGGTTATAAACCTGGAAAGATGAGTTTAGGAGCTCCAGAGCAAATGAAACAGCACTTAAGTTAATTTTTTTTCAAAATGATTAGCGTAAATTCAATTATTACAAACACAAGTCTGCAGTCATTACCTGGGTAAATTTTTCATTCACTTGATTCCTTCTATAGACACAATTCCAAGACCTGAAGACTGGGCCCTGTTATTTAAAAAAAATGTCTACACACACAAGCTAATTGCCTGTCAAGAATGATGGGTTTCAGGGAGTGTTTAAATGGTTCCCCCACACCCCCAACTTACCCTTTGGGGCCGGCCATGTAAAGACTCCCTCCGCCACTGCCGCCTCCTCCTCCAGCCTCTGGCATGGGGGCACCCTCGGCACTGCCACCATGACACCTCCCCCGCTTCCCTCCTTTCCTGCCGCCCAGCCCCAACAACCGCCGCCATCATGACCCCCTCACTTTGCCTCCCCCCACCCCGTGCCCACCCAGGCCTGCACAGCCTCTCTCTCTCGCCGCTGCCTCCCACTCCCTGCTGGCTGTTGTTGGGGCCCCCTTCCTGCTCCCCTCCCCCTCCCTTCCTCCCCACTGCTGGTCTCTGGCAACAGCCATCACCGTGACCCCTCCTCACCTCCCCCCCTGTCCACCGCCTCTCCCTCCCTGCCAGCTGTTCTGGGGGGCAGTGGGGATGGGCAGCGGTGGAGCACCATCACCATGACCCCCCACTTCGCCCTCAGGCAGGGAGGCATTGGGAAGCCCTGCTGCTCAGGTGCCCGAGGCATGTTCGCCACTGCCACAAACTTCTCTGGCAGCGGCTCAAACTTAGGCCCGTGCAGCCCGGGTCCGCACAGCCAATTGCCACCCACCCTTCTGGCAGTGCATGCCGTTGGCCAAAAGCATTATGGACAGTCAGACATACACACAGACTAAATCCTTTATTATATTAGAATCAATATTAAATAAATGCAGTGGCATAAATGTAATTTCACTGGGAATCCAAACTTGTCCAGCCACCGTGTAAGCATGTTGACAAGTGTTTCTTTTTTTTTTTAACCTTGCATCATCAAAATGATTCCCTATCGTACCTTTTCCCTTATTTGTTCACCACAGTATGGGAACACATGCTGGGTGTGAATCCTTCTGTAGCATTGTTATTCCTTTAGGAAATCCCTGATTCTATATTTACTGAGTTAAATCGCCATCAATTTCTTTCTTTGTTGATCGCCACACTTACTATTCATTCAATCAGTTTAAACTGCTCATATGAATGTGAAGGCTTGCTTTAAATCTGCCTTAACCTGAGTATATTCTTTTGGATAGCTGACTGCGCTTTTGGGACAGATAGCTGGGATACTGTTGAATTGTGCCAAGCATTCAAGTAAAGCATGTTTAAATTGGGGAAAGTGATGCCTTTATAGCAATAAAAGCTTGATGTATAGAAGTTCTTTTGCTGTAGTGGCCATTGCACAGCACTAATTCCTGTTTGTCAGTGCTACTACTGATGTTGATTGAGACAGTTACTTTCACCACTACTAGTTTTAGAATCATAGAATAATAGAAAATTAGGGTTGGAAGGGACCTCAGGACGTCATCTAGTCCACCCCCCTACTCAAAGCAGGACTATCACCAACTACATCATCCCAGCAAATCTTTGTCTAGGTAAGTCTTAACCTCCAAGGATGGAGATTCCACAACCTCTCTGGGTAACCTGTTCCAGTGCTTCACCACCCTCCCTGTGAACGTTTTTCTTAAAATCTAACCTAAACTTCCCTTGCTGCAACTTAAGACCATTGCTCCTTGTTCTGTCATTTGCCACCACTGAGAACAGCCTAGCCCCATCCTCTGTAGGCACGATAATTGCCATTTATCACTGAGAACAGCTGAGCTCCTTTGTAACCACCCTTTGGGTAGTTGAACGCTACAGATAAATCTCCTCTCAGTCTTCTCTTCTCCAGACTAAATAAGCCCAGTTCCCTCAATCTCTCCTCATAAGTCACATGTCCCAGCCTCCTATCCATGTATATTGCTCTTCGCTGGATTTTCTCCAATTTGTCCACCTCTTTTCTGTAGTGGGAGGCCCAAAACTGGACACGGTTCTCCAGATATGGCATTACCAGGGCAGAATAGGGGGAGACAGTCATTTCCCTTGATCTCCTGGCAATGCCGCTACTGATGTAGCCCAGTATGCTGTTAGCCTACTTCACAACAAAGGCACATTGTTGGGTCATATTCAGCTTACTGTCCACTGTAAACCCCAGGCCCTTATCTGCAGAGCTGTTGCTTAGCCAACCAATCCCCAGCCTGTAAAATGGGATTGTTCCAGTCTAAGTGAATGACTGCACACTTCCTTTATTTCCAAAATAAAAATGTATTGGTCTTTTAATTATAGAAGCAGTAAGGACTGACTTTGTGTGCTACAGGATTCCCAAAATGGCTTTGCTAAGCAGAGGAGCTTCCCAGCAACACTCTAGGTATGAACCCAGCAGTATTTTTGTGTGATCTGCCAGCCTGCCCCAGTTTGTGCAGGAGTAGAGGGATCAATGGACCAGGGCAGTCCTATTAGTGCCCATGCTAGCTTCCAGACCTGATCGCTTACTTGAGAACTTAAGTTTTAAAAGAAAAGAACAAAAATTGCCTCTTCTCAGGTATCTGGAACTGGAGTGCTGCAGCTGAGCCAGATGCTTGGAAGGGCTGCAATTGGTTTTGAATTTCATATGCAAATTATTCCAGTCAGACTATTCCCCAGTTTTAACTGATGAAAGATTCAGCCCTTAATATCATTATTAAAGTGTCTGGGGTGATATACTAAGCACATCATGCTATTTCCATATTTTTAAACATACATATAAACCCAGCAGCTTGAATTTTGTATTGAGCTAGGTATTTAGAGAGGGATGTGAAGGAGAACAGGGTAGTAGTCTGGGCTTTTAGTCCCAGGAAGATTGTACAAGTACATCTGATGGCCTGAGGGTTAAAAAAAAAACACATGGTAGCAGAAGCAGGTATACCAACAAGTTGAGCATGACTTGCTACACAAATGGGGAGCACTTGTTTTTGCTTTACTCTAGTATAGTTTTATGAATGTATGTGGAAGATTCTCTAGAAGCCTGGCTTGCATCTCTAAATAATATAATATAGAATTTCATAGGACATATGGATAATGTAAAGATTCTTGAAGCTTCTTATACTTCACTAAATTGTGAACATTTTGTATTAGTAAAACTAAATAAAAAACCTCTCACATATTAGTGATGTTCAAATAAATATTCCATAGTTAAATTTGGATTTTGAGTAAGAGGCTAGCAAGAAATCCTGAATTTATTAGAAAAAACTGAGTACTGCAATTAAAAACTTAACTAAAAGAAAACCTTCAGTACCTTATAAAAATTAGTATAAACATGTTTGTTTTTTACAAGCGTGTTTACTGTAGTGTGCATATTACAGCTAAAAACAATCTTGGTACCAGAGGACTGGATGGTTGCCAATGTGACAATATTTATACAAGGTTCTAGAGGGAATGCAGGGAACTACAGGTCAGGGAGCCTAACTTCTGTTTCTGGAAAACTGGTAGAAACCGTAATAAAAAAAAAAAATTGTTCAGTTGGTAGAAGCCATAATACAAAAAATAATTGTTTAGCACATGGATGAACATGACTTGCTGGGCAGGAATCAATATGGTTTTGTTGAAGGGAAATCATGCCTCACCAACCTATTAGAATTCTTTGAATGTCAGTAAGAGGGGGATCAGGGTTATCTGGTTGGGTAACTAAATGGCAGATGAAATTCAATGCAGATAAGTATAAAGTAGGGGGTACACTGATATATTGGTCGTCTTTCAGATCGGCACCGATAAAAGGAGAAATGACAATAGTTATCCACTTTTTTGGGTCGTTGTAGCTGATAATTACAGCTATGTGCCTGGAACACCCTAGCAAGCATAGTCCGGCCGCTGAGCCCTGCTGCTGGCCTGAACCCGTGGCAGTCTCCAGGTCCCGCTGAGCAGGGGGTGCGGTCACAGAGTGTCCTACTCAGCAACAAAGGGACTCTTACCAGCTCCTGCTGCTGATGCCATGGCAACACCATGTGGTGCAGCAGGGCCCTGAGCACCAGGGCTGCCGCAAAGATGTTGGGCTGCGTGTGGCTGGGGTGAGGCACTGTGCAAGGGACACTTCACTCCACCGGGCACCTTTGCAAAAGCAGTGTTTTCCTGGCAGCTGTGGGAGCTTGGCTGCATGGGGTCAGCAGCATGCTCTGGAGCACCAAACAAGCCTTGTGCCACTGTCTGCACAAGGGTCTCCCCCAGGATAATCAGCTGAGAAAATCTTTTATCAGTGCATCCCTAGTATACAGTGATGCACCTGGGCAAAAATAACCCAAACTACACCTATACTATGATGGGCTCTACATTAGCTTTTACCACACAAAAAGAGATCTGGAGTCATTTTAGAGAGTTTGCTTAAAATCAACTCAGTGCTAAGCATCCATCACAAAGGCAAACAATGCTAGGGATTATTAAGAACAGCATTGTAAATAAAACTGAAAGTATTATGGCCCTTTATAAATCCATGTTGAGTCCACACCTTGAATACTGTGCCCAGTTCTGGTCCCCACACCTCAGAAAGATATAAAAGAAGTAGAGAAGGTACTGAGAAGGGCAACCAGGATTATTAATGGTATGGAGGGGCTTCCATATGAGGAGAGACTAAACAGGCAAGGCCTATTTGGTTTAGAAAATTGATGCTTGACGGTTGATATGATAAGGGTTTACAAAACACTACATGGCGAAAGAGAAACTAAATAGGAATTTATTATTTACTCTCTCTGAATAAAAGAATTAGGTAGGGTCACAAAATGAAACTAGTAGGTAGTAAGTTCAAAACTAACAAAAGGAATTTCTTTTTCACACAGTATGTAATTAAAGTGTCGAACTCACTGCCACCAGATGTTATGGAAGCTAGCCAGATTCAAAAAAGGGGAACAAATTCGGGGAGGAAGGGGGTATAGTAGTAACTGAGCATGGGAATTAGGGATACAGCCTCTCAATTAAAACTTTCTAGACTTTAAATGTTGGAGGCTTCAAGTGAGAGAGGAACAGTGGAAAAACCCCCCTGGTCATACACAGGGTTCACACACGCTCCCCTTCATCATCCACTCTCTGTTACTGTGTCACACTGGGTGAGAAGGACCTACATAAATAGCAATTCTTATGTTTTAAACAGTTAAAATGTTCTAAAAAAATCACTACATACACAAAACCTGTAATATGAAGGAAACTTTTATTTTCCAATTGTAATTCAAAAGATTTACAGTGTTGTGAAATTTACTAGTGAGACGACAATGAAAAACACATCTCTGGTAAAAAGCAAACTTGGAAGAAACATTTATACAGCATAAATTAATGTTAAGTGCTTACATAATTAAAATAATTTTGCATAAACCTATTTTTGTGCTATATAATTCTACTTGTATATCAACATAAATCTAAAATACATTTTTAAACAATATAGATCCATATAAAAAAGCCATTAACTTTCTCATGTTTATGGAAAACACTTCACTGTGTGCAGTTAATCTTGGCTTTCCCACATTTCACTCAAACAATTTAAAATTGCATCTTATAATAATTTTTTCTGCAAAATGTCTTACCCCTCTTCTTCACCCTATGAAAATGTATAATATAATGAAGCAAAAGCAACTCCCCAGTTCTTCTAGCCAATTACCATAGCATTAAGATTAGAATGACCCACCTACAAATTTAAGCACAAGCAGTAAAGGGATAAGCCGTTAACTTGCTAGAAGCATTAATTATCAGTGAGGACAAAGTTGCCCCAAAACAAAGTAGCTTAAAAAGGTACTTAGGTGATAGATTATTCATCTAGGCAACCTGTAGGACATTTCAAAAGCACGAAGCTGGTTAGGTGCCTGATTCGAAAATGATGAAAATGGTCATCTGAGCAAGAGTACTTAAGAGAGTACGAAATCCTTTTCTATTTCTTTTTTAACAAAAGAAAACACTTTTGAACTGCCTCTGTGAGTAGTCTTGCCTTTTACAGCAACTTCATCTAATTAAAATGCTAAGTAAAAGAGACTGTTTGCAAGGCCAATACAGTGATAGAAAAGCAAAGTGAACAGGAGTGAAAGCTTGGAATTGGAGAAAGTTAGACAGATGCATAGGAAGTAGGAACAAGTTCTGATCCAAAGCTCACTGAAGTTAATGGAAAGCCTATCAGTGGGTTTTGAATTGGCCCACATAGAATAGGAACATGTTACATTTTTCTTGCTTGCTTTTTGGAGTATAACTAAGAGCTTAATAGTGAACATTAAGTATAGGGTTCTGCTTTTCAGGTGTGGTTAACTAACCATCCAATTAAAGTAAAAGGGAGGCTCAAGTTTGACTTGTTTAATTTGCCACCTAGACACAACTGCTTTTAGTTTTAGATGCTATCAAAACTACTTGGCTTTCAAACAACCTGATCCAAAAATAGAGTAGGAGTTTATCCTTGGAAGAGCATTTCCCAATTTAAAAAAATCAGTAGCAATGCCATTAGTTCTATTAGGGTGCTTGTACACGTGACGGGGGTTTAGTCCCCGAAATTGAAATGGTGGGTTTTTAATTATGAGGCTTAAAACCCCACTCTTTCAATTTAAGGGCTCCTGTCACTGTTATAGTGAGGGGCCCAATCTCTTTTTTTTCTCCCCCACAGAGCCTGCCCATGCCTCTTGTGGCGGGGAGGGGGACCTGCCAGTAGGCCCAGTGGCTCCTGAGCTTCCTTCCATGGTGGTGGCACCCAATGGGGCTGTGTGGATGGGTGACTAGCAGTGGGGTGCTGCCCCAGCTTGGAAAGCACCTGCCCACTAGCCACCCTCCCGGGCAGCCCCAGGAACTGCTGCTGCAGTAGAAGGAAGGACCAGGGCTCCCTGAAGCTCAGGTCCTGCCAGCAGCTCACCCCCTGAGCTTCCAGCATGCAGAGTTGGATTCAGTTGGTGTAGTACCAATGTAGCTAGCACCCTGCCCAGGCAGCCCCGGAGGGCATCACCACCATGGAGGGAAGGACTGCCCCCCCTCCGCCCCCCCAGCTCAGGGGCCCCTTGGCCTTGTGGCAGCTTGTGCCAGGCGGGCTCCGCAAGGGGCCCGATCCTCCTCCCACCCCCTGAGGCCCCTGGGGCAAACTGCTGATGGGGCCTGAGCTGCTGGGGGCCCCAGTCCTTCCCTTCACTGTGGCGGTGCCCCCTGGGGCTGCCTGCCCGCAGCTAGCAGGAGCAGGCTGCTGAGCTGGGGCAGCACCTGTCCACTAGCAGCCCACCTGGGCGGTTCCACGGGATGCCACCACTATGGAACGAAGGACTGGGGCCACTTGCAGCTCAGGGGCTGCTGGGCCCACCAGCAGCTTGCTCCCCAGATGTGGGTGAGGCAGACGGGCTCCACAAAAAAAAAGGATCAGTCCCTCGCCACTTCTGCCTTCAGCCTGCCTCTCCTGCAGCAGGGGGAGAGGGATGGGCTGTCAGAAGGCTGCAGTGTTACAAATAGCTACGTTGCAAACTAAACTACATTCAGATATGGTTTAGTTTGCAATGTAACAACCTAATTTAAATCATGAAAACCCCCTGCACATGTACAGTGTGACTCAATTAAAACTCAAAAACAGCCAATTTTTTGTCACATGTACAAATGCCCTTATTTTTCATACAGTTGGTTTCATTCTCTAAGGTGCAACTGTCTCCATATGCCATTCTGCTTTGTTGAATGGTAAGTCTAGAACTATCTTTGTGTATAATGATCACAAATCTGTATCTTCAGCCTATAGTAGTGTTTTTCTGAACTTAAGCTTCTACTTTTTGTATAATGTGAAATAAAAATACTTAAAAAAAAGGACGAGCTGTAAGAAAACTGCTAATTTTGTTTAACCAGCAGATCCAGTAGATCCTTACCTATCCCTTGATTACTCAGTTCATTTAAACTGTAGTATCTGTGAACAATGTCTTCCTCTGTGACAATGACCACTCTAAGCCCATGAGTATCTTCTCCCAGCTGACATCCTATTGCTGATGAAACCACCATTTCTAGGCCTTTGTAGAATCCGCCAGCATTCTTATGGCAGTGTCCAGAAAATACAGCTTTAATACCTGTTAAAGAAATACATAAAGGTTACAGCCTGCACAGAAAAGACATCAAAAGACAGAACGTGTTAATTTCTGAGACTCAGACAGCCACTATAACTGGAGAGAAAGCTATACATGGCCAGAATAGTTACAACTTCTTTTGTTTACCTTAACTTTTTCTTTGTAAGCTGCATGAGTGCTCAACCTCTGGCCAAAGGCCAAGTGCAGCCCCCAGAGCCTTAGAATCTAGCTTGTGGGCTCCCCACCGTTTGGGAAATTTGGTGGCGAGGGAACAGTGGCAATTAATACTGCCACTCCTCCCCGCTACCAAAATCCAAGCCCTGCAGGGCAGGGCAGAGCTGGACCAAACCCCCTCCCCTCCACACACTAGGCTGGGGCTGGGTTGTGGCCCCTTCCCCCTCCCTGTGGGGTCAGGCCACTCCTCCTTCCCTCCATCCAGCCAGGTTGGAGCTGGGCCACACCTCCTTCCTCCTACAAGGCCAGGCCAGCCCCCTTGCCCTTCCACAGCTGGTTTGGGGCTGGCACATCCCCCCTCTGCCCAGCCAGGTTTGGGCCAGGCTATGACCCCTTCATCCTGCAGGGCCAGGCCATGCCCTGTCCCACTGCAGGACTGAATCAGGACTTGACCAAGCCCCCTCCTCCTCTGAGGGGCCAGGCTGGGACCAGACAAAGCCCTTTTCCAGTGCATGGCTGGATTGGGGTGGGGCTGCCCTCCTCCTCACTCTGTGCAGACAGATGGGACCGTGCCAAACCTGCCCTATAAAGGGACTCGGCCCTGGCCATCTGGCCAAAAAGGCTGAGCATCACTGATCTAGTGGATTCAAAAATTGTGAAACTAAGAGGCAATAATTCACTTGATCTTGCATCTCAGCATGTAAATAAATATTAGTAACAGGATGGTCTTCAGATGCATATTCGTTGAGAATACTGAAGCCTCACCTCATTAAAATTCTATGGAAGATGCAAGGTATTTGCATGGTACTGCTTTGGTCAGAAACAGCAAACATTTAAGAGGAAGTTGGTTTAGAGTTACAGAGGCTGTCAACAACAAGTAATTACCTAGAGGATAGAGTTTTTAGATCTGAGTTGAAAGTAAAAGACTCCGTGCCTCTATTTTCCAATTAATGTTTCAACAAGTTACGATAGGAGGACCCCGCCTACGCTAGGGATAGTGATTTTAAAACAAAGTTAAAAGTCATGTGATGAGAAGGCAGGCTGTCATCTTTTCTAGTGTATCTATCTTGGGATATAGCACTTGTGGGTGATATCTGCAGTAAAATTAGGAAGAGGTATCAAAGGCCTCTGGCAGAAGTTACACTTATTGCATGATTGCCATGTTAATCATGTGATAAATTGTAACATGCCAAAGATTTAACCAATTTATGGTGCCATAAAAAGACAAATCAGGTACAAAGATGTCCTGCAACACATTTCAGGCTGCTTTGTATGGTGCTTTGAATGTGTGGCATGTTTTAAAATCAAGGTTTTCAAAAGTGCCAGGGCACAAGGAGCTGGTGGTCAGCACCTGATCACTGGAACTGGAAATGGCGCAGCCTTGGACTCTTCATGCCAGGCATCCTGCCTGTCAACAGTCATGAGACTGGGATCAGAAGAACTTTATGTCTGATCCCCCAAATCCTTCAATATTGCCATATTATTCTGATCAAATCTAAGGGTCCTTCCTGGGCTGCCAGGTAAGTTTCAGTCCGAATGCAAAGAAGCCAAATTTCAAAATACTGAGATCAAATGAAATGGCAAAAAAAAATGGCCTTTGTCTTCTCAGCTCGACTGATTTACTTTCATGCCAAAAGTTTTATCTTCTCAGTGACTTAGTAATGGGGATTGATTTGTATAATTACAAATTATCACTACATGGTAAGCCACCATTACAAACTACGATTACTTACTACCATCTGCCACGCATTCTGTTAAACAATGGCTGTCTTCTACTTCACCTAGTAAATCTAATTCCTTTCAAGGTTTCCCTGGGATCAGAGCAAGTGAAACCATGACACACCAACCTGCAAGCTAATAACTTCTACTTTTTGTTCCACTCCATTCACAAAAGCAGGTGGGAGAGGTTAAATGTAGAAACTTGGTAGAAGTGTTATTCATCTGTGAAAGGCTGCATTACTATTGACTTGATCCTCAGATCTGAACTAGCAGATAGATTTGTCTTAATCTGTGCTTTATATAAGCAATTTAATGGATTTGGGCACATAATTTGGTAAAGTAGAATGAGGTCCATGTAAAAAGGTAAGCCTGTAATATCACAATGCATTATACCATGGCAAAATTAATAACTTTACAATAAAACAACATTGTTAACTGCTGTTCATTAGAATTGGAAGTAAAACCGTAATAGGAGGGCTGAGAAATGGGTTATTGTCCAGCTCTCACTACAGAGCGCTGGGTCAGATCTGTCAAACCAGGGTGCATCTAAGTTTGCCAAAAGCATGTAAGTGGCCTGGCTTCTCAGGAGTGCAATTGCTTGTTCTGAGTCACAGGAATATATTCCTTCTGCAAAACAGGTTACTTTATTTAGGTTAGTAAGCTGGGGCATTTCAGCACTCATTATTCTGACCTCTTGCCCGTAAGTTCAAATTTATTTTGGGCCACTAGTAACTGAACATGAATATCAGTATATGGCTGTTTAGAGGACTGTGTTAAAATGTGTCTAGCAGTAGTGTAACCAAGGTGGGGTGACCAGGACAGCAGCCCCAAGTGCTGTACTCTGTGACTGAGGCAGAAAAAACAGCAGCCACACACCTACACTAGTGACAAGCAACAGTCAGAAGTTATTGCTACCTCTGTGTGTCACGGCTGCCTTGGTCACCCAGCTATCTCGTTACACCTCTGGCATCCAATTCAGCTTGTAGTGGAGTGGGGTACATATATCATAATGAACGCTCTCCTTGGCTTCACATGGGATTCCTTCTGCCTGTGCTGGATGAACCCTGCAACTAAGCAGCAGACTTTCTTCAAAATCTAATTATTCACCTGCAAATAAAGTTACCCATAAACAAAAACAGCCCTCTGAAAGCAAAAATTTTGCTTCCGTAATTTGTTCTCTATATATTAGCTGCTCAGCCATTCCACTCTAGTGCTTGGTGGATATCTTCTAGATAATTCAGATTCAGAAATGAGTTTAACTAAAGAGGGTTTAATCAAAAGCTTCCATATTACACTGTTCACATCCCTGGTTGGCCTTAAAATAGTGCACATTTTACCCTGATAGGAAAACTGTGTTTATAAACAAGATAAAAGGTGAAAAGAGCTGAGACATTCACTGTAGCATCAGTAGTCTTCTGAATGTTAAAAGTTTTTACAAGAACTATCTATTCTACACATTTCTATCTAACAATTTGCAATTCTATCTGCTACAACTGTTCCAAAGAGGACTGTAGAAAACAGCATGATAACTTGGATATTAAATCTGCAGAAAGTATGAAAATGTCAATTTAGGTGGGTATGATGGCCAATTCGGGCAATATCTAACTTTTTTGTGAATGCCAATAAATGTGGCATGTAATTTAAACATGAATGCACTTTTATAGCTAATTACTGCTAATGTGCATTGCTTTCAAATTTAATGCAAATCACTTCGGATACACAATTTAGAAATGTGAACTGAGCATGAATAGCTGCATTTTGCAAACAGGTTTAGCACAAGAAAAAAACCCAATTGAACGCTTTTATTAAAAGCAGGCAGAAGTTCAAGATGGGGGGACAGACCCAGGGGACTCCCCTTCCTCTCCTATGACACCACTGCTGCTGTTTCCAGCTGAACTGGCGGGCAGGAGTAGAGTAACTCCTTCCCTGCTCCAGCCAGGGGCTACAGGAACAGCTATGGTGTACAGGTTCCTCCTACCAGGCCCTGCTCCTTGTGCCACCCCCTACCCCAGGTGCCTGCAGTTCCTGCTGGGGGCAGATGCTGGAAGGGTGAACCTGAACAGAGACACCCTGTTCCTGGTTGAGCCTGGCTCCCTGCACAGCTGCTCCCTGAAGCCTACAGCCAGAGTGGGGCAGGAGTGGCTCTGGGGCTGCCCCTGTGCCCGAATCAGCTGGTGTCAATGGCAGAAGAGGGGTGTGTCCACACTACTGCTTCCCTGCTAGATACCAATGATGTTGATGATCAGATTCAGCTTGATATTGTTAAAGCAGTAGCTGAAAAGACGAATATTGAAAAAGCCATTTCTATGCACTTCAACTAAACCATAACTTAACTGAAAAAATAACTTAATAAAATCCTTTTTACCTACAGAAATGATTCCATTCTAAAAACTGTCTTTAATACCTATTGTTTAACATGCTCCAATACAGGAGACTGTATGCTGGATTGTATTTTGAAAGAGTCATTAAAAAACCACCAACCAGGGCTACATTGAGGAGGCAAGAGTCACAGTGGAGTATGAATGCACTTTGAATGGTAGCAGCTGGAAGCATTCTTTCTGCAGAGGATGCAGACACGTCAACAGCCATGTTTGAAGCTTTTTCACCCCATCTTTAGGAGCAACAACCAAACTGTACAGCTGCTGCTGAATATTAGCATGAGCATCTGGGAATGGGTCTTCAGATATGCCCTAACCTGTGTGGGAGCCTCTGAATTATTTAGAGCACAACTGTGTGCTAGTAGACCCATCACCTCGTGTTTAAAGCAGTGGAGGCCTGCTTGCCTTCCTTTTCTCCTTTGTGAGTCGATCGTGAATTCAGATCTTGTATGCTGTACTTGCCATACCAGCTGAAGCCTGGCCCCAAGCATTCCAGACTGTTTGATGATTTTGTCAATGGCAGGTACTGTAACATACAGGCAGTTTTCAGATTCTTGCATACTAATAAATGAGCATACTAAGAGAGTTCCAGGAATCTGCGGGGCACCTTTTTTGGTACCTTTCTATAATCCATTAACAGGCTTGCTGTCTTTCATGCACACAGCCTACTTTTGGTTTCTTGTAACCATCTGCCCCTCTAGTTTCACAATGTAGCATAGCGGGTGGTACTGCAGAGAATGGAGTCCTCTTTACTTCCTATAAGGACACTCTTTGAGTTATCTCCTGCCTTGAGAGACAAGAATAGAGTTTTACATAGTTTTTAACATCTCTTCCTCCTTTACTCTGGTAAGGGAAGGCATTTTTGAAGAATGAGAGTCTGTAGGCAAACCTCTATTTGAGAGGCGGGTTAGGAGGGGGAAGAACATCCCTACATAGCAGGCCTAGAGACTACATGAGAAGAACTCCTTCTTCATGAGTTGGCTGCGTAGTATTGTCCTCTCTCCTGCTACTCTAGAGCATTGTGGACCTCTTAAAGAGCTGATTGTGCAGAAACTTCACATTCATAGGCCCTGCTTACTCCGTGCTCAGGCCAAGGAAAAATTTGGCGGTAAGAGATGACTTCAACAATGGTTTTAAGTTGGTGGGGTGGAAAAGCAGCTAGAGGATCTGGCACTTTTTGGAAGCAGCAAGCCACATTCCTTTACTTATTCATTCATGACGTCACCTGTATTTTCTCTGGGTGAAACACTGTGTTCAAGAATGCTCCTAGATCATGGAAAAGGTCAGTGAGAAGAGGACTTCTTACTCCCTTCAGGTTGCCTATGGAAACCAAAGATTTCTGGCCCAGCAGTTTTAAAACTTGGGAACTGCACCTATGAAGTACAACAGTAACTAGATATAGAACATATGGTGTGTGTCTGTCAGCTACAAACGTCCTGATTATCATTAAAACTTCCAGAATCAAGAATCAAGTTCATATTCCGCACCACTGAACAAGCTTAGAGGCCCCATCCACTCCAAGGCAAATAGGCATCCCAGAAAGCTCATCAGAACAACTTGCTAGTTAGAAGCATTTATGGTGTTTTCGTTCTACTCTTAAGACTCCCTGCTGGATTTGGTTTCCATTCTTGTGAGAAGCAGAAGCAAGACCTACATGGCTTACAGCACTTGAAAGCCAGACCAAGAAAGTAAACTAAACAACAACATCCCATAAACAGCCTGAATTGGGTAGAGAGAACTCTCCTATTCTTGGAACAGAAAACTGTGTTGATTTCTGCGGTGACCTCTGGACGTTGAGGGCCTTTCAGTACTCATTAAAGACAAGCCTCAGTTTTGCATAACTCACAGCATAAGGCATCTAAAGAGTAAAACTCCTTGGGCACATCCTGATGAGTGCACATGTGCAAACTGCACATGCACTCATTTCCCATGCTGCTAATTTGCAGCATGGGAGTTTTTTTTTGACACTGGTATCATAAAAAATGCTGCTAAAAAAGCAATATGGTGCACATGCACAAATATTGTACTGCTGCTATTTGCCCCATGGGAAATGAACAGCCTTAAACATGCGTGCTCATTGGACATGCCCTCTATGTTTAAAAAAAGAAGAGTGAAATACAGGTTAATGTACTCAACTGAAGTCAATGTTAATAACTGGACCATCCTTTTTGTTACTTTTTAATATATGGCATTATCTCTCTAATAATGAGGAAGTACTATTGTTTGGGAAAGTCTTCTCAAGCTTTCAGTCTCAGACCTGTTTTCCTTTTGTCTTGGATTTCCTGATTGTACTGTAACTAGCTCTAGATTGCAGAGGCTTAGCTTCTTAGGATGAGAAGGGGAAAAGCTTTGCTGCTAATTTACAAGTTTTCCTTCTTTTGAAGATGGACCCTTGGGCCCACTCCACAAGCCCCAACTGTTAACTAAACCACTAAGATACCTTGGTTTTACAGGCACCCTGAATTCTGCTTCTGGGCTCAATCCTGTTACCTTTTTAGCCAACAAACAAAGGATATTGTGAGATGCCATCTGCTGCAAAGACCTCAAAATGCTGTGGAAGCAAATTCCCTTGGCAGGAGCAGAGCCAAAAAGATGGGAGAATCAGAACTGCAGCCAGGGGATGACTCAACATCCTTTGTCCCAGGATTTACCAGGGAGACAGCTCATTTCATAACAATTTCTGTGGCCTTCACACACTCCTGTTCCTCTGAGGAGATCAATGAGTAGGGAACTTGGGCAGATGGAACCTGTCATGTTTAGTGTACTCTTTGTAGGAGGGAAAAAGTAGGCCTTAAATGTTTTGAAAGATGGTACAAAGTACATAAATTAGCCTCACAAACCCCCTTTGCTGTAGAACATTTGCTACTGTATGTGCAATAAAACCTGCATAGGCTTTCCAATATTAAAAGCCAAGTCTTAGTTCAATGGCAAATCATTCTCCAGAAAACGGAGAATGAAATAATCAATATGATTGGCAAAATAAGGCACTGAAGCCATCCTTATTCACTTTGAAAGGCCTGCCCTATTTCAGTTTTTGATCTGAATATGAATATTCTTTACTCAGTGCAATATACTACCCTCATACCTACCTAGGATAACATTTGCATCTATAATTCAGTGCAATAAACTTCAAAAGACCGCTTCTCTGACTCAGTGTTATGATCTAGAAAAACAGTTTAAAAAATCAGAATGGTTAGGAGAGCTTCTGTACACTTTCAGATTTTTTTAAAAGGAAATGGTAGCCTATAAAAGTCCCATGCCGACTCCCTCAAAGATGCAGTAGAAAATAGTTTCCAAGTATCATGATTACAATAACCCTACTGCAGATATTTTATTGTTGCTGCTGATTCAAATCCCGCTCCTGTCCTCACAAGGGGGTGCAATCAGTCCAGGCTATCAGCTATTCCATTAACATTTAGTTTATATTAAACAAAATGATCTTGGGACTAGGGATTGGACCAGTTGGAGGAGTAAGTTTCAAACACTAAGGCCAAGAGTCATGCTTCCTCCTCACACGGTGCATCTTACATTTTTTCTGTACAATGGCATATGCTCAAGAAGAGGGAACATCCAGAATAACCCAGAACCTGATGGTGGAAGTGGAGCATGGGGGTTTGAAGCCCCCTTGAGAGTGAAAAAAATTCAAGCTCACTCTCCATTTCAGACTGCATGATGGGGAAACTTCTGCTTGTTTTCAGGTTGCTTTGTGCTTGAAAGGAAAGAGTGATCCCTGATTGATTCTTTGAAAGAAAGAACATAAGTGCCTATCTTCATGAGGACATACAAAAAACTAGAACTCTTGGTTCCAAAATTATACCTTTTATTAGAGCAACTTGGAAATCACAAGAAAATTGTTCTTTTCTGCAAGCTTTAGGAATCAAAGTCCCTTCATCAGGCTCTGGGAAAAGTATAGATGGTACAAGATGGTAAAAATTCCCAATAGGTAGGAAATTCATGAGAGTATTCAGGGCTGCAGATCCTGAGTGTATAGTGGAGCCTGCTGCAGTCCTGACTAAGGGCCCTAAGGAACAGGATATAAAAACCACCTCCCCTGCACTAAATATTTCTTCATGGTTGGCTGTAAATGGGTCACTGCTTGGTGTGCTGGCTGTTTTGGATCCCAGGTTGATCCGGCTAATTATCCCCGGGAGACAGGGTGTTCTAAGGTTTAGTTTGGTACTCAGGCACAAAACGTTAAGTCTTGCATCATTTAATTTTCAAGTGCTTCAATCCTTCATTTAATCTGGTCCTAAGGTACTGAAGGACTTTAGGTGCCTCCATGTTTAGGGGTCTGCTTAACAGCATCTAAGTCACTGGTTCTCAACCTTTTTGGACTTGTGGCACCCTCGACACTCAAGGCACCCCTTGAAAAATGCCAGCTCTTAGCTTCACGCGATTCTTCTATTGCAAAAAGCTCAGGAAGACCACAACAGGTCAGAATGTTTTCAACACTGAAGATGCCTATTTGAAATCCTTGGCCATGTCCACACCAGCGTGGACATCTGGTTCCCCGGGAACAATTAGCAGCGGAACACCTTGTGCCACCACTACCTGTCCCTGGAGAATGCCTGTGCCATGAGCCCTTTGGTGCACTGCAAGTTACCCTGGGTGGGGTTGGGAAGGTTGGGGCTAGCACACAGATGGCCCTAACATTCTCCTTTGGGGTCCTCGGTGGCTTCTGGGGCTGCAGCAGTGGTGATCCTGCCATGCAGAGCCTGGCCAGCAGCTGGAGCATGGCTCCAGCTGGCCAGGCTCTGATATTGAGCAGCATGTGCTGTCCCATGCGTGCTGCTCCACTTTTTTTTGGCATGGGTTGACTCCTGGATAGCCAGGGGTCAAGCTCCCCCCACCCCCGCTCCCTTGCAGCATGGAGAACAGCTGAATGTGTGGTACGTGGCATCACAGACGTGTCTGCAGTGCCACATACAGCACGGCCATGCTCGTCTGGACATGGCCCTTGTGTTTGTCTCATGAATCACATTTGCACAGCTAACAGCCCTAACATTCTGTGGCATCTTACGTCACCCTTGAAAGGATCTCAAAGCACCCCACAGCTGAGAATCACTGGCCTAAACGTTAAATTTAGCCATGTGTGACTAGTGCTAGAACTGATCATATAGAACGTTTTTTGGCAGATGTGCCACAAATTAATCTTGTACCTTCACCAAGTGTCACCTCAATCCCTTTCCCTTATCCGCTGCTCTGCTTTCAGCTTCCTAATCTGTGATTCCTGCCCAAACTGCTGCTTTGCTTTCTCCTTCCTGCCCTGCACTCCCTGCCTGATCTGATTCTCTGCTTTCTGCTCCTTGCCTTATCTGCCACTGTGCTACCTGTCCGCTCCCAGTCTACTGTGGGTCACATACACCCAGGCTGTCCATGCCTCATGCAGCACCAACTGCAGGTTGGCCACCCCTGGTGTAAAACATCTCGATTAGCTGTTGTCAATTGAGATAGGAAGACACACAGTTTTCCTCTATTATGGCAGCTTTAAGTCTGCACAAAAAAAATATTTTAACCTTTTCTTCATCTGGAGCAGAACTGCTCTAGGAATTACATGCCAGGGCAGCCCTCCCTGTTATTGTCACTTTTCTCAGTTCTTCTCCACAGTTCTGCAGAGTGAAAAGCATTATTTCAAATTTTGATTTTCTTTTCCTAATATTTTATGGAAAAGTTGCTATCAAAACTGTAGGGAGATGTAAACCTTCACATCAACATCTATTTCTTAACTTAGTAAGGGAAATGATCTCCATCTCCAGCCAGAAGCTTTCTGGTGTTTCTAAAATGGCATCTTATTGCCTTCCATATAACCCTGTGCTTTGAAAGAAAGAAAAGGGCAATGACCAGACTACACCAACCAACCAGAAAAGAAAAAAAGAAAAGAACTCTGTTACATTTAATTAGAAGGAGAAGTCAGAGAAGATATGAAGCTAGTGAAAATAGTGCAGAAAGTTGCAGTCTGACAGACAACTTTAGGCTTGTTTTGCTCTGCCATGAAGCACATTTAATTTATGTTGATGATGCTAATCTGAATTATTTACATTTATCCTTGACTGATCTAGGAAGTCCCTTAGTATAGAACTGAAATGGTGTGGGCACCACTGCCTGGATATGTTTGAGAAATCCAACGACAGGCTTTTAATGTACCGTAATATTTTTGGCCATTTTCAATGGAATTATTTTTTAAAACTTCAATGCCAGCCTGAGGGAAAGTCTGAGAAAGAGGCTTATTTAACTACACAAGATCCAGGGAAGCAGGTAGCACCTAGCATGTATAGTATAATAGTACATACTTTTCTCCAACTACCTTTTGGAGTTTAGGGTAGGGTCTTGGTATGTTGCATGTTCTGACTAAATAGCAATTAACTGCATGGATAAACAGAATGATCCTGGACATTTCTGCTGCTGTTCTGAAATAAAGGGGGGTATGGACAGTTGATCCTAGTGCTGGCCCCTTCTGCCAGGCTCTTTCCATTTGTAATCAATGTTAGTCTAATACAATCCTTTTATGCAAATATATAAACTGTCATGCAAGTCCACATCACAATCTAGGATTCCCCCACACATGCTTGTCACTGTGCTTACTGAGCTTAATTCTCTTGCCAATTAAATACACCCTTTTACTTTTTCACTCTCTGACCCTGTGGATTTTGCACTTGTCCCATAGAGCCGCCTAGAAAGGGTGGAGAGAATCCAGACCTCTTCCCCTCTCTTCCTCGCCAGGCTACTCAGGCTAGCCCACAGTTCAGTGGTTAGTACAGTCTCCCTGGGAAATGGGAGAAGTAAAATCAATCCTTTCTGGGGAAGTGGTGCCTGTAACCTAGATGCCATTTCCTGGACAAGTGCTTTAAGTACTGGGTAGAAGGTGCACTTGTGGCTGGTTCTGTGCTTCCAACAGATGCAAGGCATGCAAAGTGCAAGGAATTGAGGACTTGAGGAGAGTTGAGTTGTCAGCTCTAGTGACCTGACTTGCAACAAAGCTTAGGCTGGAGCAAGGCACTGAGGTGGTCAATGTGGGTTGCTTCTGAGCATGGAGTAGCCCAACTTTAGAAACCTACTGATCCTTTCATGCCAAAATGAAGGCACCTAATGGCCAGGCAGCTTTGTGGCTGCTGAGAAGCACTGATTTAGTTTACTTTTGAAACACTGAGCCCAAAATCTACTTGAGTCCAACTGAAGATTGATTTGGTCCAAGGATTACATTCACAAATGGCCTGGTTGCTAGCTTTGGGGGCAGTTTAAGTTGACAGGTGACTAATTACAGTCATTTAGAGTTCTCCAAGTGCTTCAGTCTTGATAGTGCAGCCATCTAAACACTACATAAACACTTGAAAGCCAAACTTTACATTGACTATCTTGCCTGGGGGGCTCAAGCTAGCACAAGTTGTAAGAACAGGCCAACAGACCAGGTGTCACTCAGATGCAAATTCCACTGACTGGCTGGGTGCCTGAGAATTAGGCACTGTAAGTGCTTGACATTTTCTGTGGAGCTATACTCTGCAGGCGCAGCACCTCTTCATGTCAGGCCCTTGTGGTATTTGATGTCTACTTCAGGCACCCATATTTGAAAACTTTGGCCAAAAATTGCACATGGTTGTTGAAAATACCAGACAGCTCTGAGTATTAACTTTTACATGGTTGTATTAATGTGCAGTACAACTTGAACAAGGAAATAGAAAGAGGTCACTGCTATATATTAGAGGTCTAAACGATGCACCCTCGTTCTTCAATAATGCACTTTTTTGTATTCAATCAACTGCACTCCAATTATTTTTGTTAGCATTAGAAGCCAATCTGAATCAGTCAATGCGATAATACTAAGATGACAAGCAGGCAATTTACTTTGCTCTTGCTTTTGATCTTGAGCATAAAAAGATCTTAAGATGTGTAATGCACTCAAATTTAATGTATTCACTTGAATGTTTGCCTAAAGTAGTACTGTCAAATTATTATTTTAAAACACCTTCTAAATGCTATTGGAAAAGAACAATGCATTTTGTCCAGGAAGGCACCATTTAATGCCCTGATTCAAGATATGCATGGGTAAGTTAATGCAATTGTGTGGCGTTTGCTGCGTGTAAAAGACCATGGTGCTGCTGGCTGTGTTAGAGAAAATATTGTAACTAAAGCAGTGGATGGTAGTTAATCCTTAGTATTACATGCAGGGTACTGATTTCTGAACTGGCAGTTGGTAGAACCTCTGTACAAAGGGAGCACAAAAACACTTTAACCACTGTACAAATAAATGTCTAAGCATTGGCACCCTTACAAGTTTATATTTTACAACACTACTGTAATGCAAAGCAATTTTGATTTAAAGGTTAATCAAGAAGGTCTTACTGTACCCATTAACAAACAACAGGATCTATTACCACAATCCATTAGTTGTACCTAATAGGTTATTCATAAAAAGGGAAGTAACTATAGTGCTCAGAAAAATAATGGATTAAATGCACTGACTAAAAGGTAGGAATGTTGCAGTTAGATGCTGTATACAATTGCCTGCTGACACTCCCACTAATTCTGAACTGAAAAAAACAAGTTTATCTAGTTTTCTAAACTGTACTGCTTGCCATAATACCAGAACACCTTGCACGAAGTAAATAAGCAGTGACAGATCTGCAAAGACACCTGTTTTATGATCCTCTAGCTCTCTCTCCAAGCTGTGTTTTTGTTGGACCATTTCTACTTGTCATTCTGTGTTTTTTTCCCCTTAACCTAAGAAGCAGAATCAGGAGCACGAGAACATGTGTAAGGAGCCCACATTGAATGGGAAGGTGTTATTCAGTTTGGTTCAGCCTTGTTCACCAAGCTCTATACTGAGTCCTGCAATGCTGGGTGTTTGTGCTCGAAGCTTCCCTTGCTCCAAGTAGGCTGCACCACTAATTCTTTCTTTAGCCACCCTTGCATACTTCTTGGATACAGTCTCTCTCTACCTGTCATGCCTTGGAAATGGGACCTTGTGGCCCAGTTGTCATAAGCCCTAAGGGCCAGTACCAATCCCCTTCCCCCACCCACTGGGCATGTCTACACAAGATGTTTACTGTGGAGCCACCTAATTAGCTCTACAGTAAACATTTCCGTGTCTGCATGTGCAACCCTATTAGGGCACACAGAACTAATAAACTGTGCAGCAGGTTAGTACTTGTAAATACAACTACTATCCTGCTGCTGAGTGTTTTAGTGCATTGTAACACATGTGCAAGACACTAATCCAGCTGGCTAGAGCACAAGGGTGCTTTAGTGTGGTGGTTGCCTGCTGGCTAGGTCTGCACTGAAGCATCCTCATGCTCCACCCAACCCCTCCACAACACAGTGAGCTGGGCAGAAGCAGCCCCAATCTGGCAGGCTAACCCCAGGGCCACCTACCAGCCGAGGATGATGAGACCCAGCTCAATGTACTGCGGTCCCAGGCACACATTCAAATACAGCACCCAAGAGCAACAAACTCCAGAGTTTATTGCTTTGGATTAGCTGCATGTGTAGACACACCCACTGGTAGCTTAAGTGCACCCTTTCTCAAAAGGTCTGATCTTAAAGGCATTCAAGATAGGAGATAGTGGAAGCAAACAGACTTTGTAAGAAACAATCACTCAGCTTTAGCTGGTGCAAAAAGGAACAGACCTAGACAAAACATATGAGTTTGTTTTTTATTACTTGAGTACTTTTGTGCTTAGTCCTGGAACCTCCCTCTGCTATCCTGTACATAGCTGCTTCTCCAAACCATGGGGCTGATCAGTTTCTTTCCTTCCCTGACTTTGCTTCCACAGAAGCTCATGCTGGCTGGCTGGCTCTCTCTCTCCCAAAGTGGCTTTTCTAAATGTCAGTCCCTCTTGAAAGGCAATCAAAACACTGCCCCTTGTGAGAGTGCCTTAATTGTACCCTAGAGCAGGGATTGTACCCTAGAGCAAGGCCCGGTGCATGGTCAGCTGCCAGACCAGAAGCAGCCATAGACCAGCAAACCGCAGCCCGCAGAGCCAGGTGGAGAGGCTGTGGCTCCTTCTGCAGGGCCCATGGCAGCACAGTGTTTGTCACCCCCCACTGGGCCATGGTTTCCTGGGCCATGGCATAAAAACTTTGGGAACCCCTGCCCTAGAATTCAGATTAAGAAAAAAAGGGGGCCAGGGGGTTATTCTAGGTGGTAGCCATTTATCTGTTCAAGGATGCTTGAGTTAAAAGGACAATCAAAGTTGAATTAAACTTCATTACTCGCTTATTGTCAGGTGTAAACATTTCTCATGTTGCCTAGAAAGACTTTATCTCAGTGGCTAAGTACAGAGAGTCAAAGAGCCCAAGGCAGAATCTACTCAATCTAGGGTGCTTCCTTTAAGCTGTGTAGGTTGAACTGACAACCACCTGAACTGACATTTAGTTTTCAATTGGGAAAGGCAGGGGAAGGCCTGCATGGACCAGGCCAGAGCACATCTCCTAGGCTGCTGGCCATTGCCAACCCATCCAGGTGTCCCTAATTGGCTCCTAGTTCATGCCCCCAACCTGCTGCTGACTCCCACCTTGGGGAAGCCTCCCCTCAGGAGCCTCCCCCAGCCTGGGTTTCCCAGCCCAGGCAGCCCTGGGGACCTGGGGGGAACTCCTCCCCCTCCCCTGCCCCAGACGACAATTGCTTTAGCTGCTGCCGCAGAAGGGAGGAAGAAGTCCTCTGTGCTGGATGCTTGCCCATGCAGCCCAGCATGGGGGCACTGGGGAGTCGCTGCCTGGAGGGGGTTCCCCCAACTCCAACCCAGGGTCCCGCAGCCCCAGGGGGTGGAATTTGTCCCCTCCTGAGCCCCAGAGACAATTGCCTTAGCCACTGTAAGTCTCAGGGATGGCCCAGGGTAGCCTCAGCAAATGCAGGGAAATTCTTCCACTCCCCTGCAATGGGTTTTGCCTCAAGCTCACTGCAACTGAGGCAAAACTGGCTGTGGAAGAGCAGGAGAATTTCCTTCCACTCCCTGAGACTCATAAGGACTACAGCAAGCAGCTCTGGCATTTGGGAGGAGAAGAATTCCCTGGGACTGCCCTGGGCTGGGGTGGGGGGAAGCCCCCCAAGGCATGGGCTCTCTAGTACCCCCATGCTGGGCTGCAAGGGCAGGCACCCAGCCTGGAGGACTCCTCCTCTCTCTGCCCTGTAGCAGCCACTGAAGCAATCAGCATCCGGGAAGGGGGAGGGGTAGCGAAGGGTCAAAAACCCCCACCACCAGGGCTTTTCCTCCCCCACGTGCTCTGTAGAGCCTGGCTAGGGAGGTCTAGGAGTCTGGTCCTCTGCCTCCCCACCCCTGTCCCTATGGGGTGACAGATGCAGGCAGGAAGTAGGCTTAGGAGCAGAGGGGAGAGGTAGTCCCTACTCCACTGGAGCAGACAGCATAGTCCGGGGCTGCAAAGCAACCTGGGATGCTGGTGGACTGTGAGTTAACCGGAACTAGGAAGGGATCTGAGACAGAAGTCTCATAAACCAGTCTGATCTAAATCAATTAAGTCTAACATTACTTCCAACCAAGTTTACCTTAAATCAGTTTGGGCCATTTTGAAAGCAGTTTATGTGCACTGAACTTCTGTTCTGTTACAGATTTAAACCAGTTTCTGATCACTTAAACCAGTTTATGTTTAACTTCTGTCTCTAGTCAATACGAAGGCAAAAGACACCAGAGAAGGAAACCAACCACATTCAAAATGGAATATGAAGTCTAACACACATACCTATTGGCCACATATGGACAGATTCTCCAAATCATTGCAGAAGGATATATTAAAATAGGTGGCACTGCATTTGTTGCCTTCAGCTGTCCTTACAGGCCTTTTCTAGAACTACTGAAAGGTTCGTCATCACAGAGGAACATAGTTATAACTTCCACTGATCCAAGCTCAGAATATCTTTCCAAGCGAGTCTAACAATCTTAGAGATATATATCAAACTATGTAGACATTTTCTGATGTTAAAGAGTCTGATAAGGGGAATGACTAAGATCACCACACTGACTTTTGATGGAAATGGAACTGAGACCAGTTCTTTCAAGACTAAGAATCAGTTATTTCACTATACCTCCAGCTATTAATTACTGTTGAAACTATACTTGGATTGCACAAACACGTAAAAACATTTATCTTCCCTCCTGCAGACCAGAGATAACTGCCACTACCACCTGAAAATATATGTTTGAAAAAGTCCTGATCTTTCATTAAAACTACTTAAATAGAGGGCTTGATTCTGATCTTTCTTAGTGGATTAAGTCTCAACTAAAGATGATAGAGAGCTACAAGCATAAAGCTCATGCCAGGAGAAGGAAAATGAGGAAAATTATTTCTTTAATGGTTCCAGCCAGCTAAGCTGATTCTGACACAAGGCAAAAAGATCGGCTGTTCCAAAGAACTGACTGTCTTTTTTCCAAATATGCTCGCCTAGTAATGGACTTTAAATGAGTTTCTGTGTATCAGTCTGTGAGCACAGAGCAGCCTATTAATAGCATATGCTGCATGACACATTTAATCAATGAGCAACATGGAGTTTATCTTCAGATGATACTTAACAGTTGTTGTAAAATGTTGATAATTGCACATGCTTTAGAATCTTGACTGTGAAGTGAGTTTTAAAAGAGCCTTTCTTTTATTCTAAGGTAATATATACTTTACATTACACTGCCTTGGCTCATACTTTTAGACTGCATACATATACAGCAGTTCAGATAATGGAAGAGTAAGTGCTGTAGAAGGTAACTCGTTGCTTTTGTAATTTGAAATACTACCTCTCATGCTATTTATTTTCCTTTAAGCAAGTTGTGTAACGATTTCAAGGAAAAAAAGGGGGTTTTCACATTTTGTAGGATTTTTCTGGATAAAAGCATTTCAAGGGCACCTTATTTATTTTAATTTTTCTCAGAATTCTTAACACCTTCTTACATGGCGCATGTATTCAAGAGGGAATTAAACAAAGCTTTTAAAGATTTCTACCTCCTCCATTAATTCTAATGTGTCAGAACCTGATTTTCGCAGCCAAAAGTTACTGTGCAACATACTAAGTGCAAAGGGATTACAGAGAGCTTCAATGACATCGGTTAGTTTTGTATTTTTTGAGTTTCAGCAGTTCTTTTGTAAGAAGAATATTTATCAGCGTTTGCTACACCTTTTTCTTAGCTCTGTTGTATCACCAAAAACAGGAGAATGAACTACAAGGGCTTCTCTGAAAGAACTAGTATGCTAGATCCTGCTGAACTGCATACATAAGTGCTATACTGGGTCAGACCAAGACTCCATCTAGCCCACGGGCAGGCAATTATTTCGGGTGGAGGGCCGCTTAATGAGTTTTGGCGAGCTGTCGAGGGCCACATGGGTAGCCCTGCCCCTTGACAGTGTCTCTTCACAGCTTTCCATAATAGCTTAGATTCTGAAAAAGCATTTGGTGAAAGATCTTGTTAAAAACATTTTGAAAATTCCACTGAATCCAACTCATCTACATGTTTGTTGACACAGTCAAAGATTTTAAGCAGACTGGTGAGACACAGCTCCCCTTACAAAAGCCAGGGTGATTCTTCTCTAGCATATCATAGACCATCAATGCTATTTTTTTTACATGATAGATTCTACCATGTTGTCAGGAACAGCCATCTGACTCATCTATTGCCACTGAAGTCCTTTTTAAAGACCGGTGGTTACACTGCTGATCCTTGAGCTCTGGGGATCTGTCTCATTTTAGTGGTAGGTTACAACACTAATCTGCAATTTCATATCTGAGTTCCTTTATTTGAATCCTGGTGAGTTGTTACTAATCGGTCTGTCAATTTGCTCTAAAATCTCATTTGAGCCAGTTCTTCAGATTTATTCTCTAAAAAAACAACCAGTCTGATGTGGAAATGTGAAGATCGATTAAAAGAACTAGTTTAGCTTTGTGACGGCCTGATCTCCCCCAAGTGTATGTTACCATGGTGGCCCTCTAATGGCTCCACCAAGCAATGGCTGTGGCTTGATTCTTGCTTCTAATGTAAAGCCATAATAAGGAACATCAAGAAAACATAAAAGGTCATTTTAACTTGCCAGAGCTTGTGTGCCTGTTTTCCTCATGTGGATGTGACTACTATTTTTTGGGCGATGTTTCACTGCCTCCAGCAACTTCACTTATTCTGCTATTAGGCTATGCTGGCTCTGATTTTTTTTCTTGGATCACTTCATGTCTTTGCTGATTTATGGTACATGTTTACAGTGCAGATGCTTCTGGTAGGCATTTTACTCTCTTGGCTGCACCTTTTCATTTTCCTTCCAACTAGCCTTCCTCATTTTAGGAAGCTTTCCTTATTAAGTGGTGGTGCTTCTTCACGGAGGCAATTGTCACTGCTCAAAAAGAGGCCATCCCCATGCGGTCAAAAGGAGGGAAAGGGGCCAAGAAACCTGCCTGGCTCAACAGGGACATCAGGGAACTTTTCAAAAAGAAAAGAAGAAGTGTACAGGCAATGGAAAAACGGTTCAGCATCCAGAGAAGAGTATATTCATATGGCCAGGGCCTGCAGGTATGAGACAAGGAAAGCCAAGGTAGGCATGGAGATTAGGCTACCAAAGTAAAAGACAACAAAAAGTCCTTCTATAGGTACATAGGGAG
>NW_017728923.1:18177195-18199253 GCF_001723895.1 Crocodylus porosus | reverse complement strand
TATAGGTACATAGGGAGCAAGAAAAAAAAAAAAAAAAAAAAAAAATCAAGCTCCACTGTGGGTTCCCTACTGAACATGGAGGGGAAGCCCACAGTTGATCCCCAAAAGGCAGAGCTCTTCAATTCTTACTTCAGTATTCACACATCAGGTGTGAACTCATCACCTGTCCAAAGATCCAGAGATAACAGCAATGACAGCAGTGCACATAAAATCAGCCCTGAACAGGTGAAGGTACTTTAGAACACTTGGACGTTTTCAAGTTGGCTAGGCCAGATGAACTGCACCCGAGAGTCCTGAAAGAACTGGCTGAACTCACAGCGGTGCCTCTGGTGAGGCTGTCTGAAGAGTCATGGAATTCAGGAGTGGTCCCAAATGACTGGAAGAAGGCTAACATGGTGCCAATCTTTAAGAAAGGAAAGAGGGACAACCCTGCAAACTACAGACCGGTCAGTTTGACTTGGATCCTGGGAAAAATCTTTGAAAAAAAATCATCAAGGAGGACATCCACCACAAGCTCATAACCAGCACGGTACTGAGAAACAACCAGCATGGATTTATCAAGGAGAGGTCATGCCTAACAAACTGTGGTGTCCTTTTATGACCAGGTAACTAACCAGCTGGACATGGGACAAGAGGTGGACATCATTTACCTAGACTTCAGCAAGGCCTTTGATACTGTTTCCCATGAGATTCTCACAATTAAGTTGGAGGGTATTGGTCTAGACCAGGCTATGGTGAGGTGGGCTGGTGACTGGCTCAGCGGCCATTCACAGCGAGTTGTCATATTTGAGCCCTTTAATGTAAAAATTAAACAGGAAAACTTCAGGTAATGTCTGAACTAGAAGCTGGCTCTACTAATATTTTGGCAAATAATGAATAAATTCTGTTCCCTGTGCTTGTCACCACAAGTGATATAAAAACCAATTAAAGTTGATATACTGTGAAATGCAGCTGTGCATTGTCTAGATTAGAATCTGTTTCTCACTTTTTTTAATGGTGGAACATCGTGAAAACTCTGTTTTTAAAATGGGTGAATATATAGGAGCTTATTCTTATGTTTTATAATACAAATAAACATGATGTGTCTAGGTATCCTGAAGAATTCTGGTGGGGAAGTCATTTATTCTTGGTAAATATGAATAGTTGGTTTTACTAGAGAAATTCCAAAAGAAGCAAAAAACCTGGCCATGTACTGTTCTCAAAGGAATTATGTGAGCCCTTTGCCTCAGGGATAATCCCCTTTCTTCCAGGATCTGGTGATACTATTTGATCTCTTCTCACAAATTTCAGTTTACATTCTAAGGAATGTAAATGTGAGACCAGAATTTTGAATACTTAGAAAGAATAAAAGCCTTTGTAGCTACACTTCAGTTAGAAATGAAATCTTCAGTACTCTAAAAAAATATCTGATGACAGATGAGAAAAGGTTTCATTTGAGTAGAAACTACATGCTGAACATCCTGAAGAAGTAGACTCCTCTGTCAGCAAGAGAGCTGAGTTATCCTGCTGAATTTTAAAACTGAAAGCATCTTTTTTCAACAGACTATATTCTCTGTTACAGAGAAACCCTTTAGAACATCAGTTCTTCAGCACTAGGGAAAAGAGGTCAGCATGATTATGACATAACTGCACTGTAGCAGAACAGAGGCACTTAACTGTGTGTCATGCATCATAAGACCCAAGAGAGCGATTACGTGGAACTAACTATATCCTAATCTTGCCTTATTGTTCAACTACATTCCTGTAAGTCCTAGACCCCTTCCCACTGCCACCCCCCATGCACATTTAATATTGTGCCAAAATTGTATTCTTTCTTAGAAATGGAATAAGTATGAGGACCAGGTGAAGATAATGCCCCCAGCCAGCCCTTTATAAAGCAGGACAGAAGCAGAAGCATGTGGACCAAGAAAGTTGGATGGCCGTTAAGTTGAACACTTCTAAGAGACAGTGCAGTGGCTGTGCACCCTTGCAAACAACAGACAATGCTGATGCTGGAGTTCATCAATGGTAGATTTATTTTATTTAGATGTATACATGTTGCATGAACTTCACTTTATCAACCTCCTAGATACAGAAACTTGTGGACTCAATATAGACATTGGATTTATGACACTACAACCTGTCGGACATCTGACTCCCTAGGTACCTCTCCACTTTTACCTGCTACATACCCCTTCCTCCCTACCCCAGCCTGTCTCTCACCCCCTGACACCTCCATTTCCATTTTGACTGACTGACTTTCTTGCCTGCATTGCATGCCAGCCTCTGGATTCTTTACTATTCCTTCTATCCAGGAACAGCACATGCACACCAACTAGATGCTTCCTCCTTGCTTCAGCTGGTCTTACATAGGCAGCGCAGGCAGACAGCATACCTGGGATCATCTGCCTCTTCCATCAAGGAACTAGATGCTTCGTTAGCCTGACAAAGGGTTTTTAAACTCAAAAGCTTGTAAAGAAGAATTTCTCCAACTATTCAGTTGGTCTAATAAAAGATCTCAGATGGACCCTAAAATCCTTGTCTAAGACTACGTCCTTAGATCAACACAGCTACAACCTACACCCCTAAACACACACGAGTGACAAAAGTTTTGCTTTCAGCAGTTTGAGATGCAGTCTCACAGAAACCCCTGCACCACTCTGCCTGAAACCTGGCAGGCCTCCCTTATGACCACTCGAGGGGCAATGTATGTGGTAGGACAGGTACTAATGAGGGTGACCATTTAATGCCCCGCTCTCAGAGCTGGAGGCAGCAGTTTAGTTTCTCACCAGCCAGCAGGGAAAGAACATCTCTCTGCTTAGCTCTTGTGCCAGGAAGAACTTGAAGGTATAAGGGATGGGTCTATACGGGAGGAGAAGGCTCCACATGACCTGGGCATGAACTAAAAATGCACCCTGCCAAGGTAGGGAGGCCTTTGTGGGACTGCCAGTGGTGTGGCAGCCTCAGGAAATGCCAGGACTGCAAACCTCCCTGGTGAAAGGTGGGTAGGAACAGGAGGCACCTGATAACCTCTAGCCACTGCAGTCCTGGCTGGGGAAAGTCCAGACCTGTAAGATCTTTGAAAGGCCTGCAGCTTACTGGTTGCAGTGGAGTTGTGAGGGGCTACCATCCCTGCAGTTTTCACCCTGCTGCGCCTTAACACACAGTGTCACACGTCACGAGTTTTGCTTGTCAGCACCATGAGGTGCAATTTCCAAGAAACCCCTGCACTTATCTCCTTGAAATTTGGCAGGCCTCATGGCCTCAGAAGGGGGTAGCATCCCTGTAAGTTTCATCCAAATCTGGCAAGAAATGACAAAGGTATAGGCAGTTTTGTGATTCCCTATTATAGCATACAGACAAAACATTGAAACACTGTTGAAATTTCAAAACAGCTTCGAAACAGTTTTGGCTGAAATGAAACAGAACAGTGATTCAAAACACCAAAACGAATCACCGTACCTCCGAAATGCTGAATCCGAAACTAAACGAAACGGAGCCATTTCAGACAGCCCTACGAAACACCAAAATGAAACACTGTCCCTCTGAAACACCAAATCCGAAACCAAAACAAAAGGCTGGCATTTCACACAGCCTTAATGGGTATACACCAGTCCCAGGAAAATGTGGGCTTTGGTCCCTGAACGTACCTGGCAGCTGCTGGGGAAAACGGAGGGGTTATGAATCTAAATAGACTATTTGTGTGGGAGTGAATGGGACATTTCTTCCGTGAAATTGGGAGAAAGGGGAGTTCAGTACTGGCCTTCTCACCAAACAAGGACTACTCTTTCTGCCATAGTACTAGAACACCAGTAAGATGCATAGCTGCAGACTAACAAACTTCCCAAAGGCTTCAGGGGGAGGAGGAAAGTTTCCATGAAGTCCTCTCAGAAGGCTTAAACAGGCCACTGTTAGGACAGTGCCCCAAGCTTCTAGCTTCTGCCCAGAGGTGTGATAACGTGCAATTCAGCAGTTTTGAATTCCATCAAAAAATCATCAGGGTTCTGGGTCACAGTTCTAGAAGTCCTAGGAAGGAAGAGCTACACTGGACTTTCATACAAACAAATGGATCAGACTGCTGTATAATGGAGGTGGAGGTACCAGCCCTGGGTACTGACTATGAGGGACTGCCAGAATCCCCCACCCTGGGGAGTCTTTGCCCTGGCAGGGGCAATCCTGGGGTGCCCAGCTATAGGAAGTGAGAAATACTGCCCTGCACCCAGCAGTGTATCTAGGGGGCAGGGGACAAGTGGAACAGTGCTCCTTCTCCCATCAACTCAAGAAGCCTTTGTCATAGCAGGCATAGCCCCATGCCTAAAGGCATATGGGTGGTGGGGAATGGGGCACTAGGCACAGCTGCCAGGGAGCCCAAGCCACAGGGCTGCTCCCACTGGAGCAGACACTGTTATAATGGCAGCAACTGCCTTCAGTGTGCAGAGAGTACAGGCAGGTAAAGCCTTTCCTTCCCCTAAACCCCTTCATCCCACCCAACCCAAACACCACTACCCCAAGTACTGAATTAACTTACTCCTCCATTGGAATCAGATTCAAAATGGGCAAAAATATGAGTCTTACATCAGGAATGAGCCACAAACTGAGGGAGAAATTTCCAAAGTGACAAGATATCTGTTTTCCTAATTTCTTGAAATACCTACAAAATGCCAATGGGAGATTTAAAATAAGTTAATTCAGGCAGCACAAATTGAATCCTAATCTCACAGGAAATCTAAATTGTGACAACCAGAGAGAGCTCTGAGTAAGTTAAAATGGCATGGAAAACAAACTTGGAAATGTTATCCTGAAACATTAAATAATTTCATATGGTAATCAGTACCCAGTAAACAATTTTCTCCAAGCAGACAGACTTGAACTTAGACTGGATTCTAGACAATCAATTCTTCTATATTACCTCAGTGTGTGATTCTGATTTCTATATTTAAGTTCATACTTATGGTTTTTATTTAGAGATTCACCTAAATCTGTATGGAGTTTTTTCTAGCTCTAACTAAAAGACGGGGACATTTTTCATGCAAGACTTTTACAGGATCCAAAACTTAACTTGCCAAGGAAATGGTTCATAGCTTAGACCTGATCTAAATCCAGTGTGTGAAAGTATACAAAGAAAAACAAACAAAAAACCAAAACCAAAAACACAAACAACCTGCCCCCCCCCCCCCCGAAAATGAAATACAGAGCAATAAATACATTTTCTAACATTAGGGACAGAATGCCTGGAATTAGCTTAGGAAACTGAAAGCAGCATGTTTTAGTAAGAGTGAGGCGTCTATTAAATAAATGCTTTCCTCAGCAAGTGAGCCTTTTTCCATCTGCCACATTCCAAGTCAGTGGAAATATGAATGACATAATAAATGTGTAATGAGCACAGTCTTGTCCTTTTTGCTCTTTCCACTTACTCTCTGGAGAGTTTAATGAAAATGTTTTGGGTTAATGGTTCCTGCAAGGTCTGATTCAGCAAAGAACTTAATCACTTGGTTCTGGTCCTATTCAAATCAATAAGAAAACTCCAACCTGAATGCAGGATTAAGACCACATTTTCTTGGGGGAGAGGTACATATGTGGACCAACTTTCTCCACTCCAAATATTATATTTTTGTGCTTTAAATTAGATTTCACAATAAAACAGTTTATATTTTAAATTGAATCATACTCATACAAAATCCCAATATTTAGCCATATCCCTAACCCAATCAACACTGACCAAACAAGGCAGGGTCTCCATAAATAAAATGATACAGACACTATGGCTGTTCACAGACATTAAATAAAACCCCCCAAAACCATGCTTTACTGGAAGAAGCAGCGCGTTACTTTGACCTGGCTCAGCAGCGTCTGTATAGATTGAATGTTTCAGTGGAGCTTTTTGGTGCTTTTAGCTAAAGCAGATTCAATCAGCTATTAGATAGAAGCGCCAAAAAAGCTCCACTAAAGCACCTGCTCTATACAGACATTGGGTAAGCCAGGTTCAACTAACACACTGCCTCTTCTGGACATGCACTGGACTAAGCACGCCAAGTGCTGCCTTTTTTTTTTTTTTAAATGCCTACAAGCAGCCTATGTCAGCTTGTCCCAAAGGGTCTAAGTGCCAGACAGGAGCAACAACAGAGATAAACTGTAAGTAGGGGGAAAAATAGTAGAGGGTTTGACTTGGGAAGCAGTGCTGTTATGGTAAGTAGCTAACCTTGACCTTTGCTGGCCCCTAGGAAACAGTACTTGGCATGTAACACACTAGTTTCTCCGCCAACCTAGAGAAACGCTTACTAGTGGAAAACACTAGTTTTCCTGCGAGCCACAGGTCGAGGATCACTGATGGATAGAGTAAACTGCTACGAGCTGCAGAATTTAATAGGCATTTGAACAAGTTAATAGTATCCTGGCACAGATGGATACGACTTAAGAATATTTTTAAAGAAGATAGAATGTTTCTGGCAAATGCAACTGTATAATCCTGAGTACTTGAGCATTTCCTTTAGAGCACCAGACACAAACAGACTTGCCTCTCCCTGCAGCATAAATCACCTTATAAAGTCTGAACAGACTCTGGCCAGTTCAGAAAAATATCTGCTCTCAAAATGATTTTCACTTCAGAATGTTCTTCTAGCACAATAACACAGATGCAGTTCAGATCAAGAACTTCCTCGCAATACCTTTTTTTTTCCTCTAGCCAGATCCTAGACATCATTTTCAAGACTCCAGTGCTACATAGCAAATGACAGTATTTAGTAACCTTCCACAGCATCTTATCTATCTCTTGTGGAATGAAATTGATTTCTCTCTAATTACAACTTGAAAAGCTGGAGTGTTCACCTATCTGCCAAGGATGTGCTGTAGCACTAAGCAGAGAAGCAAAAGCAGCACGGGTATAATATTAACAGGACTGTATACTGCAAACGCTAACCTCAGATTATAGTCTGTAAAAAACAGTTAGTTCCTGCCCACTGTGCTTTTTAAAGAAGGATATATACTCACTGAAAACAACTGTTGAGGAATTAAAGTCCTCCCATCATCCTTAATTTTCTGACAAAATCCAAAGTACCATTAGTTTTACATCAGGGGTACTCAATTCTTGGTCCACAGGCCAGATCTGGCCCATGACAACTTGTCATTTGGCCTGTGGGGCTCCCTACAAGTCTAGAAATTTGGTCCTGGGGGAGCAGTGGCATTGTTCCCCTGCTGCCACATTTCCATACCTCATGTGCCTAATTCCAGTGTATAGGGCTGGGTGGAGGTGCTGACGGACCCTAGGGCCCCCTGTGTAGGGGAGAGAGGAAGGAGTGGCACTGGGTCTCTGAGGTCCAATCCTGGCAAGTGTGGGTGGGAGGAGGGGATGATGCCAGGCCCTCAGGACCCAATCCCAATGTGGGGGGGGGCAGGAAAGGGTAGTGCCAGGCCCCAAGGCCCAACCTTGGTGTGCAAGGCTTGACAGGCCTTCTGCCACTCATCTGGCCTATAGAGCCAAAAGCTTGAGCACCAGTGGTCTACATGCATTTTGTATACTCTTTTCAGAAGCCATCTACTGTCCCATCTCCTCCATGTCAACATTAGAGGAACCACAAGAATACAGATAAGATTATATTTATAAATATTTAATCCTACATAGTAAGGGAAAGCATTCTGAAGAACTCCAACATTGTTCTAGCAACTGTATACATGATCTTATGTGTAATCATAGAAGATCGCTAATAGGGGTGTGCTAAACGGGCTGTATTGGATTTCGATTTGGCCTGAATTGGGGACAGTGATCCAATTTGATGATTTGGATCACTGTCCCCAACTCGATTTGGCTGAATCCGAACCTGAAGATCTGATGCTGATTCAGAGGATCAGTTATTCGGCCATAGACACAGTCTTAAATGTTTTTTCTACATGCCTTGAGGTAACCGGCACAGTTTGTGAATGCTGCGATGCTGGGGTGGATGAAGTGTCCCACAGGAGTGCCGAAGAGGGTGTGGGGTCCTGCGTGCTTGGCGACAAACCTGGAAGTGGACTTCTGGGTCTGCCGCAGAGTGCATGGGGGCCTCCCTGGACTCCACCAGCTCGGCACTAGTCACTGAGCCAGGAGTGTGCGGGAGGGAACTGATAACAGTGTTCATCAGCCCATTAAAAAAGAGGGACATTACCAGCTACTTGTTGATTTTGCCTGTTGATTCTACCTGTTGACTCAGCACGGATGGTAGCCGGCACATGGTCTGCTAGCTAATACAAAGACACCTCCCTCAGCAAGACAGAGGAGAGGGGTGAATTCCTGCTTAGCAAGGAGTGTTGAGGGGGAGGGGGAAAGCAGCTGGCAGTCTTTGCCAGAGCTGAAGCCAGAGAGCAGAGGGGAGGCCAGCCCTGATGTGAAGCAGGGAGCCCCGCCCAGTCCAGAGAGCATGCTGGGAAAGTCTGGTTTATCTTAAACCAGCAAGGGGTCTGGAACAGACATTGCATAAACTGGATTGACCCAAATCAGTTAAGTCTGATACTATATTCAACCAGGTTCATCTCAAACCAGTTTCAGTAATTTTCAAACTGGTTTATGTGCACTGAACATCTGTTCTGTTACAGGTTTAAACCAGTTTCTGATCACTTAAACCGGTTTACGTGTAATGTCTGCCCCTGGCCCTAGTGTCCACAACCAGCTGCTAGGTAGCCCAGCAGTAGCTTAACTAAAGGAAGAAGGCACACCAGCTCCAGACACTGATTTAGAAGGAGTGACAGAAAGGCAGCCCCAGGGGAGCCAGGGCAGCATGAAAAGCCCCAGCTCCAGCCCCTTGCCTGGCAGTGAGCACAGCCCCTGGTTCCAGTTCCTGCCCAGCAGAAAACACAGAGAAGGCCACTACTGTATTCCTCACTTAACATACACACCCCAATTTCTAGCATCTGATTATTGGAAGAATGGTGCTGTGGTATGCAAAGAATGTAGTATTCTAAAATCTTCATCCTCCTAACCATAGTTTCCTATCCTAAAACCTTGAGCTCACAGACATGGTAGTATCTTTTTTGAGTAAAGTTCCTTAGATCCTTAACAAATAAAGTTTGTACCAAGTTCTGCAGCATACAACTGCAAACAGTACAGCTATTATTACTACTATTTAAAATAAATGTTAGTTTGAGTATTTTTATATGCGCAAACTTTATTAATTTGTCATGTCTGAAAAAAGGCTCTTTGGATGAATTCTAAAACTTTTTTTTTTAATTTACAGACAGACAGACAAGATTTCATTAATCCTACTTCCAAGTAGTTTTCTGTTGGGCACAAAATCATCTTCTTAAAGTCTCTCACCTGTTTATATTGCTTTCTGCCATGATAACCCCACTAAACCATGACCATATTTCTTCTCTTTTCTCCCTGGTCATTGATTTGGTTCTGTTTCAGCAAATCCAAATGCACACAAATGTGTCAGTTATAGTTCATGTTGTTCTTGAAGGCTTTCTTTACTTAGCATGCACACACATGCACAGAAGAGACCAGTCTTTGAAAAAAGAAGCCAAAAAGTCCAAAAGTAATATCAATACAGCCTGACAAATGATTTTCTACCTGCTGAGAATTACTGCTCAGAACGGAGCTGTTGCATTCCTAATTAAATCCTTTTCTAATTTTAACATTTTTTACAATACATTCAAAAAGTATAGGTGGAAAGGCAAGTCTTTTTTTTTTTTTTTTTAGATTTACAGTCTTCTGTATCGTTTGACTTTGTAAAGCAGTAATACGCATTTTCAAGTGCCAGATTTTAAATTTTATAAATATTTATTGTAAGGACATGATTCTATCTTTAATTAGCCCAACTGTTAAGGACACTTCTAATGTGAGAAATGTAATTCAGCATTTTGTACCAGATGTAGCTTCCACATTCAGTCTTTTATCTTTGTTGTTTGTAAGGAATGGGATGATACTAAAATCAAATTAAAAACATTATGTTAAATGTAAGTGATAAGAGAATAACTACACCAAATCTGAACTCTAAATTTGTAAAGAAAAGAATTACTGAATATCGTGAAATAAAGTAAATTATGTTGAAGAATCTAGGCAGTAACATCCTACTTACTTCCTAACGCCGTAGGTTCTTTCTTCATTTATAGTAAAATCAAAACTAGCTAAATAACCCTACTAAGCACAAATACTTCCCCTGGTAATTGGTTACAATAAAACTGATTTTATGTCTTTTATATGGTTTTACTCTTTCCCTAAAAGAGTTATAGATGTAAAAATGTTGATATTTCTGGGCTTGACCCCTGATTTTGATGGCAGTAGAAACATACTCTTTTATCTTGCAGGAGAAAAAAAGGCAGGAAAGATATCCCAATTGCAAAGAAAAATATCTTATTAACCTTTGCAGAAGAGAATGTTGTACTAGAATATTTCATAATTATAAACAGTCCTGGATAGGATTTCCAATCACTCCACTAAGTAGCAGAACATCAGGAAGAGAAAATCTTTCATTAAAAGGCCAAAATAATTTTCTCAGATTAGATTCAGAAAATTGCAATAAATATTAAAAGCGTAGGAAGTTAACCTTCTTAAGCAGCAAAAACCAGACTGGTTTAAAAAAATGCACATGGAAGACTGGGATTTCATTATCTATTGTCTGTATCTTACTCCAAGTATGTATCAGGTGAATTAGCAGGGAAACCAATTTCATAACCAAGGATGTGCTGAAATTGATTATTCTTGGGCAAAGCATAAAGACAGAAAATAACTGTGCTACTGCACATCTGTGTATCTGTCCTACCATGATAACTGTTTATTTGTACTCTATCAACATTTTGTAGTCATACAAAGAAGGTACTTCAAGAGAATGAAAAATGGAAACAGGATGCATCTGTTACTAAGGAAACTTAGACTCACAGTTTTTGATTCACAGAATTTTTCACAGGATGCTCAATTGGGCGGTTGTATTGCAAACTGTCTGCTCTTTGTACTCATTTCACTTTTTTAATTAACACAAATGTTTTATTGACTGGATTGCTGATACTAAGTATTAAATCATGAACTCGTTCGTACAACAATGTACAATTTTTCCTGTATTAAAACAGATGCACAGGATACCTGTTTGGCGCACTGGGGGACTGGAGGCTCAGAAAAGATGAGCCTTTAAGAATCTGTGCATTTGAATGGTCTCTTAGTACTGGCTAATTTTGACCTATCTGAGGGTTGGCTTTTCAGTACAACTAGATACATTTTAGCAAAATGACCATGAAATCCCACTATAAACAAGTGACTAGAGGAAAAAAAAAAAGAGGCTGAACCAAGTTCAATAAATATACCAGTCCGTCAGTTGTCTGTCAAACTAACTCAGGGCTGTCCAACACACAATCTGGGCAACTGCTGTACATGGCATATGCTGCACTGTGCAACCCCTGCCCCCCCTCCCCCAGCCACACCACGAGCTGCCGATGCACCACACAAGTGTCCTAAAGCAACGAGGTTCCTCCACTCCCTTCCTCCTCAGGGACACACAGCGCTGGCACCTTCCCTTGCCACGTGGACCCGTCTCTCTGCTATGAAGATGCGCTCCCCACAACTATATGATAGGTGACACGCGCTGCACAGCATTGGCATGGACACTGCACTAGATCCCCCGGTCCTCCAAGCCTTCAGCCTTACAGGCCAGGCGAATCTGCCCTGCTCCCACAGGTGGGGGACAGGCAGTGGAAGCTCAAGGAGGCAGGAGGACTTCAGCAGCAAAGCAAAGGGAGTGCAGTACCTGGAGACAGACAGCTCTGTACCAATTTATTTCATTATTTTGAAATTAACTAATTGCAAAACCCTCTGGATAGAATTCTGTTATCCTTTGCTCCCCTAAATGGCAGTTTTCCAAACACTTGAGAGATGTTTTTTGGCACCAGCATGCATTTCATGATTCTGTTACCCATGCTCCCCAAGGCCCCGAGGTAAGACTACTGGGGCCAGCCTCCTCTACCCCACCTGGGATAACCTGTTCACCAGAGGACGCATAGCATGGGTGTTCCCTGGGGACAAGTAGCAGCAACACAAGGTGTGCCACTGCTTCTTGTTCCTGGGGAAACAAACCCCCGTTCACATGCGGACACAGCCTCTGGGTTTATCTTGTGAATCATGTTTGCACACCTAACAGCGCTAACGTTGTGCAGCTCCCCACTGCACTCAAGGCCTGACACTGTGGTTGAGAGTCACTGCTCTGTCTTGTGCTACACATTTCCTCCTGGCCCTACACATTTCCCTCTCTTGGCTGCCCAGCACTCGAAGATGTTTTCTGGGCTGCTGTCATAGTTTTTTGGCCTTTAGAAAGAAAATATTGATTACTGATATTAATGGTATTAGTTTGGAGGGTAGACCACACAAACACAGATATAGAACTTAAAAGCTGCAATATTTAAAATGTTTAAGTGTTTAAAATGTTAAGCCGATAATTTTGCTGACACTTTAGAACAATGTTATCTATTCTGTTCTGCTGTTTGGTTGATCTGGAGATTGTTTTTGTCCCAGGGACAGAAATAATGGAGGATACTTACCAGCAGCACGAGATACAGCGCAAAAGGGGCGGAATGAAGAGCCCACGTGGCTCATCAGCCGCCTCTTTATTCAATTACAGCCAGCTGATGATGTCAGCTTCAGATGCTGGCCAGTGAAAATAAAAATGGCAGCTGATACTGCAGAGGAGGTGGGTAGCACAGGAGAGGAGCTGCAGCTGCTGCAGGGTGCGAAAGAGATTCTCCCCATGGGACCCTCGGAGCCTGGCAAGCAGGGGTGGATGCTGGCAGGGCAAGGCAGAGCACCCCGACTGGAGCCCGCATGGGACAGTAAGGGAGTGACGTGCACGCTGGCCAGAGGCAGAGCTGGAGCTGCACCTGGAGGCAGAGCAGACCCCAGGTGGGAGTGCTGGGATGACAGGGGAAAAGAGGAAGCCACGTCAGGGGGAGAAGACCCTGGGAAAGCCCTAAGGGGTTTACAGCTGGGGCGGGTATCACTGCCGGTCTCAGCTGGGTTGATGGGCAGATGGGAGTGAATACTGGAGGTGATGGGTCAGGAGTAAAGCAACCCGCCCGCTAGAGTCCGGGGGCAGAGGGCCATCACGTCAGGAAGTGGCTTATTATTTTGTGTTTTGTTACTACATTTATTTAGTTACCCTGTAAGAAGGGGCATAGGGGGAGAGTGCAGGTATCCCCAAGGAACGGGGCTAAGGAGAAGCCTTGGAAGGTTTATCTTTTTTTTGTGTTTCCCCAAACGAAGGGGCAGAGGCAAGGAGGGCTGAGGGATAGGCCCACATGTGCGTACGTAGCTATAGGCCATGGGCACCTAGATGCCAAGTCGGGAAGCATTATCCCAACAGAGGAGACGAGGCCAACAGTCGAACAACATACCGAAGGAGGTGTGAGGCCGGGGTGTAGTGGTGGTGGAGCCCCACGAATGACCGCTGGGTGAACCATAGGCCACCGAGTGCACTCGACAACCAATCCCACCTACTGAGAAACAACAAGTCGTGGCAGGTGAGAACAGGGGAGGCGATGAGGGGGAGACATCTACTCGGTCTGCGACACAAGTCCGTAAGGTCCTTGATGTTTACCACCAGAGCGAAGGTGGTAGACTGGGTGTCAAGGAGTGGGGCCTGCGAGCGGCCGTGAGCTCGCTAGCGCCCCCTGCTGTGTCAATTAAGGTGGTCCAGCACCCTCTACTCACCTGCCACGTCTTTGATTTTAAGTTCAGTTATGGGAGGCTGCCTACTTCCACCTTGACACCTCGCTGGTATTACCTCCGTTCCAAGTGGGGTGCTCCAACACCCCCAGCCTTATGGGCAATGCATGCCTCCTACCTCCCTTTCAGCACACCCCAAGCCTCGCAGCTGTTCCTGGACGTTGTTCTGCCCTTGCCCTCCGGTGCCCTTTCCGGGGCCCCTTGGGCTCGTCCTGCCCTGGTGCCCCTCTCTGGCACCCCCGGGCCTGTCACCCACCTGGCGCCCCTGGGGCTTGTCATGTCCCAGAGCCCATCTCCGAACCTCCTGGGCCTATCATGCCACTGGCCCCCTTTACTGGCGCCCCTGGGTTGGTCACGTGCCTGCCACCCCTTTACCAGCGCCTCTGGGCTGGTTAAACAACCTGCACCCTGTTACTGGCACCCCTGGATCGCTGCTGCAACCTACACCCTGCTACCGGCGCCTCTGGGCTTGCTGTGCCCAGGCCTCGCCCCCACTGGGCGTGCCTTGCGGTTTTTTCCCCGCTCCTCGCCCTCTGGAGCCACTCGCTCCCTTCTAGGGCCTTTTGCCACACTCCCCGCGCTTCTCGCCCCCTCTAGGGCCTTTTGCCACACTCCCCGCGGCTGAGGCTACAACCCCCACACACCGAGCGCCTCTCCGGCACTTGTCTCGCTGTGCCCATTGTGGCACTACTCACTGTGCCCCTGCTGGGCACTGGGAACCCCCATGAGGCCTCCTTGCACCCCTACAGCCTCACCCGGTCCTCCAGTGTAACCATAACAAAATGTGAGCCAAGCAGCTGCAACATAAACAAGAAGCCTACCGGCTCATAAGATAATCATAAGCCCCTGAGCTCATAAACCCAGCTCCGCTCTATGCTGGCTCTCTCTTACCTCTGTCACAGTTCTCTTTACCCCTGCATCATTGCAGCCGGTCAGAGTGGTCAGGCTGCAACCATTGACCCGGGCTGCTCAGCTTGCCCGCAGAGCTCCTGCGGCTGCCAGAGGGGAACTGCTACTCTGGCTCCAGCCTGGGCAGTTTATAAAGGCCCGGCCCTGCCCCCTTCTGGTCACCTGACCTGTCTGGTTGCTGCGGCAACCAGCACCTGAGCTGCCCCTGGTGATTGGCAGCTCCTTAACCCTATATTAGTCACAGGACACCTCCTTGATCCTGTGACACTGGGACAGAAGTTCAATAAACCAATTTAACTGATACTACACGTATCCAGGTTTATCTAAAACTGGTTTCAGCCATTTTGAAAACGGTTTGTGTGCAGTGAACTTTGTTTTATTGCAGATTTGAACCAGTTTCCAGTCACTTGCAGCAGGTTATGTGCAATTTCTGTCCCTTGCCCTTGTGGCAAGCCCATGCTTCTGGACTTTGCTGGTTGCCACATGGGGTCAGGAAGGAAGGGGTTTTTTTTCTACCTACCTCGGAAGCATTGGGTGTTGGCTGCAGCCAAGGCTGAGGATTTTGACTGACATGTGCTAATGCTCCTGCTGGCACTAATACCTGGAGGTCCCTGCTTAGAGGGTCTTGCCCCTCCACTCAGGATCAGACTGATAGCTATGTTTGGGATCAGGAAAGTATTTTACCTTGTGGGCAGAGTGGTGTGGATTGTAGGCAATTTTGCCCTCTTCTGTGATGAGGGGCATGATTCTCTCCTTGGATCTCTGGACTGCATTTTAACCCCTCATTTACCTGTGGCAGATTGGGATGTTTTTGGTGTCTTTGGGCAATATGCCTTGTAGTTATGTGACAGGATTGATTGTGCAGGTTTAGGAATATGTTATACAAGGTATGGGATAGTTTAAGTAGGGATGATCCTGCCTACTATGTGACCCCTAGAGGTCCCTTCCAGGCCCATTTTCCTAGGATTCTAGGTGGAATTAGGCTGCCACCTAGAAAACAATTCCAGGCTTGGCAACTGGGTGCAGAATAAAATAGAAAATAGTGCAACTACTCCCCATCATTCACTCTCTTCAAAATAGCATTATGAAGTTGAAGCAGTAAATACGATCACACCAAGTCAGAAGACTGAAAATCCAGAAGCACAAATGCAGGTAGCAGAAAGTCACCTGACCAGCTAATGAAAAAGGAGCTGCTTAATGTACTTATAGTTTACATGGGATTCAAGTGCCATGGCAGACCCAGGTCCTATCTGTCTTCTTTCTCAAGAAAGGGATTTCTAAAGGCTCCTATCAGTATAGGAAAAATTCAACAGTGAACCAAAGCAGGGCAAGAATCATTCCCAAATTAACTAAATCTGGCCTGCATCATACCTTGGTTGTAAAATTGGCCAAATGTAGGGAGAAAGCAAGTTCTGAAGTCACAATAAACTTGTTTTTTTTAATATTTCAGGCAAATGTAACATTTAAAGGCTGAATTCTTTACTCTAACTTGGGAAAAACACCAGATAAAAACAGGTACCTAAAGCTATCAGCTGAACTTTTAAAATATAGATGAAGGAGTTTTTTCACTTTTGGAGAATTTGGGCTTTAGCAAAGTCACATAACTATAAAAGATTATAATAGTCTTTAAACTTCCTTTAAAAGTTTAAGTGACTTGCAGGACCTACATCTGACTGGACTCTGTTCCCAGGGTACCTATACGTGTGCATTAAGGCTGCTCCAATACACTCCAGCATACTCCAGCATCATGTGTATCAGCGTCCCAGAGCTGAAAAATGGTGGCAGGGGTGCTTTAACTAAAGCTCATTTGATGAACTTTAGTTAAAGCGTCCCAGCCACTATTTTTCAGTGCTGGGATGCTGACAGATGTGACGCTTTGGGCGTTTTAATTAGAGAGGCTCTCGGAACTGCTCTAATTAAAGCACCCCTCACCCTGCCTCCCAGACCATGTGTATAAATGCCCCCAGAATTCAAAATTAGTCACTCAATCATACTGTTAAACGACATATATATTTCTTTAAAAAGCAAGAAATACCATTGAATTTAAATATCCTCCACGCTGTGGTAGTGTTGGAATTATGTTGTAGCCATAGTACCTTGTGTCCAAAAGCTGGTCTCAGATCTCACCCAACTATACATTCCGACAAAAGATATCACGAAGAAAAATCCTCTTGAATGCTGACCTTAACTTTATTTTGTACCACAGCATTAAAGTGCTGAAAAAGAAAAATTAGATAAAGGGAAAACATACCTGCTTTCTGGAACTTTTCCATGATCTTGTGCCGAACTGACTTCTCTAAGTTAAAGTAGTCATGGTCTTCATCAGGGTCTTTTACAAATAGAGGAATGTGCTGAAATACAATTACATGTTTACACTTCTGTTTTTCAGCAATAGCCAGCTGCCCATCGAGCCATTCATCTTGGGCCTGCTTTAACTCAGGGCATTTAGAAGAATTGAAGTATAACTGAGTATTCAACACAAGAAAGAAAACTCCTCCAATCCAAAAACTGAAGTAGTCATCGCCCCAGTGCTTGCAATAATCATCTATAGTTTCTGGTGTTGGAGCATTGCCAATATCATGATTTCCACTGACAAATACCAACGGGATATCTTGGTCAACCTTTTTCAGAATATTCTTCAAATCTCGCTCTTGGTCCTTTCGCCACTGAGTTCCTATAAAATGAAAAGCTCAGAGTTATTTATCAGAAGTTCATGTTTATACTTTATTCTTCTGCTCCCATTACCTATATCTGTTTATACAACAGCATGTATAGTACTCCCATCTTTTTGATCATTCACCTATATAGCAGGAAAAACTGTGAACTGTTATGTACATAAATTTAAAAAAATGAAATATTAACTAAATTGACTCCCCTTTCATGTATTCTCTTCCTGCCTTCTTCCATACCTAGTATTCTAAAATTCTCAAAACTTTTCTTTGCACAAAACTGCTGACAAGGATCTATAGGCTGCATGATGGTGGATGCTGTAAGAATGTTGAGTCACTATGTTGCTTTATCAACTCTTCATCTATTTGAAGCTCGTTGGGTTGTTTTTTTATCTGCATTATTCTATAGGCTGATGATCCACTGAGGAAAATTCAAAATTACTGGACAGTGTAAATCAAGTTTTACACAAGGGTAAAAAAACAATGTAAACATCTGGTTTAAACTTTATGTCTGTGCAAAGGAATGAAATTTTTGCTCATTACTAGAACTACTTAAACAGCAAAAATGTAATTAGTGTCTTGTGGCAACTCATTTATATAAGAGACTGTTTTAATAATGAACATGGTGCTAATTCCAAAGAAGGGTAACTGCTTACTTTGGTGATTTGTCCCCCCTCCTCATGTCTGACTTACAATAAGCATGTTTAGCTATTCACCCTTCTGCTGGAGATAGCTGTCCCTCTCAAAGTAGGTGTAATTAGTTAGTAGAGTGATTTAGCAGATTCAAATCTCTTCTTCAGGCACAGGTATGCCCACATATTGTGTTCCTAAGGCACACAGTGAGTCAGCTGCCCAAGACACCTAGTATCTCAGGTTCAATCATTTGAGAAATTCCGGCAGCACCAAAGAGTGATTCAGGTTTAGATGTCTAGGTACTCTAAACAGAGATCAGGGAGCAATTTAGAAAACCTGGTGCCTAAAGATAGCCACCAAGCACGGGAGTGTGTCTGAACTCCCACCCCTTTCAGGAGCTGAGGGATCAAACTCCTGCTACATGTCAGGAATTTCTTTACACTGAAAATCACAAGTGCGCAGTCTGGCTCTCAGGACTAGGGCAGCAGTGGTTGAGCCCAACTGCTAAGCAATATCCTGGAGCTTAGACCATTTGCCTAGGAAGGAGAAGACCTGGTTTTCCTCTTCAGTCTCTGCTGTCACAGTTATGTCTTTTTTAACCAATGACTCTTTAATGAAAACAGTTTTGGCAACAAGGATCAGAAGCAGCATACCTGCATCCCAAGGGATTGCTTTCCTCTCTAATCTATTGCTCTCCTCATTGTCTTGCTTGCACTCGTTCTGACCTATGGATGTTGTTTTCTTGTTTGCCTAGTGGGCCAATTTCAACAGGATGCATGGAGAGGACCTTTATTCAGCCTGTTCCATAGCTTGGTGATCACAGCACTCTCTTAAGGAGTAGAAGATGTGGGTTTAAATCTCCTCAGGGTGAGAACTGCCTATAACTCAGGCTGTTCTGTATTTCACATTTCTGTTAGAAGGTCCAAAAAATTTGTGTCTTTTTCTCTTAAAACATGAGGGTAGGGAACAGTGGAATCCCCATGTTCTGTGTATGAAAGCACCAGAGAAGAAGGGCTATGTGCCTGATGGTTCAAAAATGGTATTTAGAGGCTTGCTTTTGGGAACTGGCTTGTAGGTAAAGTAGATATTGCCTTTGAACAATGGTCCAGGGGAATGGTAAGGGTTAATTGGTTTTAAAAAGGGTTAATTGGTTTGTTTGTGATAAAGTCTCCTTCAAGGCCCACTGGGTTTGAAGCCAGCAGACACACAGGCTGGAAAATGGAAAACATGTACCGCATCGTTTTACAAGATGAACAGTATACCGAAACAGCGATAAAGGACTCTGCACCATGGGCACCAGGTCACAGTGCCAAATTGCAAAGCCCTTGAAATTTCCAGCTTAGGTGAGCACACCAAATTAGGAGAGCGGTAAAAGCCCAAATTAAGATATGTGCATGTGGTAGGTTTGTGAGACAAAGTACTATGCTGACACAACAGAACGTGGACAGTATGATGACCACAGGGTCATCATATTAATGATAATTAATCATCATAATTAATGATGTCCAGGAATGAAGAGTTATCAGAGGAGGAAAAAGATACAAAAGGAGGGATTTCAGAGCAGCAAAGGGCCCCTGAGAGGGGAACCCGAGGCCACCATGGACACAGGCCACCAGCCCTCTCATCCACCCCGGTGGAGGAAAGGTGGGCCTCGGACCTTGACCTCCAGGCTGCTGACATCTGACAATCAAGAAAGAACCTCAGGGTGAAGCTCGCATACTGGCCAGACATACTTTCCCTCTGTGACAGGTCTAGAACTGGCAGATATAATATAAAATTGTTTGTATTATTTTTACCTGCTATCACTATGTATCATTCAAATTTACCCATTGTCAAATTAAGAGGTTGTGGTCAGTTTGAGGGTTTGGGTCCACCCAGAACAAAGTATCTGGGTCATAAATCCAGTTCCAACAGTGCCCACATATACTATAATGTCATCTAAAACCACAAAAAGGCAAGTATCATAATACAGTGCTCAAATACAGATGCCCTTCTCTTGACAGGTTTCAAAAAAGAAGGAAGGAAACCACTAACACAGATGGGTTAAATAATTTGCTCAAGATCTACAGCAAATTAATGACACAGCAGAAAACAGAGCCCAGACTCCCGAATTCCACTATAGAGTTCAATATAATAGAGAACTGTCCAACTGAAGAGTTATCAGAGGAGGAAAAAGATATATTATGTAGTTATGCATAATATACACACAATGGGGACAGTTAAATAGAAGCAAAGCAGTACTTTACTTGGACTCAACTGCAACTGTTTCTCAAAGGGAGAAAAAATGAGGGGTGGGATGCTGCAAGAAGGAGGACTGCTGAAAAGCATGGCAAAGAAATCTCACTCAGGAAGTGTCAGAGGAGACAGAAGTAAAGTAATAACTAGTTCATTTCTATTTAGTTTATCCCGGAGCCATAGTATCACAGTGCCTTGAGTCACAAGGTACACCATGCTATGTTTATATTACATATTATGTTCTGTAAATACTGTGTTGCTCCAAGATAAATTACTTTAAAAAGTAATAGCCCATGAAGAATAGTTTTGCTCTTATGGAAAATGCAGCAACCAGAACTGTCAGTAGTAGAGTTGCCTGTAATTTCCCTCTGAGCTTTCTGCTCTAACATTTTTGAAAGATGAGTGACACAAGCAAGAGTATAAAGGGGAAAAGTCAAAGCATCTGTTGCACTGCATCTTTCTGTTGCTGGTTATTTGTGTAAACAGTTCCAATATTCCATCATATAATGTTCACAGGAGTCAAAGCAACCCATCTACTCCCACTTAACAAGCAGATTTCAAGGGAGAAGAGTATTTTGCAAATGTCTTACCAAAGCTTATTGCAATGAGCAGTAGTAGAACTGGCAGATTACTCTGCCAAAGTAATAATTATTTTGCTAATAATCCAAGCTACAACTGATTTTGGTAGCTCCACCAAGGGCACCTGGATATTTAAGAATGTTATAAAAATGCATGAAGTACAATTGCTTGTTTAAAGAACATATACCCAGATCCATCTTGTGGGGTTTCGGAAAATGGTTTATTGTAACTTTGTACCAAAATGTTTTTCATAACTCTATAGGAAAATCATTAAAAACAGACAAACAAACAAAAAACAGACAGTAAGGCTGAAAGACACCTAAAGAGGACATTTTCTTGCTCCAAAGCAGAATCCTGGTTTTTTGAGATCCCTAATGACTGAGATTCTACAACTATTCCTACAGTGAGTTTTTCCTAGCATCAAAACTAATTCTCTCTTTTTGCAATTGAAGCCTATTACCTCTTGTTCTATCCTTAATGGACAGCACAATATTTCTCATTGCACTTATGTCTCCCTTCAGTATTCCCTTCTGTAGACCAGGAGTTGGAAGCTTATGATCTGCAAGCTGGATTTGGCCTGTAGAACCATTGATTTCTGGCCTGCAGAGCATGGGAGCTCCTACTGCACTTGGGTGGTGGTAGCAAGATCCTGGTAGAAAGTAGGGCTGTGCAAAACAGTGGAGGGGGTTCGGGAAAACTGCACCCTAAAATCTTGAAAGCAAAAAACTCATGCCACGTGTATGTGTTAAGCCACAGCAAGGTCAAAACTGCAGGCATGCTAGCCCCTGCGGAGGCCACAAAGCCTGCCAGCTGTCAAGGAGATAGGTGCAGGGGGGTTCTGGGGCCCTGCACCCCTAGCTGCTCACAGGCAAAACTCATGACATTGGTACTTGTGCAACTGCTGCCTCTCATCAGGCAGCAGGACTGAAGATCCCCCATCACTTGCCACCAAGACCTGGGGGTAATAATTGACCCAAGTATGAACATGAGCCAGCACTGTAATGCTGTAGTCAGCAGGGCCAAAAATACCCTGGCATGCACCAATCGATGCATCTCCAGCAAAACCATTACAAAAAAGTGATTCTCCTGCTCTACTCAGCATTAGTGAGACCGCAGCTTATGCAGGGGGTCGGACTCGATGATCTATTGAGGTCCCTTCCGACCCTAGTATCTATGAATCTGTGAATCTACTGCGTCCAGTTCTGGGGCTCCACAGTTTAACAAGGACATGGTAAAGCTTGAGAGAGTCTAGAGAAGGTCTACCCATATGATCAGAGACTAGCACAGCAAGCCATATGAGGAAAGGCTGAGGGACGAAAGAAAAAAAGAAAGCTGAGAGAGGACTTGGTAGCAGCTTACTGCTACATCAGAAGTGTACATCT
>NW_017728923.1:18159457-18176905 GCF_001723895.1 Crocodylus porosus | reverse complement strand
TCAGGTGACCCCAGCAAGGTGACTGTCTAGTCTCCTCTTGAAGATTTCCAGGGTAGGGGATCACACCACCTCTGGAGGGAGTGTATTCCACAGTCTGGACACCCTAGTTGTGAAGTACTTTTTCCTGAAATGAGCCTAATCTTTCCTACTTGGTGCAGGGGGTTGGACCCGATGATCTTTCAAGATCTTTCAAAGTCCCTTCCGGCCTTACAGTCTATGAGTGGCTGGAGCCTAAGCCTTAGGAGATATGGCTTTGGAACAGTTCTTCCAGAGCAAGCTTGGTCAGGTTCCTTAGCCTCTCTGAGCCTCAGCTAATCACCTGTAAAATGGAGTAGTTACACTTCCCAATCCACAGGAGTGTTGTGAGAATAAATTAATTAAACAACTATGAGGTACTCTGGCAGGCTTTGTCATTGCATCAGGGCCTAACAGGCCTGCAGTTTTCACCCCCCTCTCCCCAAGACAGACCCAGTCCCACAAGGACCCATTACACAAGTTTTACCTGTCAGCAGCTAGGGAAATCAGAACTCCCCTGCACCAGTCTCCTTGACTGCTTGGGGCGCTCTGGTGAACAATCACTCCCCCAGATCACCCCTGATAAACTTATAGGTGGCCATCAGGTCACCCCTAAGCCTGTGCTTTTCCACGTTGAAGAGTCCCATAGCTCTCAGCCTCTGTAAGGTCTGTTTTCCTGATCTCTGATCATGCACGTGGCTCTTCTCTGGACTCTCTCAAGCTTCTCCGCATCCTATTTGAATTGTGGAGCCCAAAACTGGACACAGTACTCCAGCTGAGTACAATGGGAGAATGATGTCCCGGGATCTGCTTGAGAAGCATCTATGGATGCAAGCCAGCATTTTGCTCACTTTACTAGCTGAAGCATCACATTGAAGGCTCATGTTCATCTTGTGCTCAATCATGACCCCCAAGTCCCTTTCATCTGTAGTGCTAACCAGCGTAGCACAGCCGAGCCTATAAGGATGCTGAAGGTTTTTCCTCCCAAGGTGGAGAACCTTGCATCTTTCAGTGTTAAACACCATCAGGTTCTCATCTGCCCATTTCCTGAGCCTGTCAAGGTCAGTCTGGATCGCCAGCAGATCGTGGTGGACCCGAGGCCGCAGTTGGCCAGTTTTGCCAAGAGGGATACCAGATCAAAGGCTTTTTTGAAATCAAGATATACAACATCAACCTCCTCTCCCTTGTCCAGGTGAAAGATCACCTAGTTGTAAAAGGAAATAAGATTTGTCAAGCAAGACCTACCCGCAACAAACCCATCCTGGCCATCTCTCAGGGTGTTGCTGTCAGCCAGTCTGTTAAGAACGGCCTCTTTAATAATCTTTTCTAAGACCTTCCCCAGGATAGAAGTCAGGCCGATGGGCCTGCAGTTAGCCAGATCCACTTTCCTCCCTTTCTTGAAGATAAGCACCACGTTGGCCTTCTTCCAGTCTTCCGGCACTATACCAGAGCGCCAGGAATTCTCAAAGATCCATACCAAGGGCTGGGCTATGATGCTAACCAGCTCCTTCAGTACCCTGGGGTGTAGATTGTTAGGGCCAGATGACCTGAAGGTGCCCAGCCACTCAAGGTGTTCCTTCACGAGGTCAGCATTGATGGAGGGTAGGGGATCTCCCTCACCCAGACCTCCCTGTCGCGTAATGGGGAGGGGCGTACCATAGCACTGATGAAAGACTGACGCAAAGTACCTATTTAATAGGTTGGCTTTTTCCTGGGCGTTGGTCGTTAGTTCTCCCTTCTGGTTTAGCAGGGGTCCAATGTTGCCTTTGCTTTTCCTCTGGCTCCCCACATATCTAAAAAAGGACTTTTTATTGTCCTTGATACTTGTAGCTAGTTGGAGTCTTGGCTTTCCTGGTTCGCTCCCTGCAGGACTGGACCAGTGCAGAATATTCCTCCTTGGAGGTGGATCCCATCCTCCATCCTTTGTAGGCCTTTCTTTTTAGCTGCAGGAGGTCTGCTAGTTCCCTGGAGAGCCAAGGGGGCTGCTGTGCCCTTTTGCTGCCATTTTTCTGAGATGGAGTAGCCTTAGCTTGCTCTTCCAGGATTGCTCCCTTGAAAAGCAACCACTCTTCCTGAACTCCCCTCCCCTTGGGGTCGTGGTCCCTCAGGGCCTCACCGACAAGCCTCCTGGGCTTGTCAAAGTCAGCTTTCCTGAAGTCAAGGACTTCTGTATTGCTGACTGACTTGCCAGCTTTACGGTGGATGGTGAAAGTGATCAGCTTGTAGTCACTGTCACCCAGCTTCCCACTGATCATTAGGTCACTGATTAAGTTGTCCCTGGCTGCCAGTACCAGGTCGAGCAGTGAGTTACCTCTCGTTGGCCCACAGACGACTTGTGTCAAATAGAGGTCATCCACATATGAGAGGAAGCTTTTTGACCGCTCAGATTTAGCTGAGCGATCTTCCCATGAGATGTCTGGGTAGCTGAAGTAACCCATGACAACCATGGACCTGGAGAATGTGGCCTCAGCCAATTCCCTAGCAAACTCCTTGTCAAGCTCTTGACTTTGGGTGGGAGGTCTGTAGTAGACTCCCACTATCGTGTCCCCTGTGCCATGTTCCCAATGGATTTTAAGTCAGAGGGTCTCCGGCCATCCACCCTGGTCACAAATATCAAATTGCAGGGACCCATAGCTCTCTTTGACATAGAGAGCTACACCCTCGCCCCTTCTGTCCTCTCGATCTCTCCTGTACAGGGTATAGCCATCTATACCCATGGTCCAGTCATGGGTGGAGTTCCACCAGGTCTCCGTTATCCCTATGACATCATAATTTTTTGCATTAAGCAGGAGGACAAGTTCCTCCTGTTTATTCCCCAAGCTCCTGGCATTTGTGTACAGGCAGGCAAGTATCCCCTTGGGGGCCCTTGCCTTGCCTACCAGTTTTTCCAGGGCTGGGGCAGGGGTGGGCTCCCTTAAGTGCCTTGGCCTGCTGGCTTTGCAAGGGTTGCTCAGCGGGCCTGCAGTGGTGGTAGTCCCCCCGTTCCCCAGTGGGCTTAGTTTAAAGCCCGGTGGAGCAGGTCAGCCTGTCTGGCTGAGAAGAGCCTCCTCCCCAACGAAGAGAGGTGGAGGCCATCCCTTCCCAGCAACTCACTGCCTCTCTCTCCGAAGACCGGACTGTCGCCATGGAAGCCAAAGCCTTCCTGATGACACCAGCGCTGCTGTCTTTGGTTGACTACCTGGATCCTCCTCTCCCTCCTCAGCCCGTAGCCCAAGACTGGGAGGATCAAAAGAAACACCACCTGTGCCCCCAGGCCCTTTAGCCCCGCTCCCAAATCCCTGTAGCACTTCATGACCCAACTGGGAGCGCACTGAACCGTGTCATTGGTGCCCACATGGATAAGGAGCATGGGAGAGCGGTCAGTGGGCTGGAAGAGTTTAGGGATCTTCTCTGCAATGTCTTGGATGAGGGTTCCTGGAAGCAGGAGAATTCCAGGGCTAAGGGGTCGGAGCAGCAGATTGTCCCCATAGTCCCTCTCAGGACGGAGTCTCCCACGACACTTTGTGTTTTGTCTTGGGGAGAGCAGGGGCGGTAGCTACAGTAGTGCCCGTGTTGCTTGCAGGAGCTGGCAACTCAGCAGTCAGCTGGGGCTGCAAGAGGTTTGTACCTGTTGCATAGCTCCAGCAGGGCAGGGGGCTTGGTGCGGTAGGCCTTGGGACACTTGACCACCTTCGTCCATACCCTAGGCTGGACAGAATGGGAGGTCCCCAGGTTCTCCCTTGTCCTGGAGGGAGACCGTAGTCTACCCCCCGTCTCCCGGGAGAGAAGGGCCTGGCAGTAGCAGTCCATCTCCTGCTTGCAGTCTCTGATGGCATGCAGTCTCTGGACTGTGGCCTGGAACTCCTCCAGCTGGCACGCCAGAGACCCCACAAGGGAGCAGACCCCACAAGGGGAGGTGGCCATGCTCCCGGGCCCCAGAGCCTGAAAAAGTGACAGGCAGCCCCTCCAGCTGAGAGCGAGGCGCTGTTTGTGCGGAGCCCAGAACCATGGGCTCTGTCTGGGTGGAGGCCTCTGAGGAGCCAGGGGGTGGGGAGGAGCGCAGACCCCGAAGGGACCCTTGAGGTGCTCCGCGTGCCCATCTGTGTCATGCTGCTGGTGGGCTGGCTACAGCTGGGGCTGGCTTCCCTAGGGTGGGGGTGCAGAGGCCTCAGGCTCTCCTGCTTGGTCTCCTGTGTGAACCCTGTACTAACTCACACACCGGGCAGACAAGCGTGTCTGTTTGCATGGCTCCCTGGGGGCTGGGCGAAGTAGGGATCAGGAGGGGGGTGTGACCCTCTTCAGTCCACTCAGCCTCCTCCTCCCACTGTATGGGGTTAACCCCCTCCCACCACAGGCCATACTTACCTCCAGCTGTGCTGGGGGTTGGCGAGGTGCTCTGTGGCTGCTGGCAGTCACTGTGGGGCTTCAGACGAGTGGTGCTTTCACCCGCATATCTCTCGCTGCTCCTGGAGCCTGTCTTTTTTTTTTGGTTTGAAACTTGGCAGGCTTTGTGGCCTCAGCAGGGGCTAGCATGCCTGCAGTTTTGACCCTGCTCTGGCTGAACACATACATGTGACATGAGTTTTGCTTTCAAGACTTTGGGGTGCAGTTTCCCCAACCTGCCCCCAAATCTCCTTGAAACTTGGCAGCCTTCATGCCCTCAGAAGAGGCTACCATTCCTGCAAGTTTCATCCAAATCAGGCCAGAAATGACAAAGTTATAGGCTGTTTCAACCTTCCCCATTATAGCCTATGGGTGAAATGTCGAAACAGTGAAACATTTCAACTTTCCTCGTTTTGTTTCAAGGCAGTTTCGACGATATCTGTTTCATTTTGATTTCACTGTTTCGACCACAAAATGAGTCGAAACAGCGTTGAAACAAAACTGGTGACGAAATTTCGCACAGCCCTGGTAGAAAGAAACAATGGTGTTAGCACTGCAGTGGGGAGTAGCAGCTGGTGCTGCAGCAGTAGTGGCTTCAGCTGGGTTGGAGCTAAGCTCTACTAAAGTATCCCCTTCAATCTATGGATATAGTTCTAATAAAAGTTTGATAACAGTTATCTTTAACCAGACAACTAAAAAGTGTTTTTGAATGAAAAGCTGCAGCAATGGAAAGGGCCATTTGCCCACTGTCATATCTTAGTTAATGTTTATACATACAGAAGTTTGCCAGTACAGATATTCCAAAAGAACTGTTATTGGCAAAGCCATGTAGTAAAGACACAGCTTATGTCAGCTCAAGTTAACCCAGATATGAGCAAAATAAACTTTAATGGCAAAAGAATATTTGTCAGCATTAGCTGCCTCTATGCTACTGCTACATAGATTAGGTGTGCAAATCTTCTCACTCCTAATCAACATAGCTATTCTAAAATATCTTAAATGAGATGAAGCCTTAGGAGTCATGGGCCATAATTAAGCTGTTTTGTTATTTTTTATTGCAATGCAATAGCAACCAGAGGCCCCTGAGAGATCAGAAATATTGCAAGGCCTTGCTATAATGAGCTTATAATAAAAATAAAGCATGGGTCAGTCTGATTTGCAAAATGATTTGCCCATGATCAGTGGCAGAATCTGAAGTAGAAACTGCAGTCTTAAATCAATTCCCTCTCCACTAAACCCTGCTATTTTCTGCTGACTACATGGAAAGTGGCACCTGAAAATTTTATTCCAACCTAATTAACACTGAATATAATTTGGGCTATCAACTTTTAAGGAAGTGGACCAAAATGATTCTCAGTTCAGATGGGCAGGAAAAAAAATCCTTGGAATGTACCTATTCAAAATTTCTAGAGTTTAATACCAGAAAGGGATACTTATGGTCATCTAGCCTGATAACCTCCATAATACCAGCTACACAATTTCATTCATAAATTCCTTCCCTAAAAGCAAGGTCAACTTTAAAGTGAAGAAAGGACATAGCAAAGGATATAAGACAGAATTACTATGCTGTATAAAGTGCCAGGCAAATAGTTTTTCATCTCTGGAACACAGCTGCTTTCCATGTGTAATTTATTTTTGTAGGCTGTGCTACAGTAACAAGGGTGTAGCCTAAAAACTTAAAAGAATAGAACAGTGATTCTTAACCAGGGTGCCATGGTAACTTGGACTGCCTTGAGATCCTGTTAAGGGTGCAGTGGGGTGCCATGTAATGTTAGCACTGCTAGGTGTACAGACGTGATTCAGAAAGTAAACCCAGAGATTTCAAATAAAAATTCATAGCGTTAAAACCATACTTACTGGTTATGGTCTTTCCACGTTCTTTGTAAAAGAAGAACTGCTCTATTGCTTTACTGTAGTCAAAAACTGAGTGAAAACGAAGCGCCGGCATTTTACATGGGGTGCCTCTGGCTCAAATACAGCTACACTGGCTCAGATACAGCCACACAAACATAAGCTAAACCAGAATGGTGGTGAAAGCAGTGCAGTCACACCTGCTTTGGCTGTGGTACATGTTCAGTGAAGCAAGCACACTGCATGCAAGGCACATAGCTGAGGGGGATGTGACTGCACCCTCCTGTCTGTGATACTGGGTGCCAGTTGGCTCTCTGGGCTCACCAGCATGTCTGCGCAGGCTCCTGCCAGAGCTTTGCATATGCCATAAGCTCTCAGCTTGCCAGCTGGTCAGTGTGGGGTCTGGCTGGAGGCCTTGGAATCCAGAAGTTGAGTGCCACTGAGGCCCCTGGAAGACATTCAACTAAAGACATAGCAGGATCTCATGAACAATCCCAACAATTGTGCTTCCTGCTGTGCTACACATGCATGGCAGGAGGTACAATTATGGAATCTGGGATCCGATCCCCATTGTGCCATACTGCTGGTGCAAGGGGAGCCTGAGATCATGATCCCAGAATCACAATCCCTGGCCCTCCTGAACTGGCAATTAGGAAACCAGTCAGCTGATCCCTGCTCCTAGTCTTGGGAGCATATTGGAATCAAGGGCTCTGATAAGCCCCTGAGGCTGGGAGCATGAATCAGCTGACTGCCACTCCCAACCTCAGGGTTGCACTGGAACCCTTGACTATAAGCCATGTGCAATTTAAGACATGCACATAGTTTGTGTAATAACTTTGTGGCTTATTCCTCATTTTATCATGTTGGGCTACTACTTAAGATGTGATTAACTGGTTAATCATGTCTTAGGTTTAATGTCTGCCAGGGGCCTCGTGTCTGTCTGCCCCCTCCCTTGCCTCTCCCCTACCTCTTGCTCCCACAAATTCAGCAGCAGGGGAAGAGAGGGGATGAACAATGGCAGCTCTCAGACCTTGCTTCCACAAAGCTCTGGAGTCCGGAGGCTGAGCTCTGCCACCGCTTGTCCACTCTTTTCCCTTGCTGCTGGACTCAGGGTGGTGGAGGGTGGCAGGGGAAGGGCAAACAGCAGCTGTAATCAGCTCCTGGTCTTTAGAACTGTGTGAAAGTCGGGGCTCCAGCCAGACCCCACACCAACCAGCTGGTGAGCTCAGAGCTCAAGGGACACAAGAGTCCCTGGCAAGAGTTACACTGACACACAGGTGAGCTCAGAAAGCTCCCTCCATATGCAGCTCACAGCCAGAGAGGTGCAACCACATCACTGCAACCCTTCTGGATCCAGCCCTAGATACAAAAAAACCAAAAATAAAGATGGTGGAGAGGAAAACCTTAATCTTACTGTGACAGAGAAAATGTCTAGTACAACATGGAGAAAATCTATCATCTTCTACACTTGATTTCAGGCATGAATCAAATCAGTCTTAAAAAAAAGAAAAAGGCATTCTTGTATTTTAGTGAGATGCTACCCAGGTAAACAGACTCTTTGCGTTTCCATGTCTGCCGGAGAAAACTGTCCAGTATATCATATTATTTGTCATATGATCAAGTACTTGAAGTTTATTGTAACTCTCGAGCAGCAGATGAGAGTGAAGCTGACTAAAAATTAACAGGACTGCTCATGGGCCTAATTCTCTAGTTAGTCTCCTGGAAGACTTGGGTCCTAGAACCCAAATAATATGAACACAGTTGCTCAACGCATATCTGCTTCCAACTGTACTATAGCTCCTGTGCTCTTATTAGCCAACAATATATTGTTGAACAGGTAAATCATGCATAGCGAATATTTCATGCTTCTCTGCTCTCCGGCTGATTAGAACAAATTAAATTTCACACTAAGCAGTTTGGAGGCTGTGAGTGCTCCATTAGCTTTACTAGAATCAGATAATTACTATAAAAAATACTTATTTATACAACATGCAGCAATACTGACTTGTTTAAAATAGAGAATTACTCCTTTTCACAGCTGTTATCTACCCAGAAAGTTCTTTGACACAGAACTAATTTGCAATGGACTGATGGTTTTGAGGAAAAAACCAAGAGTTCTTTGGATTAATCTTAACTAGCAAAATGTTGCTGATGGTCAAAATCTTTAAACTATTTCTTAATTAGCAACAAATTAAACAATAGTGCAAACGGTAGCAGGAGAAAGGTTCTGACAGTTAAGACTGCCTATTGATAGGGGAATAGATCAAACTCAGACCATAAAGGCACAGTCCAACAGTCCATCAGCCACAATCTCTTCACATTACTACGTGCATTGCCAAATGAACAGTAGAAAACATTAGTATTCCACAAGTATTCTCCCTCAGAACCCAAACCCAAACCATCTCTGCAGTCTCAGTCTGGTATCCGATCATTAATCCAAGGTCTTTCTGCTTTGCACACCATTACATATAGTCACTAACAAAGATTCAGAAATCAGAATTCAGCCAACAATTTTGCTGAGAATGCATGAGGTGGAATGAAATACAGCTGCTGCATCCACAGCTGTGCAATACAGACAATAGTTTAAAAAATACAAAACAAATGTGCTTTTGACAGTAAACCAAGCATATCTGTTCCGAAAAGACAAAAGGAGGAATATGGGCTATAAAAAGGTGACATGTTCACAGTCACTTTTTGAAGCCATAGCCATATTTCAAGTTTCATCTTTGGAAGTACAATTATTTTTCAACCACAGCTATGGATGAAGAAGGGCATTTGGGTTTTCTTTGTTATAAAATGCAAACTACTGTATTTTTATTAAAGTAAAAATGTTATTTTAAAATATGACCTTTTAGAGCATGTTTCTACTCCATAAGGCAATCCACACAGGTTTAATTTTATCTATCAGCTTTTGACTTGGTTTAAGTAAGGAAAGGTTAATGGCAGGTTAACAGCAATAATAAACATGTTTCTTGACCAGCAATGAGTGTTCAGTAACCAAGTCCTATGGCTAAGCATTTTTCAAGTTAACCTTTCCTTTCCTTTGTAGAGTGTCTTGATGTTAAAATGTTTCAATGTACGGATTTTAAAACCTTGTAAAGGGGCTGACATTTCTTTGTGAATTATTCTGTTCATAAACATAAAATGGCAGCTTTGGCACCTGAATACAGATTGTCAGCATTACATTCACAACACAAATTCACTAAGAGCAACAAAGGGCTCCAAACCTCAATCACAATTTGAGAAAACAGTGGGTGAAAATCTGAAAGACACTGGGAACCTCCTGTGAGTTGCTGAGCAGCCTCAGCTCCCCTCGCAATCAAGTATTCACTTTTTCCAGTTCAACTCCAGAAAAGTCTCATCAGTAAGACTGTTTAAAATATTTAAAACTGTTACACACCTTTTAGGATTTTAAAATGTTACACTTTCACTAGGAATATTTACCAGGGTGTGTTCTGTTTTCTCTGTCCATTAAAGCCTAAATAAAATGTTTCTTAAAGACATACTAGTGTATGCATTAAAGCTTCACAAAAAATACACTTTCGCTAATGCACATTAAAATAGGCTACTGAGCCTTCTTCTAGTAGCTCACTATGGCAGTACTCAATTTAATGCACATTAGCAAAAGTGCATTAATGAATGTGTAGACACACCACCCACTGTACCGCAGATGTTGATAAATGTAATGCAGGAGCCTAGGGCTTTAACATTCACTGTCTTTAAAAAAATGTCTGAAGAAAGTCATTTTTATGTATTTCATATTCAGAAAGTAGTATGAGAGAGAGAAAGAGAGAGAGAACTATTTTTAACTGCTTCAGTTTCATGTCAAGGACAGGAGTCAGAGCAAATGCGAAATGGTAACCCCTTTAGTATTTCTGACAGAATGCTGTTAAAATGTTGTACTGATAAGGAACTGAAATGAAAATTTAGCACTATCTGGACAACAAAACTATCAATTCTGAGGTTCTTCAATTCTGAAGCCATCTACCCTGAACAGAAATTACTTCAGTCTCAACAGCATGTGTGTCATAGTTTGGAACAGCACCTGTGCAGCAGCAGCATGTAAAAATATTATGCCTAGCTCATCTTGTGTTCTTTTCTCTGAATATCGCTGAGCAATAAACTCAATGGGAGTAGCGTTAATCTGAAGATTAGGTCATTTAAGCAGGTGCCTAAGTATGGGATTTGGAAGCTTAAAAACAGTCACTTATTTTCAAACATAGATGCAAGTTTAGACAATTGTGGTTTGTCTCAAGCTTTATGGACTAGGTTCTGTATCAAAGGTAAAGCCGCATCTTCTACAACATTTTAAGAAGTGCAAGGAGAGGGGATAAATGCCAGAATATCATTGACACAAGCAAACTAAGATGCGTTATAAAATTTCAATGACTTTTAAAAGTAGTAACATACTGTGCCCTGGTGCTATGCTACTCCTAAGCAGCTGTTCGTGTTATAGGAAATATGACCAATAGCTGTTTTGTTCCATTTTAAAAAAAATAAACAGCTACAGTGTATGCTACATTTTTAATTATTTACTTCATGTATTTTAATGCCAGTCAGATGGAGAAAATCTTTAGTTGTAATGATGTAACATACGTTTATTATTATAACTAGTACAGCATCATTATACTGTTATTATACTATTTTCTTACACTTAAAATGTGCACTCAGTGGTACATTTTTACAAAATTTTCTGAGTGAAAAAGTCTTTCTAGGTGATGTTTATATGCAATATCAAAAGAGTACTTTTTTGGAAAGCGGGTTTCCAAAACACAGTGCATTTTAGAAAGGGGATATCAACTTGTAGATTAAATCTTAAAAGGATAAATTCACTTACTGCAGATGAGAGAACTCGGTAAATTCAATCTGCTTCTTCTCAGTCATAATTTACTTTTAGAAACAGATTTAATGCCCTGAAGAGACCTGCAGACCCTGTCAATGAGCCCTTCTTGCTGTGAGAAGTACAGAACTACATTCAAAGCTGTCAAACCCTTCTGATTTTGTAACTTCAACAAAATCATCCCCACCTTCTTGATTATGTGGTTTTGTTGTTTTTTTTAAAACAACCTTATTTCTCTGGCCTTGCAGCAGCAGTAGCAGTGCTAAGTAATTTCTAATCAGTTGGCTCTTGAAGGCTAAGGACAGACATTACACAGAAACCGGTTTAAGTGATCAGAAACTGGTTTAAATCTGTAACAGAACAGATGTTCAATGCACATAAACCAGTTTGAAAATGGCTGAGGGGATGTCTGTGCGGTTACAAACCGGTTTAGCTTAGCCAGGCTAGACTAACCTGCAAAGACTGAATCAATTCAGGCTCAGGCTTTTTGAAGGTCTGTCCCTACCTAGCCTGAAAGTGAGTACAACTTAATCTGCAGCCACAGCAGTTACAATGTCCTCATTTGTCATGTCCCACTTCTTGGCAACATCATTCAAGGAATCTTCAGACTCTTCCATGCTCTCGCTTGCTCTTTTCTCCTGGCACAGATTTACTTTTCTTGGAACTTTATTTTTGGCTTTCTGTCTTGCCATGCCTCAACATGGTGAACACAGTCCAGCAAATTTATAGATTTTAGAATTGTCTGAACATCTGTGGTAGGATCCACATTGAGAAGAACCATAATTTTGTAATCTTTGACTGGTAATGTCCCTTCATGTTCTTAATCACACTATGACCCAGAAACTGTGTCCAAGATGTAGTGTTAGCGAGTTGGGATTTGCACTGAATGTCAGCAGGAATCACTTCTTGGCAGTGTGTAAAGCAGTTATCTCCCCCAAAAGGGGCATTTATTTTGGCTCTGAGCATTAAACTGGTAACTCCAATTTTTCAACCAGTGGAATAACAGGTCATCTGTCATCCAGGCATTTGCTGAACTGTCATAATTGAAGGGAAGCCTAGTAACATCTTTCAAAAAGCATCTAAGATATTTTGATTTTCTGATCATGAGCAGCAGGCACTTGTCTCTGCCATCTGCCATGGAACAGACAGTTACCCTGTCCTTTGAAACTTTTCCACCTCCTGGCTTTTCCATTTTTTCTACATCTTCCATCACAGAGCCCTTTCAGCTACAGCCTAGTTCTCAGCATTGTAAATGTTCTCCAGAGGGAGCTTTTTAAGAATGTGAGGAAGTCTTTCACTTTGCCATTGCTCAGCTGCTGGTTTATCTGTCAACTGTTTCTATGCTCTTTTTTGAACACCAGCCATCACTTGTCTTAAAATAGTGTGATCCAGTGGAAGCAGCAAGCTGAGGTCCTTTTCCCTTGATTGTAGGTCCAGAAAATACTTCTTCCTGTGTTTTCTTCTCTTAGTTTAGACTATTTTATAAAGAGCGCCTCAGTGACAATACGGGCTTTTCCCTTCTGATGTCTCTTTCATGACAGCTTTTTTATGACACGAACCATCACACACAAATACTGTGCAACTTGATATGATGAAGCAGAAGGATGTGTCCTGGGAAATGTTCTCAACAGAAATGTTGCAGGTAAGTAGCAGTTGCTCTTTAGAAGTGTTGCTGCAAACAGATTCAGTTTGGGTAACTGTATAATACCAGGAAATTTCCAATGGACTTCTATCCTTTATTGCACCTTTCAAAAATATGTGGCCTAGCATTACTGAAAAATTAATGCTTGACAGATACCTCTTATCTGCAGAGACGGGTGAAATACACTAATGGATACAAAAGTCTGAAAGATGCCAAGCTAAACATGCCTCTGCCATCAGTGAAGCTGTGGCCTAAACTGTAAAGAGCTTAGGAGTCCTTATTAAGAAGATTCTACATAAACCTGAACACACAGATGTGGCTAAGAAGTCTGCACATGTTTTGGACACCCAACATTTTATTTAGCTGCTGACTTCAGAGAAACAGCATTATGCTGGGTAAAAAACACAGCCTGAACACAGCAAGCTGCCTGGCACAGCAGTGTGATAATATGGCAAAACACAGCCAACTAGAAGTTTTATGAGCAATTTGGGCTTCTGCCTGAGATGGGAGAACAGGGATATATTAAATATTTAAAAAAATATTCTATTTATTTATAGCTTCTGATACTTTCACCTACTTTAGTAACAACGGCTATCTTCTAGTTGAGTTCAGTTGTCATGTTCAACTAAAATTAGTATGTCCACACCTCACATTATTTATATTGCACTGGAAAATAGGAGCCCCAGTTTCTGACCCGACCCTACTGTGACAAAAATATATTCCTTGCACCCATCTAAGAGGGTAGGCACTTACAAACAGCAAAAAAACCCAAAACAACAAAAAAACAAGGAAATAAAACTGGCCAAATTAAACTGAAGTTGCCTATTTCAGCTTAAGTCATTACAAAAGTATCATGTAAATTCATTTGCTCCCCCACAAAGATCAGTTTTAAAAAACCCCTAGCATACTGTGAATAAGTACTAAATACTAATACCAATATTTATAAGTACTAAGTAGTAGTGTACTTATATACACTAATAGTGTATAAAAGTATTAAGTATGAGAATGTGCCGTGGCAGCCAACACTGGCATGTTGTTTGCACTGTTTGAGCATGATTTTACAATGCTGAACTTCTAAAGACAGACTGAGCTTCATAAACTAGTTAATAGAGAACAGCATATTATCAGTTCTATACTAATGTCTTAGATCTGCATGCAAACATTTTCAGATAATGTATGGGAGGAGGATTTTTCCTCTTAATACAGAATGCTGTATGTACTGACCAATGCCACTGGTACTGAAATGCATTACATAACGAACGCTCATTAGTGTTGCTATATGTAGAACAGGTAGTATTTGGGAAAAATGAAGAAGTGATATAGGCTCAGTAACAAATCATGAGATTGCTTTATCTTGTTGAAGACCCAGAGAGCTACAGAAAGTGACCACTTCAGTACACAAAAGGTGATGGGAAATAGTATTTCCTGCCTTAAATAGCAAAAAGAGCGGCAGACCTTTAATACAGATGCCGTTTCAGCAAAGTATTTCATCACATGAATAACCTTAATTAAGCATGAGCACAGCTACATTTATTCAATGCAATTAGTCTCTTGAACAATAAGTTATATACTTGGTTAAGTATCTTGATGAATTTGGAAAGCATTAATGGAAAAAAAAAGAGAGTTCCAGTATAGAATAAATATGTGATAAAAAATGATAACCTATTCAGGATCAACCCCATGCCCTTATCTTAAACAGGATAATAAGCTTGTTCACATGGCATAAGCCTCATCTGACATTACTGTGTTAAAAAGAACTCATGTGGGATTGTGCAAAACAAGTGGAAAGGAGGGAGGGGGGAAGCGTAGAAGATGGGTCAAGGAAAGGAAATGAAGTGACAACACTGATAATTATACAGAAAATATTTTTAAACACTAAGCTTTGCTTTGTTTTGCTGAAAAGCATCCTTTCAGACTTAAATTCTAACTTGATATCCGATTAGCGCATAACATCCCTCTGCACATATTTTAATAAGATGTCATCGTTAATAACAATCTCTTGTGTTTTCTATTACTATACTGTCCAGAGTTGGGCAGCTTTGTTTAAACTTGACAGCTTTAACTTAATTCTCTCCAGCTGCCTTCTGCTCTCTAAACTATAACTAGCTTTTATGCCTGAAAAAATATCAATTTGTGTCACTTTTACTGGGCTGCATGATGCTCATTTTACTTAGCAAATTAAGGATTCGAAAAGTGTCTAAGAGGGTACATAAATGAAAGAACACACTGAATGTGGTAAGTGAATGCAAGTAAAATGTATATTCCATACACATACACACACACGTCATATATATATTATCTTAATTTTTAGACTGATGCAAAAACTTAGCTAATCAGACCCTTACAGACCCTTAGTCTTAAATATCAAGCACCCCACTACAATGCTATTTACTCTGGAAAGCTATGTTTTTCCCTAATGAGCTTCTCTTATTACATTATCTCATCCACTACAACCTTGGTACTTTAACAAAGTGCTGTAGAAAAGGGTGGCCAAACTGTGGCTTATAAGCCACACATTGTTCCCAGACACTAAGTGTCTTAAGAAACATTTGTGTTACCCAATATTGAGGTGCTGTCATATTTCCTTCTGGATACTTAGACCAAACTACCATATATAGTGATTCTAGTGGCCCCTCGCCTGCCCCATGGCCGGTGCTCCCCACTGCAGGCTTTTGCAGCCCATGCAGGGCTGTCTGGAGCAGGCACAGGCAGCCCCAGGCAGGCTGCAGGTGGCTGCAGCGCAGGGCGCTGGCCATGGGGTGGGTGAGGGGCCACTTTTCCCTATACTCAGCACCAGCTTGTAACCTGCCTCTGCCAGGTGCAGCGGGGTGTAAAAAGCAGCCCCTCCCTGCCCCATGCCCAGCACCCCACATTGCAGGCGCTTGCAGCCTGCCTGGGGCTGCCTGTGCCTGCTCTAGACAGCCCCATGTGGGCTGTGAGCGCCTGCAGTGTGAGGGGCCGCTTTCCTCTGCGCAGGGAAGGAGCCCAGGGAAAAGCTGAGTGAAGGGGGGAAGCGGCCCCTCCCCCACCTCACACCCGGTGCCCCACACTGCAGCTGCTCGTAGCCCATGTGGGGCTGCCCTGAGTGGGGCTTCCAGCTGGGGGCGGGGCCGGAGCCGGGAGGGCCCCGCTGTTGTTGGAGCCCGCTGGGCTTCCCCTGGGTCCTACCGCCCTTAGTTCCTGTCACTTTTAATAGGAACCAAGGGCAGAGAAATATTAATTTTCTACATTATTTTAGGCGCCCTGCATGCCATATTTTGCCCTCCTCTGCTCTTGGGGATAAGAGCCTTTGCCCAGCTCCCCCATCTCCATTTATTTAGTTCTGGCCACCCTGTACAGATGCTCCACTCCACCCCTTCCTGACCTCACCAACTCCTGCTCCCCAAAGCCTCTTCCATGCACCCAGCCCCTCCCTTCTTCCCCTTCATCCCTTTTCTTCCCGTTTCAGCCTACTGCTCTCTGAGGTGCCATCTCCTTGCACTGAGTATGCTGGTCAAGGGCAGCTACTATCTGCTCTGTGCTGAGTGGCTGCTTCATGATGCATAAGACATTTGAGTAAAAATGGAGGGAAAAAAAGAAAAGAAAAGAGGTAAACATAACCAAAAAGGCTTTGATATTTTTGTTTTGTTACATTTTGTATTACGGTTTGACCACATGGTTAGCTGTTGAACGTCCACGGGTGGACTTGCTATTGTATTTGCATGTCATTCCCTGTTGCTACATGAAGCCTTGACCTTGGGGACTTACTTTCTGCTAATGTTTCCTGACTAAACTCTGTAGCACACATTTCAAACATTGGAGACTGGCATATACCATATGTTAGCCAGGCCTGTCGCTGACATTAGTAATTAATCATCAAGGTCCAGTGCAGAAGTGCTCTTTGTTATATGGAGACAATACTGAGAAAACTCACGACTAGTAAAAAGCTAAAGTACGAGTAGAAAAAACAGCCAAGTTAAAAAGGGAAGAAGGTTTTGTTTTTATGGAAAAAAGTGGTAAAGTTCAGAAAAAAAGTGCAGTGCCTCATCTGCAGTATATTACCAGCTCACCAAAAGGTGACAAACCTAAACTATGCCTTTTTCTGGGTGTTTTTGGAACTGCCATGGCCTATAAAACCACTTCTTGAGGAAATGAAGTCTTATCTTCAACTGGAAGACTTGTGGTGGTTAGCAAATGTGGTGTGTCCTGTTATGAAGCATTTCATAGTTTCATAGTAGCTAGGGTCAGGAGGGACCTGATCAGATCATCTAGCCTGACTCCCTGCCAGAGGCAGGAATGAATGCTGGGTTCACAAGACCCCAGACAGGTGATCATCTAACCTCTTTTTGAATCTGCCCAAGGTAGGGGCAAGGACCACTTCCCTAGGAAGTTGGTTCCAGATTCTGGCCATCCTAACTGTAAAACATTGCCTTCCGATCTCTAACCTAAACCTATTCTCCATCAGCTTATTACCATTGTTCCTCGTCACCCCAGCTGGTGCTGGGGAGAATAGGGTTCTTCCAATTTGCTGATGACCTCCCCTGATGGGACCTGGTGGCTGCCTACAAACTCCTCTCAGCCTCCTCTTGCTCAGGTTCAGGTCCCTCAGTCTCTCCTCATAGGGCCTGTCCTGCTGCCCTCCAACCAAGCGGGTGGCCCTCTTCTGAACTCTCTCCAGGCTGGCCACATCCTTTTTAAACTGCAGTGCCCAGTACTGGACGCAGTACTCCAACTGCGGCCTGACCAGTGTCACATAGAG